>NW_027040930.1:0-571429 GCF_037179485.1 Ochlerotatus camptorhynchus | reverse complement strand
TTTCACACGTCCTGCCGTCTGCGCCCGATAGCCATCCACACAAGCTATCTCACCTGTCCAAAACATTCTCAATCGATAGAACTCGGCGCGATCTGGCTCGACAGTTTAATTACGACATCGTAGAATCAAATTGAATATGAAAAATCGACCCAGCAAGGTGAAATTTGCTGATGTCTGTATGTGCGTCTGTGGACGCGTTTCATCTAGGCAAGCTTTTTTCGAGATGGCTCATGCGATCAATATGGTTGATATCTCGTTCGATAGGCCCCATAGCGCCATTGATCGCTATTGAATTTTTTCTCGATCTGACTTCCGGTTTCGGAGATATATAGGCCAGAATGATTTTAGTGAGCGATTTTTTAAAAATCAACGGTACACTTTATCAACATGATTTCTTTAACAGTAGAAAGATCTAATCCATATCTACTTGGGGAAAAAATTTCATACCGATCTGACTTCCGGTTCCGGAGATTTACAGGATAGAATGATTTTAGTTAACGATTTTTTACAAATCAACGGTACATCCCATGAACGTGAAATTTGCAGCAGTGGAAAGACCTCATCCATATCTACCTGCAGAAAAAATTTCATACCGATCTGACGTTTGGTGTTCGAGATTCCGCCTTATTACCTTTGTTACTAGCGTAACATAGGTATTAGAATCGATTTTCACACGTCCTGCCGTCTGCGCCCGATAGCCATCCACACAAGCTATCTCACCTGTCCAAAACATTCTCAATCGATAGAACTCGGCGCGATCTGGCTCGACAGTTTAATTACGACATCGTAGAATCAAATTGAATATGAAAAATCGACCCAGCAAGGTGAAATTTGCTGATGTCTGTATGTGCGTCTGTGGACGCGTTTCATCTAGGCAAGCTTTTTTCGAGATGGCTCATGCGATCAATATGGTTGATATCTCGTTCGATAGGCCCCATAGCGCCATTGATCGCTATTGAATTTTTTCTCGATCTGACTTCCGGTTTCGGAGATATATAGGCCAGAATGATTTTAGTGAGCGATTTTTTAAAAATCAACGGTACACTTTATCAACATGATTTCTTTAACAGTAGAAAGATCTAATCCATATCTACTTGGGGAAAAAATTTCATACCGATCTGACTTCCGGTTCCGGAGATTTACAGGATAGAATGATTTTAGTTAACGATTTTTTACAAATCAACGGTACATCCCATGAACGTGAAATTTGCAGCAGTGGAAAGACCTCATCCATATCTACCTGCAGAAAAAATTTCATACCGATCTGACGTTTGGTGTTCGAGATTCCGCCTTATTACCTTTGTTACTAGCGTAACATAGGTATTAGAATCGATTTTCACACGTCCTGCCGTCTGCGCCCGATAGCCATCCACACAAGCTATCTCACCTGTCCAAAACATTCTCAATCGATAGAACTCGGCGCGATCTGGCTCGACAGTTTAATTACGACATCGTAGAATCAAATTGAATATGAAAAATCGACCCAGCAAGGTGAAATTTGCTGATGTCTGTATGTGCGTCTGTGGACGCGTTTCATCTAGGCAAGCTTTTTTCGAGATGGCTCATGCGATCAATATGGTTGATATCTCGTTCGATACGCCCCATAGCGCCATTGATCGCTATTGAATTTTTTCTCGATCTGACTTCCGGTTTCGGAGATATATAGGCCAGAATGATTTTAGTGAGCGATTTTTTAAAAATCAACGGTACACTTTATCAACATGATTTCTTTAACAGTAGAAAGATCTAATCCATATCTACTTGGGGAAAAAATTTCATACCGATCTGACTTCCGGTTCCGGAGATTTACAGGATACAATGATTTTAGTTAACGATTTTTTACAAATCAACGGTACATCCCATGAACGTGAAATTTGCAGCAGTGGAAAGACCTCATCCATATCTACCTGCAGAAAAAATTTCATACCGATCTGACGTTTGGTGTTCGAGATTCCGCCTTATTACCTTTGTTACTAGCGTAACATAGGTATTAGAATCGATTTTCACACGTCCTGCCGTCTGCGCCCGATAGCCATCCACACAAGCTATCTCACCTGTCCAAAACATTCTCAATCGATAGAACTCGGCGCGATCTGGCTCGACAGTTTAATTACGACATCGTAGAATCAAATTGAATATGAAAAATCGACCCAGCAAGGTGAAATTTGCTGATGTCTGTATGTGCGTCTGTGGACGCGTTTCATCTAGGCAAGCTTTTTTCGAGATGGCTCATGCGATCAATATGGTTGATATCTCGTTCGATAGGCCCCATAGCGCCATTGATCGCTATTGAATTTTTTCTCGATCTGACTTCCGGTTTCGGAGATATATAGGCCAGAATGATTTTAGTGAGCGATTTTTTAAAAATCAACGGTACACTTTATCAACATGATTTCTTTAACAGTAGAAAGATCTAATCCATATCTACTTGGGGAAAAAATTTCATACCGATCTGACTTCCGGTTCCGGAGATTTACAGGATAGAATGATTTTAGTTAACGATTTTTTACAAATCAACGGTACATCCCATGAACGTGAAATTTGCAGCAGTGGAAAGACCTCATCCATATCTACCTGCAGAAAAAATTTCATACCGATCTGACGTTTGGTGTTCGAGATTCCGCCTTATTACCTTTGTTACTAGCGTAACATAGGTATTAGAATCGATTTTCACACGTCCTGCCGTCTGCGCCCGATAGCCATCCACACAAGCTATCTCACCTGTCCAAAACATTCTCAATCGATAGAACTCGGCGCGATCTGGCTCGACAGTTTAATTACGACATCGTAGAATCAAATTGAATATGAAAAATCGACCCAGCAAGGTGAAATTTGCTGATGTCTGTATGTGCGTCTGTGGACGCGTTTCATCTAGGCAAGCTTTTTTCGAGATGGCTCATGCGATCAATATGGTTGATATCTCGTTCGATAGGCCCCATAGCGCCATTGATCGCTATTGAATTTTTTCTCGATCTGACTTCCGGTTTCGGAGATATATAGGCCAGAATGATTTTAGTGAGCGATTTTTTAAAAATCAACGGTACACTTTATCAACATGATTTCTTTAACAGTAGAAAGATCTAATCCATATCTACTTGGGGAAAAAATTTCATACCGATCTGACTTCCGGTTCCGGAGATTTACAGGATAGAATGATTTTAGTTAACGATTTTTTACAAATCAACGGTACATCCCATGAACGTGAAATTTGCAGCAGTGGAAAGACCTCATCCATATCTACCTGCAGAAAAAATTTCATACCGATCTGACGTTTGGTGTTCGAGATTCCGCCTTATTACCTTTGTTACTAGCGTAACATAGGTATTAGAATCGATTTTCACACGTCCTGCCGTCTGCGCCCGATAGCCATCCACACAAGCTATCTCACCTGTCCAAAACATTCTCAATCGATAGAACTCGGCGCGATCTGGCTCGACAGTTTAATTACGACATCGTAGAATCAAATTGAATATGAAAAATCGACCCAGCAAGGTGAAATTTGCTGATGTCTGTATGTGCGTCTGTGGACGCGTTTCATCTAGGCAAGCTTTTTTCGAGATGGCTCATGCGATCAATATGGTTGATATCTCGTTCGATACGCCCCATAGCGCCATTGATCGCTATTGAATTTTTTCTCGATCTGACTTCCGGTTTCGGAGATATATAGGCCAGAATGATTTTAGTGAGCGATTTTTTAAAAATCAACGGTACACTTTATCAACATGATTTCTTTAACAGTAGAAAGATCTAATCCATATCTACTTGGGGAAAAAATTTCATACCGATCTGACTTCCGGTTCCGGAGATTTACAGGATAGAATGATTTTAGTTAACGATTTTTTACAAATCAACGGTACATCCCATGAACGTGAAATTTGCAGCAGTGGAAAGACCTCATCCATATCTACCTGCAGAAAAAATTTCATACCGATCTGACGTTTGGTGTTCGAGATTCCGCCTTATTACCTTTGTTACTAGCGTAACATAGGTATTAGAATCGATTTTCACACGTCCTGCCGTCTGCGCCCGATAGCCATCCACACAAGCTATCTCACCTGTCCAAAACATTCTCAATCGATAGAACTCGGCGCGATCTGGCTCGACAGTTTAATTACGACATCGTAGAATCAAATTGAATATGAAAAATCGACCCAGCAAGGTGAAATTTGCTGATGTCTGTATGTGCGTCTGTGGACGCGTTTCATCTAGGCAAGCTTTTTTCGAGATGGCTCATGCGATCAATATGGTTGATATCTCGTTCGATAGGCCCCATAGCGCCATTGATCGCTATTGAATTTTTTCTCGATCTGACTTCCGGTTTCGGAGATATATAGGCCAGAATGATTTTAGTGAGCGATTTTTTAAAAATCAACGGTACACTTTATCAACATGATTTCTTTAACAGTAGAAAGATCTAATCCATATCTACTTGGGGAAAAAATTTCATACCGATCTGACTTCCGGTTCCGGAGATTTACAGGATACAATGATTTTAGTTAACGATTTTTTACAAATCAACGGTACATCCCATGAACGTGAAATTTGCAGCAGTGGAAAGACCTCATCCATATCTACCTGCAGAAAAAATTTCATACCGATCTGACGTTTGGTGTTCGAGATTCCGCCTTATTACCTTTGTTACTAGCGTAACATAGGTATTAGAATCGATTTTCACACGTCCTGCCGTCTGCGCCCGATAGCCATCCACACAAGCTATCTCACCTGTCCAAAACATTCTCAATCGATAGAACTCGGCGCGATCTGGCTCGACAGTTTAATTACGACATCGTAGAATCAAATTGAATATGAAAAATCGACCCAGCAAGGTGAAATTTGCTGATGTCTGTATGTGCGTCTGTGGACGCGTTTCATCTAGGCAAGCTTTTTTCGAGATGGCTCATGCGATCAATATGGTTGATATCTCGTTCGATAGGCCCCATAGCGCCATTGATCGCTATTGAATTTTTTCTCGATCTGACTTCCGGTTTCGGAGATATATAGGCCAGAATGATTTTAGTGAGCGATTTTTTAAAAATCAACGGTACACTTTATCAACATGATTTCTTTAACAGTAGAAAGATCTAATCCATATCTACTTGGGGAAAAAATTTCATACCGATCTGACTTCCGGTTCCGGAGATTTACAGGATAGAATGATTTTAGTTAACGATTTTTTACAAATCAACGGTACATCCCATGAACGTGAAATTTGCAGCAGTGGAAAGACCTCATCCATATCTACCTGCAGAAAAAATTTCATACCGATCTGACGTTTGGTGTTCGAGATTCCGCCTTATTACCTTTGTTACTAGCGTAACATAGGTATTAGAATCGATTTTCACACGTCCTGCCGTCTGCGCCCGATAGCCATCCACACAAGCTATCTCACCTGTCCAAAACATTCTCAATCGATAGAACTCGGCGCGATCTGGCTCGACAGTTTAATTACGACATCGTAGAATCAAATTGAATATGAAAAATCGACCCAGCAAGGTGAAATTTGCTGATGTCTGTATGTGCGTCTGTGGACGCGTTTCATCTAGGCAAGCTTTTTTCGAGATGGCTCATGCGATCAATATGGTTGATATCTCGTTCGATAGGCCCCATAGCGCCATTGATCGCTATTGAATTTTTTCTCGATCTGACTTCCGGTTTCGGAGATATATAGGCCAGAATGATTTTAGTGAGCGATTTTTTAAAAATCAACGGTACACTTTATCAACATGATTTCTTTAACAGTAGAAAGATCTAATCCATATCTACTTGGGGAAAAAATTTCATACCGATCTGACTTCCGGTTCCGGAGATTTACAGGATAGAATGATTTTAGTTAACGATTTTTTACAAATCAACGGTACATCCCATGAACGTGAAATTTGCAGCAGTGGAAAGACCTCATCCATATCTACCTGCAGAAAAAATTTCATACCGATCTGACGTTTGGTGTTCGAGATTCCGCCTTATTACCTTTGTTACTAGCGTAACATAGGTATTAGAATCGATTTTCACACGTCCTGCCGTCTGCGCCCGATAGCCATCCACACAAGCTATCTCACCTGTCCAAAACATTCTCAATCGATAGAACTCGGCGCGATCTGGCTCGACAGTTTAATTACGACATCGTAGAATCAAATTGAATATGAAAAATCGACCCAGCAAGGTGAAATTTGCTGATGTCTGTATGTGCGTCTGTGGACGCGTTTCATCTAGGCAAGCTTTTTTCGAGATGGCTCATGCGATCAATATGGTTGATATCTCGTTCGATACGCCCCATAGCGCCATTGATCGCTATTGAATTTTTTCTCGATCTGACTTCCGGTTTCGGAGATATATAGGCCAGAATGATTTTAGTGAGCGATTTTTTAAAAATCAACGGTACACTTTATCAACATGATTTCTTTAACAGTAGAAAGATCTAATCCATATCTACTTGGGGAAAAAATTTCATACCGATCTGACTTCCGGTTCCGGAGATTTACAGGATACAATGATTTTAGTTAACGATTTTTTACAAATCAACGGTACATCCCATGAACGTGAAATTTGCAGCAGTGGAAAGACCTCATCC
The DNA here is from genome assembly GCF_037179485.1 of Ochlerotatus camptorhynchus. Classification (NCBI taxonomy): domain Eukaryota; kingdom Metazoa; phylum Arthropoda; class Insecta; order Diptera; family Culicidae; genus Ochlerotatus; species Ochlerotatus camptorhynchus. The sequence goes on along the minus strand of NW_027040930.1, from coordinate 564,861 downwards.
ATATCTACCTGCAGAAAAAATTTCATACCGATCTGACGTTTGGTGTTCGAGATTCCGCCTTATTACCTTTGTTACTAGCGTAACATAGGTATTAGAATCGATTTTCACACGTCCTGCCGTCTGCGCCCGATAGCCATCCACACAAGCTATCTCACCTGTCCAAAACATTCTCAATCGATAGAACTCGGCGCGATCTGGCTCGACAGTTTAATTACGACATCGTAGAATCAAATTGAATATGAAAAATCGACCCAGCAAGGTGAAATTTGCTGATGTCTGTATGTGCGTCTGTGGACGCGTTTCATCTAGGCAAGCTTTTTTCGAGATGGCTCATGCGATCAATATGGTTGATATCTCGTTCGATAGGCCCCATAGCGCCATTGATCGCTATTGAATTTTTTCTCGATCTGACTTCCGGTTTCGGAGATATATAGGCCAGAATGATTTTAGTGAGCGATTTTTTAAAAATCAACGGTACACTTTATCAACATGATTTCTTTAACAGTAGAAAGATCTAATCCATATCTACTTGGGGAAAAAATTTCATACCGATCTGACTTCCGGTTCCGGAGATTTACAGGATAGAATGATTTTAGTTAACGATTTTTTACAAATCAACGGTACATCCCATGAACGTGAAATTTGCAGCAGTGGAAAGACCTCATCCATATCTACCTGCAGAAAAAATTTCATACCGATCTGACGTTTGGTGTTCGAGATTCCGCCTTATTACCTTTGTTACTAGCGTAACATAGGTATTAGAATCGATTTTCACACGTCCTGCCGTCTGCGCCCGATAGCCATCCACACAAGCTATCTCACCTGTCCAAAACATTCTCAATCGATAGAACTCGGCGCGATCTGGCTCGACAGTTTAATTACGACATCGTAGAATCAAATTGAATATGAAAAATCGACCCAGCAAGGTGAAATTTGCTGATGTCTGTATGTGCGTCTGTGGACGCGTTTCATCTAGGCAAGCTTTTTTCGAGATGGCTCATGCGATCAATATGGTTGATATCTCGTTCGATAGGCCCCATAGCGCCATTGATCGCTATTGAATTTTTTCTCGATCTGACTTCCGGTTTCGGAGATATATAGGCCAGAATGATTTTAGTGAGCGATTTTTTAAAAATCAACGGTACACTTTATCAACATGATTTCTTTAACAGTAGAAAGATCTAATCCATATCTACTTGGGGAAAAAATTTCATACCGATCTGACTTCCGGTTCCGGAGATTTACAGGATAGAATGATTTTAGTTAACGATTTTTTACAAATCAACGGTACATCCCATGAACGTGAAATTTGCAGCAGTGGAAAGACCTCATCCATATCTACCTGCAGAAAAAATTTCATACCGATCTGACGTTTGGTGTTCGAGATTCCGCCTTATTACCTTTGTTACTAGCGTAACATAGGTATTAGAATCGATTTTCACACGTCCTGCCGTCTGCGCCCGATAGCCATCCACACAAGCTATCTCACCTGTCCAAAACATTCTCAATCGATAGAACTCGGCGCGATCTGGCTCGACAGTTTAATTACGACATCGTAGAATCAAATTGAATATGAAAAATCGACCCAGCAAGGTGAAATTTGCTGATGTCTGTATGTGCGTCTGTGGACGCGTTTCATCTAGGCAAGCTTTTTTCGAGATGGCTCATGCGATCAATATGGTTGATATCTCGTTCGATAGGCCCCATAGCGCCATTGATCGCTATTGAATTTTTTCTCGATCTGACTTCCGGTTTCGGAGATATATAGGCCAGAATGATTTTAGTGAGCGATTTTTTAAAAATCAACGGTACACTTTATCAACATGATTTCTTTAACAGTAGAAAGATCTAATCCATATCTACTTGGGGAAAAAATTTCATACCGATCTGACTTCCGGTTCCGGAGATTTACAGGATAGAATGATTTTAGTTAACGATTTTTTACAAATCAACGGTACATCCCATGAACGTGAAATTTGCAGCAGTGGAAAGACCTCATCCATATCTACCTGCAGAAAAAATTTCATACCGATCTGACGTTTGGTGTTCGAGATTCCGCCTTATTACCTTTGTTACTAGCGTAACATAGGTATTAGAATCGATTTTCACACGTCCTGCCGTCTGCGCCCGATAGCCATCCACACAAGCTATCTCACCTGTCCAAAACATTCTCAATCGATAGAACTCGGCGCGATCTGGCTCGACAGTTTAATTACGACATCGTAGAATCAAATTGAATATGAAAAATCGACCCAGCAAGGTGAAATTTGCTGATGTCTGTATGTGCGTCTGTGGACGCGTTTCATCTAGGCAAGCTTTTTTCGAGATGGCTCATGCGATCAATATGGTTGATATCTCGTTCGATACGCCCCATAGCGCCATTGATCGCTATTGAATTTTTTCTCGATCTGACTTCCGGTTTCGGAGATATATAGGCCAGAATGATTTTAGTGAGCGATTTTTTAAAAATCAACGGTACACTTTATCAACATGATTTCTTTAACAGTAGAAAGATCTAATCCATATCTACTTGGGGAAAAAATTTCATACCGATCTGACTTCCGGTTCCGGAGATTTACAGGATAGAATGATTTTAGTTAACGATTTTTTACAAATCAACGGTACATCCCATGAACGTGAAATTTGCAGCAGTGGAAAGACCTCATCCATATCTACCTGCAGAAAAAATTTCATACCGATCTGACGTTTGGTGTTCGAGATTCCGCCTTATTACCTTTGTTACTAGCGTAACATAGGTATTAGAATCGATTTTCACACGTCCTGCCGTCTGCGCCCGATAGCCATCCACACAAGCTATCTCACCTGTCCAAAACATTCTCAATCGATAGAACTCGGCGCGATCTGGCTCGACAGTTTAATTACGACATCGTAGAATCAAATTGAATATGAAAAATCGACCCAGCAAGGTGAAATTTGCTGATGTCTGTATGTGCGTCTGTGGACGCGTTTCATCTAGGCAAGCTTTTTTCGAGATGGCTCATGCGATCAATATGGTTGATATCTCGTTCGATAGGCCCCATAGCGCCATTGATCGCTATTGAATTTTTTCTCGATCTGACTTCCGGTTTCGGAGATATATAGGCCAGAATGATTTTAGTGAGCGATTTTTTAAAAATCAACGGTACACTTTATCAACATGATTTCTTTAACAGTAGAAAGATCTAATCCATATCTACTTGGGGAAAAAATTTCATACCGATCTGACTTCCGGTTCCGGAGATTTACAGGATACAATGATTTTAGTTAACGATTTTTTACAAATCAACGGTACATCCCATGAACGTGAAATTTGCAGCAGTGGAAAGACCTCATCCATATCTACCTGCAGAAAAAATTTCATACCGATCTGACGTTTGGTGTTCGAGATTCCGCCTTATTACCTTTGTTACTAGCGTAACATAGGTATTAGAATCGATTTTCACACGTCCTGCCGTCTGCGCCCGATAGCCATCCACACAAGCTATCTCACCTGTCCAAAACATTCTCAATCGATAGAACTCGGCGCGATCTGGCTCGACAGTTTAATTACGACATCGTAGAATCAAATTGAATATGAAAAATCGACCCAGCAAGGTGAAATTTGCTGATGTCTGTATGTGCGTCTGTGGACGCGTTTCATCTAGGCAAGCTTTTTTCGAGATGGCTCATGCGATCAATATGGTTGATATCTCGTTCGATAGGCCCCATAGCGCCATTGATCGCTATTGAATTTTTTCTCGATCTGACTTCCGGTTTCGGAGATATATAGGCCAGAATGATTTTAGTGAGCGATTTTTTAAAAATCAACGGTACACTTTATCAACATGATTTCTTTAACAGTAGAAAGATCTAATCCATATCTACTTGGGGAAAAAATTTCATACCGATCTGACTTCCGGTTCCGGAGATTTACAGGATAGAATGATTTTAGTTAACGATTTTTTACAAATCAACGGTACATCCCATGAACGTGAAATTTGCAGCAGTGGAAAGACCTCATCCATATCTACCTGCAGAAAAAATTTCATACCGATCTGACGTTTGGTGTTCGAGATTCCGCCTTATTACCTTTGTTACTAGCGTAACATAGGTATTAGAATCGATTTTCACACGTCCTGCCGTCTGCGCCCGATAGCCATCCACACAAGCTATCTCACCTGTCCAAAACATTCTCAATCGATAGAACTCGGCGCGATCTGGCTCGACAGTTTAATTACGACATCGTAGAATCAAATTGAATATGAAAAATCGACCCAGCAAGGTGAAATTTGCTGATGTCTGTATGTGCGTCTGTGGACGCGTTTCATCTAGGCAAGCTTTTTTCGAGATGGCTCATGCGATCAATATGGTTGATATCTCGTTCGATAGGCCCCATAGCGCCATTGATCGCTATTGAATTTTTTCTCGATCTGACTTCCGGTTTCGGAGATATATAGGCCAGAATGATTTTAGTGAGCGATTTTTTAAAAATCAACGGTACACTTTATCAACATGATTTCTTTAACAGTAGAAAGATCTAATCCATATCTACTTGGGGAAAAAATTTCATACCGATCTGACTTCCGGTTCCGGAGATTTACAGGATAGAATGATTTTAGTTAACGATTTTTTACAAATCAACGGTACATCCCATGAACGTGAAATTTGCAGCAGTGGAAAGACCTCATCCATATCTACCTGCAGAAAAAATTTCATACCGATCTGACGTTTGGTGTTCGAGATTCCGCCTTATTACCTTTGTTACTAGCGTAACATAGGTATTAGAATCGATTTTCACACGTCCTGCCGTCTGCGCCCGATAGCCATCCACACAAGCTATCTCACCTGTCCAAAACATTCTCAATCGATAGAACTCGGCGCGATCTGGCTCGACAGTTTAATTACGACATCGTAGAATCAAATTGAATATGAAAAATCGACCCAGCAAGGTGAAATTTGCTGATGTCTGTATGTGCGTCTGTGGACGCGTTTCATCTAGGCAAGCTTTTTTCGAGATGGCTCATGCGATCAATATGGTTGATATCTCGTTCGATACGCCCCATAGCGCCATTGATCGCTATTGAATTTTTTCTCGATCTGACTTCCGGTTTCGGAGATATATAGGCCAGAATGATTTTAGTGAGCGATTTTTTAAAAATCAACGGTACACTTTATCAACATGATTTCTTTAACAGTAGAAAGATCTAATCCATATCTACTTGGGGAAAAAATTTCATACCGATCTGACTTCCGGTTCCGGAGATTTACAGGATACAATGATTTTAGTTAACGATTTTTTACAAATCAACGGTACATCCCATGAACGTGAAATTTGCAGCAGTGGAAAGACCTCATCCATATCTACCTGCAGAAAAAATTTCATACCGATCTGACGTTTGGTGTTCGAGATTCCGCCTTATTACCTTTGTTACTAGCGTAACATAGGTATTAGAATCGATTTTCACACGTCCTGCCGTCTGCGCCCGATAGCCATCCACACAAGCTATCTCACCTGTCCAAAACATTCTCAATCGATAGAACTCGGCGCGATCTGGCTCGACAGTTTAATTACGACATCGTAGAATCAAATTGAATATGAAAAATCGACCCAGCAAGGTGAAATTTGCTGATGTCTGTATGTGCGTCTGTGGACGCGTTTCATCTAGGCAAGCTTTTTTCGAGATGGCTCATGCGATCAATATGGTTGATATCTCGTTCGATAGGCCCCATAGCGCCATTGATCGCTATTGAATTTTTTCTCGATCTGACTTCCGGTTTCGGAGATATATAGGCCAGAATGATTTTAGTGAGCGATTTTTTAAAAATCAACGGTACACTTTATCAACATGATTTCTTTAACAGTAGAAAGATCTAATCCATATCTACTTGGGGAAAAAATTTCATACCGATCTGACTTCCGGTTCCGGAGATTTACAGGATAGAATGATTTTAGTTAACGATTTTTTACAAATCAACGGTACATCCCATGAACGTGAAATTTGCAGCAGTGGAAAGACCTCATCCATATCTACCTGCAGAAAAAATTTCATACCGATCTGACGTTTGGTGTTCGAGATTCCGCCTTATTACCTTTGTTACTAGCGTAACATAGGTATTAGAATCGATTTTCACACGTCCTGCCGTCTGCGCCCGATAGCCATCCACACAAGCTATCTCACCTGTCCAAAACATTCTCAATCGATAGAACTCGGCGCGATCTGGCTCGACAGTTTAATTACGACATCGTAGAATCAAATTGAATATGAAAAATCGACCCAGCAAGGTGAAATTTGCTGATGTCTGTATGTGCGTCTGTGGACGCGTTTCATCTAGGCAAGCTTTTTTCGAGATGGCTCATGCGATCAATATGGTTGATACGTGCATGCCCCTGTTTTTTTTTTTTTTTTTTTTTTTTTTTAAGTCGGAAGAAGGTTTTATGTTTAGTTTGGGCGTTATGATCAGAAGAAGAAATCGGACGCAAAATCGTGGAATGTAGGGAAGAATAGCCCATAATGCACCCCTGGGTTAAAATGGCCCCGTGCAGTTTTTCGTTGCTTATCCATTACTAACTTTGGAAATATCATGTGCCAGAATGTTAGTTCAAGCAGTGAACTAGCAATGTTGATTTTTAAATTCATGGATTGACAATCGGAAAACTATGAAAAACAGCGCAGGGCCATTTTTTCGCGAGGGGTGCGTTTTGAACCATCCTACCCTACGTATTCCATTAGACCTTTTCGATGCTGAATCGTCTTTCTCTATCTATCAAACATGTATGAATCAGCGGTGTATTTTCCCACTAATGTGTTTCCCTCTTGCTCGCACTCGTTGGATTTTAAATGTACAGTAGTGTGCACCGATTAGACGTCGAGAAGCTCTATAAAGTGAACCCTACACGATTGCTTTTATTGACAATAATCGTATTGTCAATACATGCTATATTGACGTCAATATATCGAGATTGACAATATTTCTGAATTCACATCATCAATATTATAGTCAATAATTCCCCTTCGCGTCAATATATTGATGCGTGTGGGGTTTGCTTAAGACCAGTCAGATGTTGTCCCTTCAAATTTGTGCACGGCTGATGAGATCAACCCAAATAAAAGCCTCAATAATCTGCTGTAAAATGAGGAAAATTTACCAAAATTTTACACAGTCTAGTAGTAGTACCAATAGGAGAAAATCCAATCTTTAGTGTTATCATTTTCTGGTATTCTGGAAAAAACTTTTTGTGATTTATGAGTAAAGTAAAATCAAATTTGGGTTGATCTCGTTGGCCGTGTGCAGCGAGTTTTTCCGGGGGGTAACTGGCGCTTTAAACCTTGGTCTATACATCACACTCATTTTTAAAAATCGCTACTGGAACTGCTACATCGTGAAACAAAATTGGAAACTCTGACCGATCAGTCCCGTTAGCGTAGCTGTTGGAGGTGCCGCAGGCTATGGTGCAACATGTTTTCGAATTTTATTCTGTATTCTTGCGGAACATTTGAAAAGGGCCTATCCTCGGCCTCTCTCTTCGATTTACCACGGCAACATAAACGAATTTCTCGCTAAGCTCACAGGACAGTTCAACATAAGATGATGTTAGCTGTATAGTCGCTATATTCATAAGCTGGCGGAGAGAATCTCGTGAATCAATTGAGCTGTCAAATAGTCGTTTGACCAATTAAGCTGTCAATTCACGACCAACAACAGAAAAAGGCACATCAGCTATTACGAACAAAACTTCCGGAAGCCGTTTTCTCGTGACTTAAGCCTCGCCTACGCAAACTAACTCAAATTTCCCCTATCCGATGATGAAAGCATAATCAAAGTTTTGTTTATAAAACTTGATAGTACCATTTCAATTGTTGGTCTACAATATATTGAATTGGTTCCGCTCTTTGATAGATCGAAATTCTATCCGCCAGACTATAAATATAGCGACTAGCTTGCACCTGAATCAACACACTGAATGGGAAATTCATTTGCAGTCGGGTTATTCGCGAAAGAGAAAATCAATGAAGAGAATTGGGCTGATTGATTATTTAACTTTATTGGTTCGTTAAATATTGTTGTAATATAATAAGATTGTATATAATAAGATTGTGCTTAAAGTATGTAGAGCACAATAAAGCAGATTAAGTAAAAAGCTATGATTTATGTTTTGGACTCCAATTCAAACTAGCAATTGCTGTTTTGTTTGCAGCAATTGAGCAGTGCAGAAACTGAGACCAATAAAAAATATCCATTAGGGCTCGTACATATATCTATGGATAATATCAAAAACGAGATTATACTGGGTAACAAAGGTTCTATTCACCTGCCCGGTGGATCAATTTGGGTTTTAACGGAGATAAATCGATTTAAAGATTTTCATACCCGCCAGCCTCAAAATAATGGGTTGGGACATATTTTTTTGGGGAAAAAAGTCTGACACCTAAAAACCCTACAAATCTCGATTAGAGCCGTATTAACGGAGATAAATCGATTTAAAGATTTTCATACCCGCCAGCCTCAAAATAATGGGTTGGGACATATTTTTTTGGGGAAAAAAGTCTGACACCTAAAAACCCTCCAAATCTCGATTAGAGCCGTATTAACGGAGATAAATCGATTTTAAGATTTTTCATACCCGCCAGCCTGAAAATAATGGGTTGGGACATATTTTTTTGATGAAAAAATTCTGACACCTAAAAACCCTCCAAATCTCGATTAGAGCCGTATTAACGGAGATAAATCGATTTTAAGATTTTCATACCCGCCAGCCTGAAAATAATAGGTTGGGACATATTTTTTTGGGGAAAAAATTCTGACACCTAAAAACCCTCCAAATCTCGATTAGAGCCGTATTAACGGAGATAAATCGATTTTAAGATTTTCATACCCGCCAGCCTGAAAATAATGGGTTGGGACATATTTTGTTGGGAAAAAAATTCTGACACCTAAAAACCCTCCAAATCTCGATTAGAGCCGTATTAACGGAGATAAATCGATTTTAAGATTTTCATACCCGCCAGCCTGAAAATAATAGGTTGGGACATATTTTTTTGATGAAAAAATTCTGACACCTAAAAACCCTCCAAATCTCGATTAGAGCCGTATTAACGGAGATAAATCGATTTTAAGATTTTCATACCCGCCAGCCTGAAAATAATAGGTTGGGACATATTTTTTTGGGGAAACAATTCTGACACCTAAAAACCCTCCAATTCTCGATTAGAGCCGTATTAACGGAGATAAATCGATTTTAAGATTTTCATACCCGCCAGCCTGAAAATAATAGGTTGGGACATATTTTTTTGGGGAAACAATTCTGACACCTAAAAACCCTCCAAATCTCGATTAGAGCCGTATTAACGGAGATAAATCGATTTAAAGATTTTCATACCCGCCAGCCTGAAAATAATGGGTTGGGACATATTTTTTTGATGAAAAAATTCTGACACCTAAAAACCCTCCAAATCTCGATTAGAGCCGTATTAACGGAGATAAATCGATTTTAAGATTTTCATACCCGCCAGCCTGAAAATAATGGGTTGGGACATAATTTTGGATGAAAAAATTCTGACACCTAAAAACCCTCCAAATCTCGATTAGAGCCGTATTAACGGAGATAAATCGATTTTAAGATTTTCATACCCGCCAGCCTGAAAATAATGGGTTGGGACATATTTTTTGATGAAAAAATTCTGACACCTAAAAACCCTCCAAATCTCGATTAGAGCCGTATTAACGGAGATAAATCGATTTAAAGATTTTCATACCCGCCAGCCTGAAAATAATGGGTTGGGACATATTTTTTGGATGAAAAAATTCTGACACCTAAAAACCCTCCAAATCTCGATTAGAGCCGTATTAACGGAGATAAATCGATTTAAAGATTTTCATACCCGCCAGCCTGAAAATAATGGGTTGGGACATATTTTTTGGATGAAAAAATTCTGACACCTAAAAACCCTCGAAATCTCGATTAGAGCCGTATTAACGGAGATAAATCGATTTAAAGATTTTCATACCCGCCAGTCTGAAAATAGTGGGTTGGGACATATATTTTTGATGAAAAAATTCTGACACCTAAAAACCCTCCAAATCTCGATTAGAGCCGTATTAACGGAGATAAATCGATTTAAAGATTTTCATACCCGCCAGTCTGAAAATAATGGGTTGGGACATATTTTTTGGATGAAAAAATTCTGACACCTAAAAACCCTCCAAATCTCGATTAGAGCCGTATTAACGGAGATAAATCGATTTAAAGATTTTCATACCCGCCAGCCTCAAAATAATGGGTTGGGACATATTTTGTTGGGAAAAAAATTCTGACACCTAAAAACCCTCCAAATCTCGATTAGAGCTGTATTAACGGAGATAAATCGATTTAAAGATTTTCATACCCGCCAGCCTGAAAATAATGGGTTGGGACATATTTTTTGATGAAAAAATTCTGACACCTAAAAACCCTCCAAATCTCGATTAGAGCCGTATTAACGGAGATAAATCGATTTTAAGATTTTTCATACCCGCCAGCCTGAAAATAATGGGTTGGGACATATTATTTTGATGAAAAAATTCTGACACCTAAAAACCCTCGAAATCTCGATTAGAGCCGTATTAACGGAGATAAATCGATTTAAAGATTTTCATACCCGCCAGTCGGAAAATAGTGGGTTGGGACATATTTTTTTGATGAAAAAATTCTGACACCTAAAAACCCTCCAAATCTCGATTAGAGCCGTATTAACGGAGATAAATCGATTTTAAGATTTTCATACCCGCCAGCCTGAAAATAATGGGTTGGGACATATTTTTTGGATGAAAAAATTCTGACACCTAAAAACCCTCCAAATCTCGATTAGAGCCGTATTAACGGAGATAAATCGATTTAAAGATTTTCATACCCGCCAGCCTGAAAATAATGGGTTGGGACATATTTTGTTGGGAAAAAATTCTGACACCTAAAAACCCTCCAAATCTCGATTAGAGCCGTATTAACGGAGATAAATCGATTTAAAGATTTTCATACCCGCCAGCCTGAAAATAATGGGTTGGGACATATTTTTTGGATGAAAAAATTCTGACACCTAAAAACCCTCCAAATCTCGATTAGAGCCGTATTAACGGAGATAAATCGATTTTAAGATTTTTCATACCCGCCAGCCTGAAAATAATGGGTTGGGACATATTTTTTTGATGAAAAAATTCTGACACCTAAAAACCCTCGAAATCTCGATTAGAGCCGTATTAACGGAGATAAATCGATTTAAAGATTTTCATACCCGCCAGTCTGAAAATAGTGGGTTGGGACATATTTTTTTGATGAAAAAATTCTGACACCTAAAAACCCTCCAAATCTCGATTAGAGCCGTATTAACGGAGATAAATCGATTTAAAGATTTTCATACCCGCCAGCCTCAAAATAATGGGTTGGGACATATTTTTTTGGGGAAAAAAGTCTGACACCTAAAAACCCTCCAATTCTCGATGAGAGCCGTATTAACGGAGATAAATCGATTTAAAGATTTTCATACCCGCCAGCCTGAAAATAATGGGTTGGGACATATTTTTTTGGGGAAACAATTCTGACACCTAAAAACCCTCCAATTCTCGATTAGAGCCGTATTAACGGAGATAAATCGATTTAAAGATTTTCATACCCGCCAGCCTGAAAATAATGGGTTGGGACATATTTTTTGGATGAAAAAATTCTGACACCTAAAAACCCTCCAAATCTCGATTAGAGCCGTATTAACGGAGATAAATCGATTTAAAGATTTTCATACCCGCCAGCCTGAAAATAATGGGTTGGGACATATTTTTTTGGGGAAACAATTCTGACACCTAAAAACCCTCCAATTCTCGATTAGAGCCGTATTAACGGAGATAAATCGATTTAAAGATTTTCATACCCGCCAGCCTCAAAATAATGGGATGGGACATATTTTGTTGGGAAAAAAATTCTGACACCTAAAAACCCTCCAAATCTCGATTAGAGCCGTATTAACGGAGATAAATCGATTTTAAGATTTTCATACCCGCCAGCCTGAAAATAATAGGTTGGGACATATTTTTTTGGGGAAAAAATTCTGACACCTAAAAACCCTCCAAATCTCGATTAGAGCCGTATTAACGGAGATAAATCGATTTTAAGATTTTCATACCCGCCAGCCTGAAAATAATGGGTTGGGACATATTTTGTTGGGAAAAAAATTCTGACACCTAAAAACCCTCCAAATCTCGATTAGAGCCGTATTAACGGAGATAAATCGATTTTAAGATTTTCATACCCGCCAGCCTGAAAATAATAGGTTGGGACATATTTTTTTGGGGAAACAATTCTGACACCTAAAAACCCTCCAATTCTCGATTAGAGCCGTATTAACGGAGATAAATCGATTTAAAGATTTTCATACCCGCCAGCCTCAAAATAATGGGTTGGGACATATTTTGTTGGGAAAAAAATTCTGACACCTAAAAACCCTCCAAATCTCGATTAGAGCCGTATTAACGGAGATAAATCGATTTAAAGATTTTCATACCCGCCAGCCTGAAAATAATGGGTTGGGACATATTTTTTTGATGAAAAAATTCTGACACCTAAAAACCCTCCAAATCTCGATAAGAGCCGTATTAACGGAGATAAATCGATTTTAAGATTTTCATACCCGCCAGCCTGAAAATAATGGGTTGGGACATAATTTTGGATGAAAAAATTCTGACACCTAAAAACCCTCCAAATCTCGATTAGAGCCGTATTAACGGAGATAAATCGATTTTAAGATTTTCATACCCGCCAGCCTGAAAATAATGGGTTGGGACATATTTTTTGATGAAAAAATTCTGACACCTAAAAACCCTCCAAATCTCGATTAGAGCCGTATTAACGGAGATAAATCGATTTAAAGATTTTCATACCCGCCAGCCTGAAAATAATGGGTTGGGACATATTTTTTGGATGAAAAAATTCTGACACCTAAAAACCCTCCAAATCTCGATTAGAGCCGTATTAACGGAGATAAATCGATTTAAAGATTTTCATACCCGCCAGCCTGAAAATAATGGGTTGGGACATATTTTTTTGATGAAAAAATTCTGACACCTAAAAACCCTCCAAATCTCGATTAGAGCCGTATTAACGGAGATAAATCGATTTTAAGATTTTCATACCCGCCAGCCTGAAAATAATAGGTTGGGACATATTTTTTTGGGGAAAAAATTCTGACACCTAAAAACCCTCCAAATCTCGATTAGAGCCGTATTAACGGAGATAAATCGATTTTAAGATTTTCATACCCGCCAGCCTGAAAATAATGGGTTGGGACATATTTTGTTGGGAAAAAAATTCTGACACCTAAAAACCCTCCAAATCTCGATTAGAGCCGTATTAACGGAGATAAATCGATTTTAAGATTTTCATACCCGCCAGCCTGAAAATAATGGGTTGGGACATATTTTTTTGGGGAAACAATTCTGACACCTAAAAACCCTCCAATTCTCGATTAGAGCCGTATTAACGGAGATAAATCGATTTTAAGATTTTCATACCCGCCAGCCTGAAAATAATGGGTTGGGACATATTTTGTTGGGAAAAAAATTCTGACACCTAAAAACCCTCCAAATCTCGATTAGAGCCGTATTAACGGAGATAAATCGATTTAAAGATTTTCATACCCGCCAGCCTGAAAATAATGGGTTGGGACATATTTTTTTGATGAAAAAATTCTGACACCTAAAAACCCTCCAAATCTCGATTAGAGCCGTATTAACGGAGATAAATCGATTTTAAGATTTTCATACCCGCCAGCCTGAAAATAATGGGTTGGGACATAATTTTGGATGAAAAAATTCTGACACCTAAAAACCCTCCAAATCTCGATTAGAGCCGTATTAACGGAGATAAATCGATTTTAAGATTTTCATACCCGCCAGCCTGAAAATAATGGGTTGGGACATATTTTTTGATGAAAAAATTCTGACACCTAAAAACCCTCCAAATCTCGATTAGAGCCGTATTAACGGAGATAAATCGATTTAAAGATTTTCATACCCGCCAGCCTGAAAATAATGGGTTGGGACATATTTTTTGGATGAAAAAATTCTGACACCTAAAAACCCTCCAAATCTCGATTAGAGCCGTATTAACGGAGATAAATCGATTTTAAGATTTTCATACCCGCCAGCCTGAAAATAATGGGTTGGGACATAATTTTGGATGAAAAAATTCTGACACCTAAAAACCCTCCAAATCTCGATTAGAGCCGTATTAACGGAGATAAATCGATTTTAAGATTTTCATACCCGCCAGCCTGAAAATAATGGGTTGGGACATATTTTTTGATGAAAAAATTCTGACACCTAAAAACCCTCCAAATCTCGATTAGAGCCGTATTAACGGAGATAAATCGATTTAAAGATTTTCATACCCGCCAGCCTGAAAATAATGGGTTGGGACATATTTTTTGGATGAAAAAATTCTGACACCTAAAAACCCTCGAAATCTCGATTAGAGCCGTATTAACGGAGATAAATCGATTTAAAGATTTTCATACCCGCCAGTCTGAAAATAGTGGGTTGGGACATATATTTTTGATGAAAAAATTCTGACACCTAAAAACCCTCCAAATCTCGATTAGAGCCGTATTAACGGAGATAAATCGATTTAAAGATTTTCATACCCGCCAGTCTGAAAATAATGGGTTGGGACATATTTTTTGGATGAAAAAATTCTGACACCTAAAAACCCTCCAAATCTCGATTAGAGCCGTATTAACGGAGATAAATCGATTTAAAGATTTTCATACCCGCCAGTCTGAAAATAATGGGTTGGGACATATTTTTTTGGGGAAACAATTCTGACACCTAAAAACCCTCCAATTCTCGATTAGAGCCGTATTAACGGAGATAAATCGATTTAAAGATTTTCATACCCGCCAGCCTGAAAATAATGGGTTGGGACATATTTTTTGGATGAAAAAATTCTGACACCTAAAAACCCTCCAAATCTCGATTAGAGCCGTATTAACGGAGATAAATCGATTTTAAGATTTTCATACCCGCCAGCCTGAAAATAATGGGTTGGGACATAATTTTGGATGAAAAAATTCTGACACCTAAAAACCCTCCAAATCTCGATTAGAGCCGTATTAACGGAGATAAATCGATTTTAAGATTTTCATACCCGCCAGCCTGAAAATAATGGGTTGGGACATATTTTTTGGATGAAAAAATTCTGACACCTAAAAACCCTCCAAATCTCGATTAGAGCCGTATTAACGGAGATAAATCGATTTAAAGATTTTCATACCCGCCAGCCTGAAAATAATGGGTTGGGACATATTTTTTGGATGAAAAAATTCTGACACCTAAAAACCCTCGAAATCTCGATTAGAGCCGTATTAACGGAGATAAATCGATTTAAAGATTTTCATACCCGCCAGTCTGAAAATAGTGGGTTGGGACATATATTTTTGATGAAAAAATTCTGACACCTAAAAACCCTCCAAATCTCGATTAGAGCCGTATTAACGGAGATAAATCGATTTAAAGATTTTCATACCCGCCAGTCTGAAAATAATGGGTTGGGACATATTTTTTGGATGAAAAAATTCTGACACCTAAAAACCCTCCAAATCTCGATTAGAGCCGTATTAACGGAGATAAATCGATTTAAAGATTTTCATACCCGCCAGTCTGAAAATAGTGGGTTGGGACATATATTTTTGATGAAAAAATTCTGACACCTAAAAACCCTCCAAATCTCGATTAGAGCCGTATTAACGGAGATAAATCGATTTAAAGATTTTCATACCCGCCAGCCTGAAAATAATGGGTTGGGACATATTTTTTGATGAAAAAATTCTGACACCTAAAAACCCTCCAAATCTCGATTAGAGCCGTATTAACGGAGATAAATCGATTTTAAGATTTTTCATACCCGCCAGCCTGAAAATAATGGGTTGGGACATATTATTTTGATGAAAAAATTCTGACACCTAAAAACCCTCGAAATCTCGATTAGAGCCGTATTAACGGAGATAAATCGATTTAAAGATTTTCATACCCGCCAGTCTGAAAATAGTGGGTTGGGACATATTTTTTGGATGAAAAAATTCTGACACCTAAAACCCCTCCAAATCTCGATTAGAGCCGTATTAACGGAGATAAATCGATTTTAAGATTTTCATACCCGCCAGCCTGAAAATAATGGGTTGGGACATATTTTTTGGATGAAAAAATTCTGACACCTAAAAACCCTCCAAATCTCGATTAGAGCCGTATTAACGGAGATAAATCGATTTAAAGATTTTCATACCCGCCAGCCTGAAAATAATGGGTTGGGACATATTTTGTTGGGAAAAAATTCTGACACCTAAAAACCCTCCAAATCTCGATTAGAGCCGTATTAACGGAGATAAATCGATTTAAAGATTTTCATACCCGCCAGCTTGAAAATAATGGGTTGGGACATATTTTTTGATGAAAAAATTCTGACACCTAAAAACCCTCCAAATCTCGATTAGAGCCGTATTAACGGAGATAAATCGATTTTAAGATTTTTCATACCCGCCAGCCTGAAAATAATGGGTTGGGACATATTTTTTGGATGAAAAAATTCTGACACCTAAAAACCCTCCAAATCTCGATTAGAGCCGTATTAACGGAGATAAATCGATTTAAAGATTTTCATACCCGCCAGCCTGAAAATAATGGGTTGGGACATATTTTTTTGGGGAAACAATTCTGACACCTAAAAACCCTCCAATTCTCGATTAGAGCCGTATTAACGGAGATAAATCGATTTAAAGATTTTCATACCCGCCAGCCTCAAAATAATGGGTTGGGACATATTTTGTTGGGAAAAAAATTCTGACACCTAAAAACCCTCCAAATCTCGATTAGAGCCGTATTAACGGAGATAAATCGATTTAAAGATTTTCATACCCGCCAGCTTGAAAATAATGGGTTGGGACATATTTTTTGATGAAAAAATTCTGACACCTAAAAACCCTCCAAATCTCGATTAGAGCCGTATTAACGGAGATAAATCGATTTTAAGATTTTTCATACCCGCCAGCCTGAAAATAATGGGTTGGGACATATTTTTTTGATGAAAAAATTCTGACACCTAAAAACCCTCGAAATCTCGATTAGAGCCGTATTAACGGAGATAAATCGATTTAAAGATTTTCATACCCGCCAGTCTGAAAATAGTGGGTTGGGACATATTTTTTTGATGAAAAAATTCTGACACCTAAAAACCCTCCAAATCTCGATTAGAGCCGTATTACCTTTGTTACTAGCGTAACATAGGTATTAGAATCGATTTTCACACGTCCTGCCGTCTGCGCCCGATAGCCATCCACACAAGCTATCTCACCTGTCCAAAACATTCTCAATCGATAGAACTCGGCGCGATCTGGCTCGACAGTTTAATTACGACATCGTAGAATCAAATTGAATATGAAAAATCGACCCAGCAAGGTGAAATTTGCTGATGTCTGTATGTGCGTCTGTGGACGCGTTTCATCTAGGCAAGCTTTTTTCGAGATGGCTCATGCGATCAATATGGTTGATATCTCGTTCGATAGGCCCCATAGCGCCATTGATCGCTATTGAATTTTTTCTCGATCTGACTTCCGGTTTCGGAGATATATAGGCCAGAATGATTTTAGTGAGCGATTTTTTAAAAATCAACGGTACACTTTATCAACATGATTTCTTTAACAGTAGAAAGATCTAATCCATATCTACTTGGGGAAAAAATTTCATACCGATCTGACTTCCGGTTCCGGAGATTTACAGGATACAATGATTTTAGTTAACGATTTTTTACAAATCAACGGTACATCCCATGAACGTGAAATTTGCAGCAGTGGAAAGACCTCATCCATATCTACCTGCAGAAAAAATTTCATACCGATCTGACGTTTGGTGTTCGAGATTCCGCCTTATTACCTTTGTTACTAGCGTAACATAGGTATTAGAATCGATTTTCACACGTCCTGCCGTCTGCGCCCGATAGCCATCCACACAAGCTATCTCACCTGTCCAAAACATTCTCAATCGATAGAACTCGGCGCGATCTGGCTCGACAGTTTAATTACGACATCGTAGAATCAAATTGAATATGAAAAATCGACCCAGCAAGGTGAAATTTGCTGATGTCTGTATGTGCGTCTGTGGACGCGTTTCATCTAGGCAAGCTTTTTTCGAGATGGCTCATGCGATCAATATGGTTGATATCTCGTTCGATAGGCCCCATAGCGCCATTGATCGCTATTGAATTTTTTCTCGATCTGACTTCCGGTTTCGGAGATATATAGGCCAGAATGATTTTAGTGAGCGATTTTTTAAAAATCAACGGTACACTTTATCAACATGATTTCTTTAACAGTAGAAAGATCTAATCCATATCTACTTGGGGAAAAAATTTCATACCGATCTGACTTCCGGTTCCGGAGATTTACAGGATAGAATGATTTTAGTTAACGATTTTTTACAAATCAACGGTACATCCCATGAACGTGAAATTTGCAGCAGTGGAAAGACCTCATCCATATCTACCTGCAGAAAAAATTTCATACCGATCTGACGTTTGGTGTTCGAGATTCCGCCTTATTACCTTTGTTACTAGCGTAACATAGGTATTAGAATCGATTTTCACACGTCCTGCCGTCTGCGCCCGATAGCCATCCACACAAGCTATCTCACCTGTCCAAAACATTCTCAATCGATAGAACTCGGCGCGATCTGGCTCGACAGTTTAATTACGACATCGTAGAATCAAATTGAATATGAAAAATCGACCCAGCAAGGTGAAATTTGCTGATGTCTGTATGTGCGTCTGTGGACGCGTTTCATCTAGGCAAGCTTTTTTCGAGATGGCTCATGCGATCAATATGGTTGATATCTCGTTCGATACGCCCCATAGCGCCATTGATCGCTATTGAATTTTTTCTCGATCTGACTTCCGGTTTCGGAGATATATAGGCCAGAATGATTTTAGTGAGCGATTTTTTAAAAATCAACGGTACACTTTATCAACATGATTTCTTTAACAGTAGAAAGATCTAATCCATATCTACTTGGGGAAAAAATTTCATACCGATCTGACTTCCGGTTCCGGAGATTTACAGGATACAATGATTTTAGTTAACGATTTTTTACAAATCAACGGTACATCCCATGAACGTGAAATTTGCAGCAGTGGAAAGACCTCATCCATATCTACCTGCAGAAAAAATTTCATACCGATCTGACGTTTGGTGTTCGAGATTCCGCCTTATTACCTTTGTTACTAGCGTAACATAGGTATTAGAATCGATTTTCACACGTCCTGCCGTCTGCGCCCGATAGCCATCCACACAAGCTATCTCACCTGTCCAAAACATTCTCAATCGATAGAACTCGGCGCGATCTGGCTCGACAGTTTAATTACGACATCGTAGAATCAAATTGAATATGAAAAATCGACCCAGCAAGGTGAAATTTGCTGATGTCTGTATGTGCGTCTGTGGACGCGTTTCATCTAGGCAAGCTTTTTTCGAGATGGCTCATGCGATCAATATGGTTGATATCTCGTTCGATAGGCCCCATAGCGCCATTGATCGCTATTGAATTTTTTCTCGATCTGACTTCCGGTTTCGGAGATATATAGGCCAGAATGATTTTAGTGAGCGATTTTTTAAAAATCAACGGTACACTTTATCAACATGATTTCTTTAACAGTAGAAAGATCTAATCCATATCTACTTGGGGAAAAAATTTCATACCGATCTGACTTCCGGTTCCGGAGATTTACAGGATACAATGATTTTAGTTAACGATTTTTTACAAATCAACGGTACATCCCATGAACGTGAAATTTGCAGCAGTGGAAAGACCTCATCCATATCTACCTGCAGAAAAAATTTCATACCGATCTGACGTTTGGTGTTCGAGATTCCGCCTTATTACCTTTGTTACTAGCGTAACAAAGGTATTAGAATCGATTTTCACACGTCCTGCCGTCTGCGCCCGATAGCCATCCACACAAGCTATCTCACCTGTCCAAAACATTCTCAATCGATAGAACTCGGCGCGATCTGGCTCGACAGTTTAATTACGACATCGTAGAATCAAATTGAATATGAAAAATCGACCCAGCAAGGTGAAATTTGCTGATGTCTGTATGTGCGTCTGTGGACGCGTTTCATCTAGGCAAGCTTTTTTCGAGATGGCTCATGCGATCAATATGGTTGATATCTCGTTCGATAGGCCCCATAGCGCCATTGATCGCTATTGAATTTTTTCTCGATCTGACTTCCGGTTTCGGAGATATATAGGCCAGAATGATTTTAGTGAGCGATTTTTTAAAAATCAACGGTACACTTTATCAACATGATTTCTTTAACAGTAGAAAGATCTAATCCATATCTACTTGGGGAAAAAATTTCATACCGATCTGACTTCCGGTTCCGGAGATTTACAGGATAGAATGATTTTAGTTAACGATTTTTTACAAATCAACGGTACATCCCATGAACGTGAAATTTGCAGCAGTGGAAAGACCTCATCCATATCTACCTGCAGAAAAAATTTCATACCGATCTGACGTTTGGTGTTCGAGATTCCGCCTTATTACCTTTGTTACTAGCGTAACATAGGTATTAGAATCGATTTTCACACGTCCTGCCGTCTGCGCCCGATAGCCATCCACACAAGCTATCTCACCTGTCCAAAACATTCTCAATCGATAGAACTCGGCGCGATCTGGCTCGACAGTTTAATTACGACATCGTAGAATCAAATTGAATATGAAAAATCGACCCAGCAAGGTGAAATTTGCTGATGTCTGTATGTGCGTCTGTGGACGCGTTTCATCTAGGCAAGCTTTTTTCGAGATGGCTCATGCGATCAATATGGTTGATATCTCGTTCGATAGGCCCCATAGCGCCATTGATCGCTATTGAATTTTTTCTCGATCTGACTTCCGGTTTCGGAGATATATAGGCCAGAATGATTTTAGTGAGCGATTTTTTAAAAATCAACGGTACACTTTATCAACATGATTTCTTTAACAGTAGAAAGATCTAATCCATATCTACTTGGGGAAAAAATTTCATACCGATCTGACTTCCGGTTCCGGAGATTTACAGGATAGAATGATTTTAGTTAACGATTTTTTACAAATCAACGGTACATCCCATGAACGTGAAATTTGCAGCAGTGGAAAGACCTCATCCATATCTACCTGCAGAAAAAATTTCATACCGATCTGACGTTTGGTGTTCGAGATTCCGCCTTATTACCTTTGTTACTAGCGTAACATAGGTATTAGAATCGATTTTCACACGTCCTGCCGTCTGCGCCCGATAGCCATCCACACAAGCTATCTCACCTGTCCAAAACATTCTCAATCGATAGAACTCGGCGCGATCTGGCTCGACAGTTTAATTACGACATCGTAGAATCAAATTGAATATGAAAAATCGACCCAGCAAGGTGAAATTTGCTGATGTCTGTATGTGCGTCTGTGGACGCGTTTCATCTAGGCAAGCTTTTTTCGAGATGGCTCATGCGATCAATATGGTTGATATCTCGTTCGATACGCCCCATAGCGCCATTGATCGCTATTGAATTTTTTCTCGATCTGACTTCCGGTTTCGGAGATATATAGGCCAGAATGATTTTAGTGAGCGATTTTTTAAAAATCAACGGTACACTTTATCAACATGATTTCTTTAACAGTAGAAAGATCTAATCCATATCTACTTGGGGAAAAAATTTCATACCGATCTGACTTCCGGTTCCGGAGATTTACAGGATACAATGATTTTAGTTAACGATTTTTTACAAATCAACGGTACATCCCATGAACGTGAAATTTGCAGCAGTGGAAAGACCTCATCCATATCTACCTGCAGAAAAAATTTCATACCGATCTGACGTTTGGTGTTCGAGATTCCGCCTTATTACCTTTGTTACTAGCGTAACATAGGTATTAGAATCGATTTTCACACGTCCTGCCGTCTGCGCCCGATAGCCATCCACACAAGCTATCTCACCTGTCCAAAACATTCTCAATCGATAGAACTCGGCGCGATCTGGCTCGACAGTTTAATTACGACATCGTAGAATCAAATTGAATATGAAAAATCGACCCAGCAAGGTGAAATTTGCTGATGTCTGTATGTGCGTCTGTGGACGCGTTTCATCTAGGCAAGCTTTTTTCGAGATGGCTCATGCGATCAATATGGTTGATATCTCGTTCGATAGGCCCCATAGCGCCATTGATCGCTATTGAATTTTTTCTCGATCTGACTTCCGGTTTCGGAGATATATAGGCCAGAATGATTTTAGTGAGCGATTTTTTAAAAATCAACGGTACACTTTATCAACATGATTTCTTTAACAGTAGAAAGATCTAATCCATATCTACTTGGGGAAAAAATTTCATACCGATCTGACTTCCGGTTCCGGAGATTTACAGGATAGAATGATTTTAGTTAACGATTTTTTACAAATCAACGGTACATCCCATGAACGTGAAATTTGCAGCAGTGGAAAGACCTCATCCATATCTACCTGCAGAAAAAATTTCATACCGATCTGACGTTTGGTGTTCGAGATTCCGCCTTATTACCTTTGTTACTAGCGTAACATAGGTATTAGAATCGATTTTCACACGTCCTGCCGTCTGCGCCCGATAGCCATCCACACAAGCTATCTCACCTGTCCAAAACATTCTCAATCGATAGAACTCGGCGCGATCTGGCTCGACAGTTTAATTACGACATCGTAGAATCAAATTGAATATGAAAAATCGACCCAGCAAGGTGAAATTTGCTGATGTCTGTATGTGCGTCTGTGGACGCGTTTCATCTAGGCAAGCTTTTTTCGAGATGGCTCATGCGATCAATATGGTTGATATCTCGTTCGATAGGCCCCATAGCGCCATTGATCGCTATTGAATTTTTTCTCGATCTGACTTCCGGTTTCGGAGATATATAGGCCAGAATGATTTTAGTGAGCGATTTTTTAAAAATCAACGGTACACTTTATCAACATGATTTCTTTAACAGTAGAAAGATCTAATCCATATCTACTTGGGGAAAAAATTTCATACCGATCTGACTTCCGGTTCCGGAGATTTACAGGATAGAATGATTTTAGTTAACGATTTTTTACAAATCAACGGTACATCCCATGAACGTGAAATTTGCAGCAGTGGAAAGACCTCATCCATATCTACCTGCAGAAAAAATTTCATACCGATCTGACGTTTGGTGTTCGAGATTCCGCCTTATTACCTTTGTTACTAGCGTAACATAGGTATTAGAATCGATTTTCACACGTCCTGCCGTCTGCGCCCGATAGCCATCCACACAAGCTATCTCACCTGTCCAAAACATTCTCAATCGATAGAACTCGGCGCGATCTGGCTCGACAGTTTAATTACGACATCGTAGAATCAAATTGAATATGAAAAATCGACCCAGCAAGGTGAAATTTGCTGATGTCTGTATGTGCGTCTGTGGACGCGTTTCATCTAGGCAAGCTTTTTTCGAGATGGCTCATGCGATCAATATGGTTGATATCTCGTTCGATAGGCCCCATAGCGCCATTGATCGCTATTGAATTTTTTCTCGATCTGACTTCCGGTTTCGGAGATATATAGGCCAGAATGATTTTAGTGAGCGATTTTTTAAAAATCAACGGTACACTTTATCAACATGATTTCTTTAACAGTAGAAAGATCTAATCCATATCTACTTGGGGAAAAAATTTCATACCGATCTGACTTCCGGTTCCGGAGATTTACAGGATAGAATGATTTTAGTTAACGATTTTTTACAAATCAACGGTACATCCCATGAACGTGAAATTTGCAGCAGTGGAAAGACCTCATCCATATCTACCTGCAGAAAAAATTTCATACCGATCTGACGTTTGGTGTTCGAGATTCCGCCTTATTACCTTTGTTACTAGCGTAACATAGGTATTAGAATCGATTTTCACACGTCCTGCCGTCTGCGCCCGATAGCCATCCACACAAGCTATCTCACCTGTCCAAAACATTCTCAATCGATAGAACTCGGCGCGATCTGGCTCGACAGTTTAATTACGACATCGTAGAATCAAATTGAATATGAAAAATCGACCCAGCAAGGTGAAATTTGCTGATGTCTGTATGTGCGTCTGTGGACGCGTTTCATCTAGGCAAGCTTTTTTCGAGATGGCTCATGCGATCAATATGGTTGATATCTCGTTCGATACGCCCCATAGCGCCATTGATCGCTATTGAATTTTTTCTCGATCTGACTTCCGGTTTCGGAGATATATAGGCCAGAATGATTTTAGTGAGCGATTTTTTAAAAATCAACGGTACACTTTATCAACATGATTTCTTTAACAGTAGAAAGATCTAATCCATATCTACTTGGGGAAAAAATTTCATACCGATCTGACTTCCGGTTCCGGAGATTTACAGGATACAATGATTTTAGTTAACGATTTTTTACAAATCAACGGTACATCCCATGAACGTGAAATTTGCAGCAGTGGAAAGACCTCATCCATATCTACCTGCAGAAAAAATTTCATACCGATCTGACGTTTGGTGTTCGAGATTCCGCCTTATTACCTTTGTTACTAGCGTAACATAGGTATTAGAATCGATTTTCACACGTCCTGCCGTCTGCGCCCGATAGCCATCCACACAAGCTATCTCACCTGTCCAAAACATTCTCAATCGATAGAACTCGGCGCGATCTGGCTCGACAGTTTAATTACGACATCGTAGAATCAAATTGAATATGAAAAATCGACCCAGCAAGGTGAAATTTGCTGATGTCTGTATGTGCGTCTGTGGACGCGTTTCATCTAGGCAAGCTTTTTTCGAGATGGCTCATGCGATCAATATGGTTGATATCTCGTTCGATAGGCCCCATAGCGCCATTGATCGCTATTGAATTTTTTCTCGATCTGACTTCCGGTTTCGGAGATATATAGGCCAGAATGATTTTAGTGAGCGATTTTTTAAAAATCAACGGTACACTTTATCAACATGATTTCTTTAACAGTAGAAAGATCTAATCCATATCTACTTGGGGAAAAAATTTCATACCGATCTGACTTCCGGTTCCGGAGATTTACAGGATAGAATGATTTTAGTTAACGATTTTTTACAAATCAACGGTACATCCCATGAACGTGAAATTTGCAGCAGTGGAAAGACCTCATCCATATCTACCTGCAGAAAAAATTTCATACCGATCTGACGTTTGGTGTTCGAGATTCCGCCTTATTACCTTTGTTACTAGCGTAACATAGGTATTAGAATCGATTTTCACACGTCCTGCCGTCTGCGCCCGATAGCCATCCACACAAGCTATCTCACCTGTCCAAAACATTCTCAATCGATAGAACTCGGCGCGATCTGGCTCGACAGTTTAATTACGACATCGTAGAATCAAATTGAATATGAAAAATCGACCCAGCAAGGTGAAATTTGCTGATGTCTGTATGTGCGTCTGTGGACGCGTTTCATCTAGGCAAGCTTTTTTCGAGATGGCTCATGCGATCAATATGGTTGATATCTCGTTCGATAGGCCCCATAGCGCCATTGATCGCTATTGAATTTTTTCTCGATCTGACTTCCGGTTTCGGAGATATATAGGCCAGAATGATTTTAGTGAGCGATTTTTTAAAAATCAACGGTACACTTTATCAACATGATTTCTTTAACAGTAGAAAGATCTAATCCATATCTACTTGGGGAAAAAATTTCATACCGATCTGACTTCCGGTTCCGGAGATTTACAGGATAGAATGATTTTAGTTAACGATTTTTTACAAATCAACGGTACATCCCATGAACGTGAAATTTGCAGCAGTGGAAAGACCTCATCCATATCTACCTGCAGAAAAAATTTCATACCGATCTGACGTTTGGTGTTCGAGATTCCGCCTTATTACCTTTGTTACTAGCGTAACATAGGTATTAGAATCGATTTTCACACGTCCTGCCGTCTGCGCCCGATAGCCATCCACACAAGCTATCTCACCTGTCCAAAACATTCTCAATCGATAGAACTCGGCGCGATCTGGCTCGACAGTTTAATTACGACATCGTAGAATCAAATTGAATATGAAAAATCGACCCAGCAAGGTGAAATTTGCTGATGTCTGTATGTGCGTCTGTGGACGCGTTTCATCTAGGCAAGCTTTTTTCGAGATGGCTCATGCGATCAATATGGTTGATATCTCGTTCGATAGGCCCCATAGCGCCATTGATCGCTATTGAATTTTTTCTCGATCTGACTTCCGGTTTCGGAGATATATAGGCCAGAATGATTTTAGTGAGCGATTTTTTAAAAATCAACGGTACACTTTATCAACATGATTTCTTTAACAGTAGAAAGATCTAATCCATATCTACTTGGGGAAAAAATTTCATACCGATCTGACTTCCGGTTCCGGAGATTTACAGGATACAATGATTTTAGTTAACGATTTTTTACAAATCAACGGTACATCCCATGAACGTGAAATTTGCAGCAGTGGAAAGACCTCATCCATATCTACCTGCAGAAAAAATTTCATACCGATCTGACGTTTGGTGTTCGAGATTCCGCCTTATTACCTTTGTTACTAGCGTAACATAGGTATTAGAATCGATTTTCACACGTCCTGCCGTCTGCGCCCGATAGCCATCCACACAAGCTATCTCACCTGTCCAAAACATTCTCAATCGATAGAACTCGGCGCGATCTGGCTCGACAGTTTAATTACGACATCGTAGAATCAAATTGAATATGAAAAATCGACCCAGCAAGGTGAAATTTGCTGATGTCTGTATGTGCGTCTGTGGACGCGTTTCATCTAGGCAAGCTTTTTTCGAGATGGCTCATGCGATCAATATGGTTGATATCTCGTTCGATAGGCCCCATAGCGCCATTGATCGCTATTGAATTTTTTCTCGATCTGACTTCCGGTTTCGGAGATATATAGGCCAGAATGATTTTAGTGAGCGATTTTTTAAAAATCAACGGTACACTTTATCAACATGATTTCTTTAACAGTAGAAAGATCTAATCCATATCTACTTGGGGAAAAAATTTCATACCGATCTGACTTCCGGTTCCGGAGATTTACAGGATAGAATGATTTTAGTTAACGATTTTTTACAAATCAACGGTACATCCCATGAACGTGAAATTTGCAGCAGTGGAAAGACCTCATCCATATCTACCTGCAGAAAAAATTTCATACCGATCTGACGTTTGGTGTTCGAGATTCCGCCTTATTACCTTTGTTACTAGCGTAACATAGGTATTAGAATCGATTTTCACACGTCCTGCCGTCTGCGCCCGATAGCCATCCACACAAGCTATCTCACCTGTCCAAAACATTCTCAATCGATAGAACTCGGCGCGATCTGGCTCGACAGTTTAATTACGACATCGTAGAATCAAATTGAATATGAAAAATCGACCCAGCAAGGTGAAATTTGCTGATGTCTGTATGTGCGTCTGTGGACGCGTTTCATCTAGGCAAGCTTTTTTCGAGATGGCTCATGCGATCAATATGGTTGATATCTCGTTCGATACGCCCCATAGCGCCATTGATCGCTATTGAATTTTTTCTCGATCTGACTTCCGGTTTCGGAGATATATAGGCCAGAATGATTTTAGTGAGCGATTTTTTAAAAATCAACGGTACACTTTATCAACATGATTTCTTTAACAGTAGAAAGATCTAATCCATATCTACTTGGGGAAAAAATTTCATACCGATCTGACTTCCGGTTCCGGAGATTTACAGGATACAATGATTTTAGTTAACGATTTTTTACAAATCAACGGTACATCCCATGAACGTGAAATTTGCAGCAGTGGAAAGACCTCATCCATATCTACCTGCAGAAAAAATTTCATACCGATCTGACGTTTGGTGTTCGAGATTCCGCCTTATTACCTTTGTTACTAGCGTAACATAGGTATTAGAATCGATTTTCACACGTCCTGCCGTCTGCGCCCGATAGCCATCCACACAAGCTATCTCACCTGTCCAAAACATTCTCAATCGATAGAACTCGGCGCGATTTGGCTCGACAGTTTAATTACGACATCGTAGAATCAAATTGAATATGAAAAATCGACCCAGCAAGGTGAAATTTGCTGATGTCTGTATGTGCGTCTGTGGACGCGTTTCATCTAGGCAAGCTTTTTTCGAGATGGCTCATGCGATCAATATGGTTGATATCTCGTTCGATAGGCCCCATAGCGCCATTGATCGCTATTGAATTTTTTCTCGATCTGACTTCCGGTTTCGGAGATATATAGGCCAGAATGATTTTAGTGAGCGATTTTTTAAAAATCAACGGTACACTTTATCAACATGATTTCTTTAACAGTAGAAAGATCTAATCCATATCTACTTGGGGAAAAAATTTCATACCGATCTGACTTCCGGTTCCGGAGATTTACAGGATAGAATGATTTTAGTTAACGATTTTTTACAAATCAACGGTACATCCCATGAACGTGAAATTTGCAGCAGTGGAAAGACCTCATCCATATCTACCTGCAGAAAAAATTTCATACCGATCTGACGTTTGGTGTTCGAGATTCCGCCTTATTACCTTTGTTACTAGCGTAACATAGGTATTAGAATCGATTTTCACACGTCCTGCCGTCTGCGCCCGATAGCCATCCACACAAGCTATCTCACCTGTCCAAAACATTCTCAATCGATAGAACTCGGCGCGATCTGGCTCGACAGTTTAATTACGACATCGTAGAATCAAATTGAATATGAAAAATCGACCCAGCAAGGTGAAATTTGCTGATGTCTGTATGTGCGTCTGTGGACGCGTTTCATCTAGGCAAGCTTTTTTCGAGATGGCTCATGCGATCAATATGGTTGATATCTCGTTCGATAGGCCCCATAGCGCCATTGATCGCTATTGAATTTTTTCTCGATCTGACTTCCGGTTTCGGAGATATATAGGCCAGAATGATTTTAGTGAGCGATTTTTTAAAAATCAACGGTACACTTTATCAACATGATTTCTTTAACAGTAGAAAGATCTAATCCATATCTACTTGGGGAAAAAATTTCATACCGATCTGACTTCCGGTTCCGGAGATTTACAGGATACAATGATTTTAGTTAACGATTTTTTACAAATCAACGGTACATTCCATGAACGTGAAATTTGCAGCAGTGGAAAGACCTCATCCATATCTACCTGCAGAAAAAATTTCATACCGATCTGACGTTTGGTGTTCGAGATTCCGCCTTATTACCTTTGTTACTAGCGTAACATAGGTATTAGAATCGATTTTCACACGTCCTGCCGTCTGCGCCCGATAGCCATCCACACAAGCTATCTCACCTGTCCAAAACATTCTCAATCGATAGAACTCGGCGCGATCTGGCTCGACAGTTTAATTACGACATCGTAGAATCAAATTGAATATGAAAAATCGACCCAGCAAGGTGAAATTTGCTGATGTCTGTATGTGCGTCTGTGGACGCGTTTCATCTAGGCAAGCTTTTTTCGAGATGGCTCATGCGATCAATATGGTTGATATCTCGTTCGATAGGCCCCATAGCGCCATTGATCGCTATTGAATTTTTTCTCGATCTGACTTCCGGTTTCGGAGATATATAGGCCAGAATGATTTTAGTGAGCGATTTTTTAAAAATCAACGGTACACTTTATCAACATGATTTCTTTAACAGTAGAAAGATCTAATCCATATCTACTTGGGGAAAAAATTTCATACCGATCTGACTTCCGGTTCCGGAGATTTACAGGATAGAATGATTTTAGTTAACGATTTTTTACAAATCAACGGTACATCCCATGAACGTGAAATTTGCAGCAGTGGAAAGACCTCATCCATATCTACCTGCAGAAAAAATTTCATACCGATCTGACGTTTGGTGTTCGAGATTCCGCCTTATTACCTTTGTTACTAGCGTAACATAGGTATTAGAATCGATTTTCACACGTCCTGCCGTCTGCGCCCGATAGCCATCCACACAAGCTATCTCACCTGTCCAAAACATTCTCAATCGATAGAACTCGGCGCGATCTGGCTCGACAGTTTAATTACGACATCGTAGAATCAAATTGAATATGAAAAATCGACCCAGCAAGGTGAAATTTGCTGATGTCTGTATGTGCGTCTGTGGACGCGTTTCATCTAGGCAAGCTTTTTTCGAGATGGCTCATGCGATCAATATGGTTGATATCTCGTTCGATAGGCCCCATAGCGCCATTGATCGCTATTGAATTTTTTCTCGATCTGACTTCCGGTTTCGGAGATATATAGGCCAGAATGATTTTAGTGAGCGATTTTTTAAAAATCAACGGTACACTTTATCAACATGATTTCTTTAACAGTAGAAAGATCTAATCCATATCTACTTGGGGAAAAAATTTCATACCGATCTGACTTCCGGTTCCGGAGATTTACAGGATAGAATGATTTTAGTTAACGATTTTTTACAAATCAACGGTACATCCCATGAACGTGAAATTTGCAGCAGTGGAAAGACCTCATCCATATCTACCTGCAGAAAAAATTTCATACCGATCTGACGTTTGGTGTTCGAGATTCCGCCTTATTACCTTTGTTACTAGCGTAACATAGGTATTAGAATCGATTTTCACACGTCCTGCCGTCTGCGCCCGATAGCCATCCACACAAGCTATCTCACCTGTCCAAAACATTCTCAATCGATAGAACTCGGCGCGATCTGGCTCGACAGTTTAATTACGACATCGTAGAATCAAATTGAATATGAAAAATCGACCCAGCAAGGTGAAATTTGCTGATGTCTGTATGTGCGTCTGTGGACGCGTTTCATCTAGGCAAGCTTTTTTCGAGATGGCTCATGCGATCAATATGGTTGATATCTCGTTCGATAGGCCCCATAGCGCCATTGATCGCTATTGAATTTTTTCTCGATCTGACTTCCGGTTTCGGAGATATATAGGCCAGAATGATTTTAGTGAGCGATTTTTTAAAAATCAACGGTACACTTTATCAACATGATTTCTTTAACAGTAGAAAGATCTAATCCATATCTACTTGGGGAAAAAATTTCATACCGATCTGACTTCCGGTTCCGGAGATTTACAGGATACAATGATTTTAGTTAACGATTTTTTACAAATCAACGGTACATCCCATGAACGTGAAATTTGCAGCAGTGGAAAGACCTCATCCATATCTACCTGCAGAAAAAATTTCATACCGATCTGACGTTTGGTGTTCGAGATTCCGCCTTATTACCTTTGTTACTAGCGTAACATAGGTATTAGAATCGATTTTCACACGTCCTGCCGTCTGCGCCCGATAGCCATCCACACAAGCTATCTCACCTGTCCAAAACATTCTCAATCGATAGAACTCGGCGCGATCTGGCTCGACAGTTTAATTACGACATCGTAGAATCAAATTGAATATGAAAAATCGACCCAGCAAGGTGAAATTTGCTGATGTCTGTATGTGCGTCTGTGGACGCGTTTCATCTAGGCAAGCTTTTTTCGAGATGGCTCATGCGATCAATATGGTTGATATCTCGTTCGATAGGCCCCATAGCGCCATTGATCGCTATTGAATTTTTTCTCGATCTGACTTCCGGTTTCGGAGATATATAGGCCAGAATGATTTTAGTGAGCGATTTTTTAAAAATCAACGGTACACTTTATCAACATGATTTCTTTAACAGTAGAAAGATCTAATCCATATCTACTTGGGGAAAAAATTTCATACCGATCTGACTTCCGGTTCCGGAGATTTACAGGATAGAATGATTTTAGTTAACGATTTTTTACAAATCAACGGTACATCCCATGAACGTGAAATTTGCAGCAGTGGAAAGACCTCATCCATATCTACCTGCAGAAAAAATTTCATACCGATCTGACGTTTGGTGTTCGAGATTCCGCCTTATTACCTTTGTTACTAGCGTAACATAGGTATTAGAATCGATTTTCACACGTCCTGCCGTCTGCGCCCGATAGCCATCCACACAAGCTATCTCACCTGTCCAAAACATTCTCAATCGATAGAACTCGGCGCGATCTGGCTCGACAGTTTAATTACGACATCGTAGAATCAAATTGAATATGAAAAATCGACCCAGCAAGGTGAAATTTGCTGATGTCTGTATGTGCGTCTGTGGACGCGTTTCATCTAGGCAAGCTTTTTTCGAGATGGCTCATGCGATCAATATGGTTGATATCTCGTTCGATAGGCCCCATAGCGCCATTGATCGCTATTGAATTTTTTCTCGATCTGACTTCCGGTTTCGGAGATATATAGGCCAGAATGATTTTAGTGAGCGATTTTTTAAAAATCAACGGTACACTTTATCAACATGATTTCTTTAACAGTAGAAAGATCTAATCCATATCTACTTGGGGAAAAAATTTCATACCGATCTGACTTCCGGTTCCGGAGATTTACAGGATAGAATGATTTTAGTTAACGATTTTTTACAAATCAACGGTACATCCCATGAACGTGAAATTTGCAGCAGTGGAAAGACCTCATCCATATCTACCTGCAGAAAAAATTTCATACCGATCTGACGTTTGGTGTTCGAGATTCCGCCTTATTACCTTTGTTACTAGCGTAACATAGGTATTAGAATCGATTTTCACACGTCCTGCCGTCTGCGCCCGATAGCCATCCACACAAGCTATCTCACCTGTCCAAAACATTCTCAATCGATAGAACTCGGCGCGATCTGGCTCGACAGTTTAATTACGACATCGTAGAATCAAATTGAATATGAAAAATCGACCCAGCAAGGTGAAATTTGCTGATGTCTGTATGTGCGTCTGTGGACGCGTTTCATCTAGGCAAGCTTTTTTCGAGATGGCTCATGCGATCAATATGGTTGATATCTCGTTCGATACGCCCCATAGCGCCATTGATCGCTATTGAATTTTTTCTCGATCTGACTTCCGGTTTCGGAGATATATAGGCCAGAATGATTTTAGTGAGCGATTTTTTAAAAATCAACGGTACACTTTATCAACATGATTTCTTTAACAGTAGAAAGATCTAATCCATATCTACTTGGGGAAAAAATTTCATACCGATCTGACTTCCGGTTCCGGAGATTTACAGGATACAATGATTTTAGTTAACGATTTTTTACAAATCAACGGTACATCCCATGAACGTGAAATTTGCAGCAGTGGAAAGACCTCATCCATATCTACCTGCAGAAAAAATTTCATACCGATCTGACGTTTGGTGTTCGAGATTCCGCCTTATTACCTTTGTTACTAGCGTAACATAGGTATTAGAATCGATTTTCACACGTCCTGCCGTCTGCGCCCGATAGCCATCCACACAAGCTATCTCACCTGTCCAAAACATTCTCAATCGATAGAACTCGGCGCGATCTGGCTCGACAGTTTAATTACGACATCGTAGAATCAAATTGAATATGAAAAATCGACCCAGCAAGGTGAAATTTGCTGATGTCTGTATGTGCGTCTGTGGACGCGTTTCATCTAGGCAAGCTTTTTTCGAGATGGCTCATGCGATCAATATGGTTGATATCTCGTTCGATAGGCCCCATAGCGCCATTGATCGCTATTGAATTTTTTCTCGATCTGACTTCCGGTTTCGGAGATATATAGGCCAGAATGATTTTAGTGAGCGATTTTTTAAAAATCAACGGTACACTTTATCAACATGATTTCTTTAACAGTAGAAAGATCTAATCCATATCTACTTGGGGAAAAAATTTCATACCGATCTGACTTCCGGTTCCGGAGATTTACAGGATACAATGATTTTAGTTAACGATTTTTTACAAATCAACGGTACATCCCATGAACGTGAAATTTGCAGCAGTGGAAAGACCTCATCCATATCTACCTGCAGAAAAAATTTCATACCGATCTGACGTTTGGTGTTCGAGATTCCGCCTTATTACCTTTGTTACTAGCGTAACATAGGTATTAGAATCGATTTTCACACGTCCTGCCGTCTGCGCCCGATAGCCATCCACACAAGCTATCTCACCTGTCCAAAACATTCTCAATCGATAGAACTCGGCGCGATCTGGCTCGACAGTTTAATTACGACATCGTAGAATCAAATTGAATATGAAAAATCGACCCAGCAAGGTGAAATTAGCTGATGTCTGTATGTGCGTCTGTGGACGCGTTTCATCTAGGCAAGCTT
This sequence comes from Ochlerotatus camptorhynchus, assembly GCF_037179485.1. Classification (NCBI taxonomy): domain Eukaryota; kingdom Metazoa; phylum Arthropoda; class Insecta; order Diptera; family Culicidae; genus Ochlerotatus; species Ochlerotatus camptorhynchus. The sequence continues at coordinate 530,680 of NW_027040930.1, read as the reverse complement.
TTTTCGAGATGGCTCATGCGATCAATATGGTTGATATCTCGTTCGATAGGCCCCATAGCGCCATTGATCGCTATTGAATTTTTTCTCGATCTGACTTCCGGTTTCGGAGATATATAGGCCAGAATGATTTTAGTGAGCGATTTTTTAAAAATCAACGGTACACTTTATCAACATGATTTCTTTAACAGTAGAAAGATCTAATCCATATCTACTTGGGGAAAAAATTTCATACCGATCTGACTTCCGGTTCCGGAGATTTACAGGATAGAATGATTTTAGTTAACGATTTTTTACAAATCAACGGTACATCCCATGAACGTGAAATTTGCAGCAGTGGAAAGACCTCATCCATATCTACCTGCAGAAAAAATTTCATACCGATCTGACGTTTGGTGTTCGAGATTCCGCCTTATTACCTTTGTTACTAGCGTAACATAGGTATTAGAATCGATTTTCACACGTCCTGCCGTCTGCGCCCGATAGCCATCCACACAAGCTATCTCACCTGTCCAAAACATTCTCAATCGATAGAACTCGGCGCGATCTGGCTCGACAGTTTAATTACGACATCGTAGAATCAAATTGAATATGAAAAATCGACCCAGCAAGGTGAAATTTGCTGATGTCTGTATGTGCGTCTGTGGACGCGTTTCATCTAGGCAAGCTTTTTTCGAGATGGCTCATGCGATCAATATGGTTGATATCTCGTTCGATAGGCCCCATAGCGCCATTGATCGCTATTGAATTTTTTCTCGATCTGACTTCCGGTTTCGGAGATATATAGGCCAGAATGATTTTAGTGAGCGATTTTTTAAAAATCAACGGTACACTTTATCAACATGATTTCTTTAACAGTAGAAAGATCTAATCCATATCTACTTGGGGAAAAAATTTCATACCGATCTGACTTCCGGTTCCGGAGATTTACAGGATAGAATGATTTTAGTTAACGATTTTTTACAAATCAACGGTACATCCCATGAACGTGAAATTTGCAGCAGTGGAAAGACCTCATCCATATCTACCTGCAGAAAAAATTTCATACCGATCTGACGTTTGGTGTTCGAGATTCCGCCTTATTACCTTTGTTACTAGCGTAACATAGGTATTAGAATCGATTTTCACACGTCCTGCCGTCTGCGCCCGATAGCCATCCACACAAGCTATCTCACCTGTCCAAAACATTCTCAATCGATAGAACTCGGCGCGATCTGGCTCGACAGTTTAATTACGACATCGTAGAATCAAATTGAATATGAAAAATCGACCCAGCAAGGTGAAATTTGCTGATGTCTGTATGTGCGTCTGTGGACGCGTTTCATCTAGGCAAGCTTTTTTCGAGATGGCTCATGCGATCAATATGGTTGATATCTCGTTCGATAGGCCCCATAGCGCCATTGATCGCTATTGAATTTTTTCTCGATCTGACTTCCGGTTTCGGAGATATATAGGCCAGAATGATTTTAGTGAGCGATTTTTTAAAAATCAACGGTACACTTTATCAACATGATTTCTTTAACAGTAGAAAGATCTAATCCATATCTACTTGGGGAAAAAATTTCATACCGATCTGACTTCCGGTTCCGGAGATTTACAGGATAGAATGATTTTAGTTAACGATTTTTTACAAATCAACGGTACATCCCATGAACGTGAAATTTGCAGCAGTGGAAAGACCTCATCCATATCTACCTGCAGAAAAAATTTCATACCGATCTGACGTTTGGTGTTCGAGATTCCGCCTTATTACCTTTGTTACTAGCGTAACATAGGTATTAGAATCGATTTTCACACGTCCTGCCGTCTGCGCCCGATAGCCATCCACACAAGCTATCTCACCTGTCCAAAACATTCTCAATCGATAGAACTCGGCGCGATCTGGCTCGACAGTTTAATTACGACATCGTAGAATCAAATTGAATATGAAAAATCGACCCAGCAAGGTGAAATTTGCTGATGTCTGTATGTGCGTCTGTGGACGCGTTTCATCTAGGCAAGCTTTTTTCGAGATGGCTCATGCGATCAATATGGTTGATATCTCGTTCGATACGCCCCATAGCGCCATTGATCGCTATTGAATTTTTTCTCGATCTGACTTCCGGTTTCGGAGATATATAGGCCAGAATGATTTTAGTGAGCGATTTTTTAAAAATCAACGGTACACTTTATCAACATGATTTCTTTAACAGTAGAAAGATCTAATCCATATCTACTTGGGGAAAAAATTTCATACCGATCTGACTTCCGGTTCCGGAGATTTACAGGATACAATGATTTTAGTTAACGATTTTTTACAAATCAACGGTACATCCCATGAACGTGAAATTTGCAGCAGTGGAAAGACCTCATCCATATCTACCTGCAGAAAAAATTTCATACCGATCTGACGTTTGGTGTTCGAGATTCCGCCTTATTACCTTTGTTACTAGCGTAACATAGGTATTAGAATCGATTTTCACACGTCCTGCCGTCTGCGCCCGATAGCCATCCACACAAGCTATCTCACCTGTCCAAAACATTCTCAATCGATAGAACTCGGCGCGATCTGGCTCGACAGTTTAATTACGACATCGTAGAATCAAATTGAATATGAAAAATCGACCCAGCAAGGTGAAATTTGCTGATGTCTGTATGTGCGTCTGTGGACGCGTTTCATCTAGGCAAGCTTTTTTCGAGATGGCTCATGCGATCAATATGGTTGATATCTCGTTCGATAGGCCCCATAGCGCCATTGATCGCTATTGAATTTTTTCTCGATCTGACTTCCGGTTTCGGAGATATATAGGCCAGAATGATTTTAGTGAGCGATTTTTTAAAAATCAACGGTACACTTTATCAACATGATTTCTTTAACAGTAGAAAGATCTAATCCATATCTACTTGGGGAAAAAATTTCATACCGATCTGACTTCCGGTTCCGGAGATTTACAGGATAGAATGATTTTAGTTAACGATTTTTTACAAATCAACGGTACATCCCATGAACGTGAAATTTGCAGCAGTGGAAAGACCTCATCCATATCTACCTGCAGAAAAAATTTCATACCGATCTGACGTTTGGTGTTCGAGATTCCGCCTTATTACCTTTGTTACTAGCGTAACATAGGTATTAGAATCGATTTTCACACGTCCTGCCGTCTGCGCCCGATAGCCATCCACACAAGCTATCTCACCTGTCCAAAACATTCTCAATCGATAGAACTCGGCGCGATCTGGCTCGACAGTTTAATTACGACATCGTAGAATCAAATTGAATATGAAAAATCGACCCAGCAAGGTGAAATTTGCTGATGTCTGTATGTGCGTCTGTGGACGCGTTTCATCTAGGCAAGCTTTTTTCGAGATGGCTCATGCGATCAATATGGTTGATATCTCGTTCGATAGGCCCCATAGCGCCATTGATCGCTATTGAATTTTTTCTCGATCTGACTTCCGGTTTCGGAGATATATAGGCCAGAATGATTTTAGTGAGCGATTTTTTAAAAATCAACGGTACACTTTATCAACATGATTTCTTTAACAGTAGAAAGATCTAATCCATATCTACTTGGGGAAAAAATTTCATACCGATCTGACTTCCGGTTCCGGAGATTTACAGGATACAATGATTTTAGTTAACGATTTTTTACAAATCAACGGTACATCCCATGAACGTGAAATTTGCAGCAGTGGAAAGACCTCATCCATATCTACCTGCAGAAAAAATTTCATACCGATCTGACGTTTGGTGTTCGAGATTCCGCCTTATTACCTTTGTTACTAGCGTAACATAGGTATTAGAATCGATTTTCACACGTCCTGCCGTCTGCGCCCGATAGCCATCCACACAAGCTATCTCACCTGTCCAAAACATTCTCAATCGATAGAACTCGGCGCGATCTGGCTCGACAGTTTAATTACGACATCGTAGAATCAAATTGAATATGAAAAATCGACCCAGCAAGGTGAAATTAGCTGATGTCTGTATGTGCGTCTGTGGACGCGTTTCATCTAGGCAAGCTTTTTTCGAGATGGCTCATGCGATCAATATGGTTGATATCTCGTTCGATAGGCCCCATAGCGCCATTGATCGCTATTGAATTTTTTCTCGATCTGACTTCCGGTTTCGGAGATATATAGGCCAGAATGATTTTAGTGAGCGATTTTTTAAAAATCAACGGTACACTTTATCAACATGATTTCTTTAACAGTAGAAAGATCTAATCCATATCTACTTGGGGAAAAAATTTCATACCGATCTGACTTCCGGTTCCGGAGATTTACAGGATAGAATGATTTTAGTTAACGATTTTTTACAAATCAACGGTACATCCCATGAACGTGAAATTTGCAGCAGTGGAAAGACCTCATCCATATCTACCTGCAGAAAAAATTTCATACCGATCTGACGTTTGGTGTTCGAGATTCCGCCTTATTACCTTTGTTACTAGCGTAACATAGGTATTAGAATCGATTTTCACACGTCCTGCCGTCTGCGCCCGATAGCCATCCACACAAGCTATCTCACCTGTCCAAAACATTCTCAATCGATAGAACTCGGCGCGATCTGGCTCGACAGTTTAATTACGACATCGTAGAATCAAATTGAATATGAAAAATCGACCCAGCAAGGTGAAATTTGCTGATGTCTGTATGTGCGTCTGTGGACGCGTTTCATCTAGGCAAGCTTTTTTCGAGATGGCTCATGCGATCAATATGGTTGATATCTCGTTCGATAGGCCCCATAGCGCCATTGATCGCTATTGAATTTTTTCTCGATCTGACTTCCGGTTTCGGAGATATATAGGCCAGAATGATTTTAGTGAGCGATTTTTTAAAAATCAACGGTACACTTTATCAACATGATTTCTTTAACAGTAGAAAGATCTAATCCATATCTACTTGGGGAAAAAATTTCATACCGATCTGACTTCCGGTTCCGGAGATTTACAGGATAGAATGATTTTAGTTAACGATTTTTTACAAATCAACGGTACATCCCATGAACGTGAAATTTGCAGCAGTGGAAAGACCTCATCCATATCTACCTGCAGAAAAAATTTCATACCGATCTGACGTTTGGTGTTCGAGATTCCGCCTTATTACCTTTGTTACTAGCGTAACATAGGTATTAGAATCGATTTTCACACGTCCTGCCGTCTGCGCCCGATAGCCATCCACACAAGCTATCTCACCTGTCCAAAACATTCTCAATCGATAGAACTCGGCGCGATCTGGCTCGACAGTTTAATTACGACATCGTAGAATCAAATTGAATATGAAAAATCGACCCAGCAAGGTGAAATTTGCTGATGTCTGTATGTGCGTCTGTGGACGCGTTTCATCTAGGCAAGCTTTTTTCGAGATGGCTCATGCGATCAATATGGTTGATATCTCGTTCGATACGCCCCATAGCGCCATTGATCGCTATTGAATTTTTTCTCGATCTGACTTCCGGTTTCGGAGATATATAGGCCAGAATGATTTTAGTGAGCGATTTTTTAAAAATCAACGGTACACTTTATCAACATGATTTCTTTAACAGTAGAAAGATCTAATCCATATCTACTTGGGGAAAAAATTTCATACCGATCTGACTTCCGGTTCCGGAGATTTACAGGATACAATGATTTTAGTTAACGATTTTTTACAAATCAACGGTACATCCCATGAACGTGAAATTTGCAGCAGTGGAAAGACCTCATCCATATCTACCTGCAGAAAAAATTTCATACCGATCTGACGTTTGGTGTTCGAGATTCCGCCTTATTACCTTTGTTACTAGCGTAACATAGGTATTAGAATCGATTTTCACACGTCCTGCCGTCTGCGCCCGATAGCCATCCACACAAGCTATCTCACCTGTCCAAAACATTCTCAATCGATAGAACTCGGCGCGATCTGGCTCGACAGTTTAATTACGACATCGTAGAATCAAATTGAATATGAAAAATCGACCCAGCAAGGTGAAATTTGCTGATGTCTGTATGTGCGTCTGTGGACGCGTTTCATCTAGGCAAGCTTTTTTCGAGATGGCTCATGCGATCAATATGGTTGATATCTCGTTCGATAGGCCCCATAGCGCCATTGATCGCTATTGAATTTTTTCTCGATCTGACTTCCGGTTTCGGAGATATATAGGCCAGAATGATTTTAGTGAGCGATTTTTTAAAAATCAACGGTACACTTTATCAACATGATTTCTTTAACAGTAGAAAGATCTAATCCATATCTACTTGGGGAAAAAATTTCATACCGATCTGACTTCCGGTTCCGGAGATTTACAGGATACAATGATTTTAGTTAACGATTTTTTACAAATCAACGGTACATCCCATGAACGTGAAATTTGCAGCAGTGGAAAGACCTCATCCATATCTACCTGCAGAAAAAATTTCATACCGATCTGACGTTTGGTGTTCGAGATTCCGCCTTATTACCTTTGTTACTAGCGTAACATAGGTATTAGAATCGATTTTCACACGTCCTGCCGTCTGCGCCCGATAGCCATCCACACAAGCTATCTCACCTGTCCAAAACATTCTCAATCGATAGAACTCGGCGCGATCTGGCTCGACAGTTTAATTACGACATCGTAGAATCAAATTGAATATGAAAAATCGACCCAGCAAGGTGAAATTAGCTGATGTCTGTATGTGCGTCTGTGGACGCGTTTCATCTAGGCAAGCTTTTTTCGAGATGGCTCATGCGATCAATATGGTTGATATCTCGTTCGATAGGCCCCATAGCGCCATTGATCGCTATTGAATTTTTTCTCGATCTGACTTCCGGTTTCGGAGATATATAGGCCAGAATGATTTTAGTGAGCGATTTTTTAAAAATCAACGGTACACTTTATCAACATGATTTCTTTAACAGTAGAAAGATCTAATCCATATCTACTTGGGGAAAAAATTTCATACCGATCTGACTTCCGGTTCCGGAGATTTACAGGATAGAATGATTTTAGTTAACGATTTTTTACAAATCAACGGTACATCCCATGAACGTGAAATTTGCAGCAGTGGAAAGACCTCATCCATATCTACCTGCAGAAAAAATTTCATACCGATCTGACGTTTGGTGTTCGAGATTCCGCCTTATTACCTTTGTTACTAGCGTAACATAGGTATTAGAATCGATTTTCACACGTCCTGCCGTCTGCGCCCGATAGCCATCCACACAAGCTATCTCACCTGTCCAAAACATTCTCAATCGATAGAACTCGGCGCGATCTGGCTCGACAGTTTAATTACGACATCGTAGAATCAAATTGAATATGAAAAATCGACCCAGCAAGGTGAAATTTGCTGATGTCTGTATGTGCGTCTGTGGACGCGTTTCATCTAGGCAAGCTTTTTTCGAGATGGCTCATGCGATCAATATGGTTGATATCTCGTTCGATAGGCCCCATAGCGCCATTGATCGCTATTGAATTTTTTCTCGATCTGACTTCCGGTTTCGGAGATATATAGGCCAGAATGATTTTAGTGAGCGATTTTTTAAAAATCAACGGTACACTTTATCAACATGATTTCTTTAACAGTAGAAAGATCTAATCCATATCTACTTGGGGAAAAAATTTCATACCGATCTGACTTCCGGTTCCGGAGATTTACAGGATAGAATGATTTTAGTTAACGATTTTTTACAAATCAACGGTACATCCCATGAACGTGAAATTTGCAGCAGTGGAAAGACCTCATCCATATCTACCTGCAGAAAAAATTTCATACCGATCTGACGTTTGGTGTTCGAGATTCCGCCTTATTACCTTTGTTACTAGCGTAACATAGGTATTAGAATCGATTTTCACACGTCCTGCCGTCTGCGCCCGATAGCCATCCACACAAGCTATCTCACCTGTCCAAAACATTCTCAATCGATAGAACTCGGCGCGATCTGGCTCGACAGTTTAATTACGACATCGTAGAATCAAATTGAATATGAAAAATCGACCCAGCAAGGTGAAATTTGCTGATGTCTGTATGTGCGTCTGTGGACGCGTTTCATCTAGGCAAGCTTTTTTCGAGATGGCTCATGCGATCAATATGGTTGATATCTCGTTCGATAGGCCCCATAGCGCCATTGATCGCTATTGAATTTTTTCTCGATCTGACTTCCGGTTTCGGAGATATATAGGCCAGAATGATTTTAGTGAGCGATTTTTTAAAAATCAACGGTACACTTTATCAACATGATTTCTTTAACAGTAGAAAGATCTAATCCATATCTACTTGGGGAAAAAATTTCATACCGATCTGACTTCCGGTTCCGGAGATTTACAGGATAGAATGATTTTAGTTAACGATTTTTTACAAATCAACGGTACATCCCATGAACGTGAAATTTGCAGCAGTGGAAAGACCTCATCCATATCTACCTGCAGAAAAAATTTCATACCGATCTGACGTTTGGTGTTCGAGATTCCGCCTTATTACCTTTGTTACTAGCGTAACATAGGTATTAGAATCGATTTTCACACGTCCTGCCGTCTGCGCCCGATAGCCATCCACACAAGCTATCTCACCTGTCCAAAACATTCTCAATCGATAGAACTCGGCGCGATCTGGCTCGACAGTTTAATTACGACATCGTAGAATCAAATTGAATATGAAAAATCGACCCAGCAAGGTGAAATTTGCTGATGTCTGTATGTGCGTCTGTGGACGCGTTTCATCTAGGCAAGCTTTTTTCGAGATGGCTCATGCGATCAATATGGTTGATATCTCGTTCGATACGCCCCATAGCGCCATTGATCGCTATTGAATTTTTTCTCGATCTGACTTCCGGTTTCGGAGATATATAGGCCAGAATGATTTTAGTGAGCGATTTTTTAAAAATCAACGGTACACTTTATCAACATGATTTCTTTAACAGTAGAAAGATCTAATCCATATCTACTTGGGGAAAAAATTTCATACCGATCTGACTTCCGGTTCCGGAGATTTACAGGATACAATGATTTTAGTTAACGATTTTTTACAAATCAACGGTACATCCCATGAACGTGAAATTTGCAGCAGTGGAAAGACCTCATCCATATCTACCTGCAGAAAAAATTTCATACCGATCTGACGTTTGGTGTTCGAGATTCCGCCTTATTACCTTTGTTACTAGCGTAACATAGGTATTAGAATCGATTTTCACACGTCCTGCCGTCTGCGCCCGATAGCCATCCACACAAGCTATCTCACCTGTCCAAAACATTCTCAATCGATAGAACTCGGCGCGATCTGGCTCGACAGTTTAATTACGACATCGTAGAATCAAATTGAATATGAAAAATCGACCCAGCAAGGTGAAATTTGCTGATGTCTGTATGTGCGTCTGTGGACGCGTTTCATCTAGGCAAGCTTTTTTCGAGATGGCTCATGCGATCAATATGGTTGATATCTCGTTCGATAGGCCCCATAGCGCCATTGATCGCTATTGAATTTTTTCTCGATCTGACTTCCGGTTTCGGAGATATATAGGCCAGAATGATTTTAGTGAGCGATTTTTTAAAAATCAACGGTACACTTTATCAACATGATTTCTTTAACAGTAGAAAGATCTAATCCATATCTACTTGGGGAAAAAATTTCATACCGATCTGACTTCCGGTTCCGGAGATTTACAGGATAGAATGATTTTAGTTAACGATTTTTTACAAATCAACGGTACATCCCATGAACGTGAAATTTGCAGCAGTGGAAAGACCTCATCCATATCTACCTGCAGAAAAAATTTCATACCGATCTGACGTTTGGTGTTCGAGATTCCGCCTTATTACCTTTGTTACTAGCGTAACATAGGTATTAGAATCGATTTTCACACGTCCTGCCGTCTGCGCCCGATAGCCATCCACACAAGCTATCTCACCTGTCCAAAACATTCTCAATCGATAGAACTCGGCGCGATCTGGCTCGACAGTTTAATTACGACATCGTAGAATCAAATTGAATATGAAAAATCGACCCAGCAAGGTGAAATTTGCTGATGTCTGTATGTGCGTCTGTGGACGCGTTTCATCTAGGCAAGCTTTTTTCGAGATGGCTCATGCGATCAATATGGTTGATATCTCGTTCGATAGGCCCCATAGCGCCATTGATCGCTATTGAATTTTTTCTCGATCTGACTTCCGGTTTCGGAGATATATAGGCCAGAATGATTTTAGTGAGCGATTTTTTAAAAATCAACGGTACACTTTATCAACATGATTTCTTTAACAGTAGAAAGATCTAATCCATATCTACTTGGGGAAAAAATTTCATACCGATCTGACTTCCGGTTCCGGAGATTTACAGGATACAATGATTTTAGTTAACGATTTTTTACAAATCAACGGTACATCCCATGAACGTGAAATTTGCAGCAGTGGAAAGACCTCATCCATATCTACCTGCAGAAAAAATTTCATACCGATCTGACGTTTGGTGTTCGAGATTCCGCCTTATTACCTTTGTTACTAGCGTAACATAGGTATTAGAATCGATTTTCACACGTCCTGCCGTCTGCGCCCGATAGCCATCCACACAAGCTATCTCACCTGTCCAAAACATTCTCAATCGATAGAACTCGGCGCGATCTGGCTCGACAGTTTAATTACGACATCGTAGAATCAAATTGAATATGAAAAATCGACCCAGCAAGGTGAAATTAGCTGATGTCTGTATGTGCGTCTGTGGACGCGTTTCATCTAGGCAAGCTTTTTTCGAGATGGCTCATGCGATCAATATGGTTGATATCTCGTTCGATAGGCCCCATAGCGCCATTGATCGCTATTGAATTTTTTCTCGATCTGACTTCCGGTTTCGGAGATATATAGGCCAGAATGATTTTAGTGAGCGATTTTTTAAAAATCAACGGTACACTTTATCAACATGATTTCTTTAACAGTAGAAAGATCTAATCCATATCTACTTGGGGAAAAAATTTCATACCGATCTGACTTCCGGTTCCGGAGATTTACAGGATAGAATGATTTTAGTTAACGATTTTTTACAAATCAACGGTACATCCCATGAACGTGAAATTTGCAGCAGTGGAAAGACCTCATCCATATCTACCTGCAGAAAAAATTTCATACCGATCTGACGTTTGGTGTTCGAGATTCCGCCTTATTACCTTTGTTACTAGCGTAACATAGGTATTAGAATCGATTTTCACACGTCCTGCCGTCTGCGCCCGATAGCCATCCACACAAGCTATCTCACCTGTCCAAAACATTCTCAATCGATAGAACTCGGCGCGATCTGGCTCGACAGTTTAATTACGACATCGTAGAATCAAATTGAATATGAAAAATCGACCCAGCAAGGTGAAATTTGCTGATGTCTGTATGTGCGTCTGTGGACGCGTTTCATCTAGGCAAGCTTTTTTCGAGATGGCTCATGCGATCAATATGGTTGATATCTCGTTCGATAGGCCCCATAGCGCCATTGATCGCTATTGAATTTTTTCTCGATCTGACTTCCGGTTTCGGAGATATATAGGCCAGAATGATTTTAGTGAGCGATTTTTTAAAAATCAACGGTACACTTTATCAACATGATTTCTTTAACAGTAGAAAGATCTAATCCATATCTACTTGGGGAAAAAATTTCATACCGATCTGACTTCCGGTTCCGGAGATTTACAGGATAGAATGATTTTAGTTAACGATTTTTTACAAATCAACGGTACATCCCATGAACGTGAAATTTGCAGCAGTGGAAAGACCTCATCCATATCTACCTGCAGAAAAAATTTCATACCGATCTGACGTTTGGTGTTCGAGATTCCGCCTTATTACCTTTGTTACTAGCGTAACATAGGTATTAGAATCGATTTTCACACGTCCTGCCGTCTGCGCCCGATAGCCATCCACACAAGCTATCTCACCTGTCCAAAACATTCTCAATCGATAGAACTCGGCGCGATCTGGCTCGACAGTTTAATTACGACATCGTAGAATCAAATTGAATATGAAAAATCGACCCAGCAAGGTGAAATTTGCTGATGTCTGTATGTGCGTCTGTGGACGCGTTTCATCTAGGCAAGCTTTTTTCGAGATGGCTCATGCGATCAATATGGTTGATATCTCGTTCGATAGGCCCCATAGCGCCATTGATCGCTATTGAATTTTTTCTCGATCTGACTTCCGGTTTCGGAGATATATAGGCCAGAATGATTTTAGTGAGCGATTTTTTAAAAATCAACGGTACACTTTATCAACATGATTTCTTTAACAGTAGAAAGATCTAATCCATATCTACTTGGGGAAAAAATTTCATACCGATCTGACTTCCGGTTCCGGAGATTTACAGGATAGAATGATTTTAGTTAACGATTTTTTACAAATCAACGGTACATCCCATGAACGTGAAATTTGCAGCAGTGGAAAGACCTCATCCATATCTACCTGCAGAAAAAATTTCATACCGATCTGACGTTTGGTGTTCGAGATTCCGCCTTATTACCTTTGTTACTAGCGTAACATAGGTATTAGAATCGATTTTCACACGTCCTGCCGTCTGCGCCCGATAGCCATCCACACAAGCTATCTCACCTGTCCAAAACATTCTCAATCGATAGAACTCGGCGCGATCTGGCTCGACAGTTTAATTACGACATCGTAGAATCAAATTGAATATGAAAAATCGACCCAGCAAGGTGAAATTTGCTGATGTCTGTATGTGCGTCTGTGGACGCGTTTCATCTAGGCAAGCTTTTTTCGAGATGGCTCATGCGATCAATATGGTTGATATCTCGTTCGATACGCCCCATAGCGCCATTGATCGCTATTGAATTTTTTCTCGATCTGACTTCCGGTTTCGGAGATATATAGGCCAGAATGATTTTAGTGAGCGATTTTTTAAAAATCAACGGTACACTTTATCAACATGATTTCTTTAACAGTAGAAAGATCTAATCCATATCTACTTGGGGAAAAAATTTCATACCGATCTGACTTCCGGTTCCGGAGATTTACAGGATACAATGATTTTAGTTAACGATTTTTTACAAATCAACGGTACATCCCATGAACGTGAAATTTGCAGCAGTGGAAAGACCTCATCCATATCTACCTGCAGAAAAAATTTCATACCGATCTGACGTTTGGTGTTCGAGATTCCGCCTTATTACCTTTGTTACTAGCGTAACATAGGTATTAGAATCGATTTTCACACGTCCTGCCGTCTGCGCCCGATAGCCATCCACACAAGCTATCTCACCTGTCCAAAACATTCTCAATCGATAGAACTCGGCGCGATCTGGCTCGACAGTTTAATTACGACATCGTAGAATCAAATTGAATATGAAAAATCGACCCAGCAAGGTGAAATTTGCTGATGTCTGTATGTGCGTCTGTGGACGCGTTTCATCTAGGCAAGCTTTTTTCGAGATGGCTCATGCGATCAATATGGTTGATATCTCGTTCGATAGGCCCCATAGCGCCATTGATCGCTATTGAATTTTTTCTCGATCTGACTTCCGGTTTCGGAGATATATAGGCCAGAATGATTTTAGTGAGCGATTTTTTAAAAATCAACGGTACACTTTATCAACATGATTTCTTTAACAGTAGAAAGATCTAATCCATATCTACTTGGGGAAAAAATTTCATACCGATCTGACTTCCGGTTCCGGAGATTTACAGGATAGAATGATTTTAGTTAACGATTTTTTACAAATCAACGGTACATCCCATGAACGTGAAATTTGCAGCAGTGGAAAGACCTCATCCATATCTACCTGCAGAAAAAATTTCATACCGATCTGACGTTTGGTGTTCGAGATTCCGCCTTATTACCTTTGTTACTAGCGTAACATAGGTATTAGAATCGATTTTCACACGTCCTGCCGTCTGCGCCCGATAGCCATCCACACAAGCTATCTCACCTGTCCAAAACATTCTCAATCGATAGAACTCGGCGCGATCTGGCTCGACAGTTTAATTACGACATCGTAGAATCAAATTGAATATGAAAAATCGACCCAGCAAGGTGAAATTTGCTGATGTCTGTATGTGCGTCTGTGGACGCGTTTCATCTAGGCAAGCTTTTTTCGAGATGGCTCATGCGATCAATATGGTTGATATCTCGTTCGATAGGCCCCATAGCGCCATTGATCGCTATTGAATTTTTTCTCGATCTGACTTCCGGTTTCGGAGATATATAGGCCAGAATGATTTTAGTGAGCGATTTTTTAAAAATCAACGGTACACTTTATCAACATGATTTCTTTAACAGTAGAAAGATCTAATCCATATCTACTTGGGGAAAAAATTTCATACCGATCTGACTTCCGGTTCCGGAGATTTACAGGATACAATGATTTTAGTTAACGATTTTTTACAAATCAACGGTACATCCCATGAACGTGAAATTTGCAGCAGTGGAAAGACCTCATCCATATCTACCTGCAGAAAAAATTTCATACCGATCTGACGTTTGGTGTTCGAGATTCCGCCTTATTACCTTTGTTACTAGCGTAACATAGGTATTAGAATCGATTTTCACACGTCCTGCCGTCTGCGCCCGATAGCCATCCACACAAGCTATCTCACCTGTCCAAAACATTCTCAATCGATAGAACTCGGCGCGATCTGGCTCGACAGTTTAATTACGACATCGTAGAATCAAATTGAATATGAAAAATCGACCCAGCAAGGTGAAATTAGCTGATGTCTGTATGTGCGTCTGTGGACGCGTTTCATCTAGGCAAGCTTTTTTCGAGATGGCTCATGCGATCAATATGGTTGATATCTCGTTCGATAGGCCCCATAGCGCCATTGATCGCTATTGAATTTTTTCTCGATCTGACTTCCGGTTTCGGAGATATATAGGCCAGAATGATTTTAGTGAGCGATTTTTTAAAAATCAACGGTACACTTTATCAACATGATTTCTTTAACAGTAGAAAGATCTAATCCATATCTACTTGGGGAAAAAATTTCATACCGATCTGACTTCCGGTTCCGGAGATTTACAGGATAGAATGATTTTAGTTAACGATTTTTTACAAATCAACGGTACATCCCATGAACGTGAAATTTGCAGCAGTGGAAAGACCTCATCCATATCTACCTGCAGAAAAAATTTCATACCGATCTGACGTTTGGTGTTCGAGATTCCGCCTTATTACCTTTGTTACTAGCGTAACATAGGTATTAGAATCGATTTTCACACGTCCTGCCGTCTGCGCCCGATAGCCATCCACACAAGCTATCTCACCTGTCCAAAACATTCTCAATCGATAGAACTCGGCGCGATCTGGCTCGACAGTTTAATTACGACATCGTAGAATCAAATTGAATATGAAAAATCGACCCAGCAAGGTGAAATTTGCTGATGTCTGTATGTGCGTCTGTGGACGCGTTTCATCTAGGCAAGCTTTTTTCGAGATGGCTCATGCGATCAATATGGTTGATATCTCGTTCGATAGGCCCCATAGCGCCATTGATCGCTATTGAATTTTTTCTCGATCTGACTTCCGGTTTCGGAGATATATAGGCCAGAATGATTTTAGTGAGCGATTTTTTAAAAATCAACGGTACACTTTATCAACATGATTTCTTTAACAGTAGAAAGATCTAATCCATATCTACTTGGGGAAAAAATTTCATACCGATCTGACTTCCGGTTCCGGAGATTTACAGGATAGAATGATTTTAGTTAACGATTTTTTACAAATCAACGGTACATCCCATGAACGTGAAATTTGCAGCAGTGGAAAGACCTCATCCATATCTACCTGCAGAAAAAATTTCATACCGATCTGACGTTTGGTGTTCGAGATTCCGCCTTATTACCTTTGTTACTAGCGTAACATAGGTATTAGAATCGATTTTCACACGTCCTGCCGTCTGCGCCCGATAGCCATCCACACAAGCTATCTCACCTGTCCAAAACATTCTCAATCGATAGAACTCGGCGCGATCTGGCTCGACAGTTTAATTACGACATCGTAGAATCAAATTGAATATGAAAAATCGACCCAGCAAGGTGAAATTTGCTGATGTCTGTATGTGCGTCTGTGGACGCGTTTCATCTAGGCAAGCTTTTTTCGAGATGGCTCATGCGATCAATATGGTTGATACGTGCATGCCCCTGTTTTTTTTTTTTTTTTTTTTTTTTTTTAAGTCGGAAGAAGGTTTTATGTTTAGTTTGGGCGTTATGATCAGAAGAAGAAATCGGACGCAAAATCGTGGAATGTAGGGAAGAATAGCCCATAATGCACCCCTGGGTTAAAATGGCCCCGTGCAGTTTTTCGTTGCTTATCCATTACTAACTTTGGAAATATCATGTGCCAGAATGTTAGTTCAAGCAGTGAACTAGCAATGTTGATTTTTAAATTCATGGATTGACAATCGGAAAACTATGAAAAACAGCGCAGGGCCATTTTTTCGCGAGGGGTGCGTTTTGAACCATCCTACCCTACGTATTCCATTAGACCTTTTCGATGCTGAATCGTCTTTCTCTATCTATCAAACATGTATGAATCAGCGGTGTATTTTCCCACTAATGTGTTTCCCTCTTGCTCGCACTCGTTGGATTTTAAATGTACAGTAGTGTGCACCGATTAGACGTCGAGAAGCTCTATAAAGTGAACCCTACACGATTGCTTTTATTGACAATAATCGTATTGTCAATACATGCTATATTGACGTCAATATATCGAGATTGACAATATTTCTGAATTCACATCATCAATATTATAGTCAATAATTCCCCTTCGCGTCAATATATTGATGCGTGTGGGGTTTGCTTAAGACCAGTCAGATGTTGTCCCTTCAAATTTGTGCACGGCTGATGAGATCAACCCAAATAAAAGCCTCAATAATCTGCTGTAAAATGAGGAAAATTTACCAAAATTTTACACAGTCTAGTAGTAGTACCAATAGGAGAAAATCCAATCTTTAGTGTTATCATTTTCTGGTATTCTGGAAAAAACTTTTTGTGATTTATGAGTAAAGTAAAATCAAATTTGGGTTGATCTCGTTGGCCGTGTGCAGCGAGTTTTTCCGGGGGGTAACTGGCGCTTTAAACCTTGGTCTATACATCACACTCATTTTTAAAAATCGCTACTGGAACTGCTACATCGTGAAACAAAATTGGAAACTCTGACCGATCAGTCCCGTTAGCGTAGCTGTTGGAGGTGCCGCAGGCTATGGTGCAACATGTTTTCGAATTTTATTCTGTATTCTTGCGGAACATTTGAAAAGGGCCTATCCTCGGCCTCTCTCTTCGATTTACCACGGCAACATAAACGAATTTCTCGCTAAGCTCACAGGACAGTTCAACATAAGATGATGTTAGCTGTATAGTCGCTATATTCATAAGCTGGCGGAGAGAATCTCGTGAATCAATTGAGCTGTCAAATAGTCGTTTGACCAATTAAGCTGTCAATTCACGACCAACAACAGAAAAAGGCACATCAGCTATTACGAACAAAACTTCCGGAAGCCGTTTTCTCGTGACTTAAGCCTCGCCTACGCAAACTAACTCAAATTTCCCCTATCCGATGATGAAAGCATAATCAAAGTTTTGTTTATAAAACTTGATAGTACCATTTCAATTGTTGGTCTACAATATATTGAATTGGTTCCGCTCTTTGATAGATCGAAATTCTATCCGCCAGACTATAAATATAGCGACTAGCTTGCACCTGAATCAACACACTGAATGGGAAATTCATTTGCAGTCGGGTTATTCGCGAAAGAGAAAATCAATGAAGAGAATTGGGCTGATTGATTATTTAACTTTATTGGTTCGTTAAATATTGTTGTAATATAATAAGATTGTATATAATAAGATTGTGCTTAAAGTATGTAGAGCACAATAAAGCAGATTAAGTAAAAAGCTATGATTTATGTTTTGGACTCCAATTCAAACTAGCAATTGCTGTTTTGTTTGCAGCAATTGAGCAGTGCAGAAACTGAGACCAATAAAAAATATCCATTAGGGCTCGTACATATATCTATGGATAATATCAAAAACGAGATTATACTGGGTAACAAAGGTTCTATTCACCTGCCCGGTGGATCAATTTGGGTTTTAACGGAGATAAATCGATTTAAAGATTTTCATACCCGCCAGCCTCAAAATAATGGGTTGGGACATATTTTTTTGGGGAAAAAAGTCTGACACCTAAAAACCCTCCAATTCTCGATGAGAGCCGTATTAACGGAGATAAATCGATTTAAAGATTTTCATACCCGCCAGCCTGAAAATAATGGGTTGGGACATATTTTTTTGGGGAAACAATTCTGACACCTAAAAACCCTCCAATTCTCGATTAGAGCCGTATTAACGGAGATAAATCGATTTAAAGATTTTCATACCCGCCAGCCTGAAAATAATGGGTTGGGACATATTTTTTGGATGAAAAAATTCTGACACCTAAAAACCCTCCAAATCTCGATTAGAGCCGTATTAACGGAGATAAATCGATTTAAAGATTTTCATACCCGCCAGCCTGAAAATAATGGGTTGGGACATATTTTTTGGATGAAAAAATTCTGACACCTAAAAACCCTCCAAATCTCGATTAGAGCCGTATTAACGGAGATAAATCGATTTAAAGATTTTCATACCCGCCAGCCTGAAAATAATGGGTTGGGACATATTTTTTTGGGGAAACAATTCTGACACCTAAAAACCCTCCAATTCTCGATTAGAGCCGTATTAATGGAGATAAATCGATTTAAAGATTTTCATACCCGCCAGCCTGAAAATAATGGGTTGGGACATATTTTTTTGGGGAAACAATTCTGACACCTAAAAACCCTCCAATTCTCGATTAGAGCCGTATTAATGGAGATAAATCGATTTAAAGATTTTCATACCCGCCAGCCTGAAAATAATGGGTTGGGACATATTTTTTTGGGGAAACAATTCTGACACCTAAAAACCCTCCAATTCTCGATTAGAGCCGTATTAACGGAGATAAATCGATTTAAAGATTTTCATACCCGCCAGCCTCAAAATAATGGGTTGGGACATATTTTGTTGGGAAAAAAATTCTGACACCTAAAAACCCTCCAAATCTCGATTAGAGCCGTATTAACGGAGATAAATCGATTTAAAGATTTTCATACCCGCCAGCTTGAAAATAATGGGTTGGGACATATTTTTTGATGAAAAAATTCTGACACCTAAAAACCCTCCAAATCTCGATTAGAGCCGTATTAACGGAGATAAATCGATTTTAAGATTTTTCATACCCGCCAGCCTGAAAATAATGGGTTGGGACATATTTTTTTGATGAAAAAATTCTGACACCTAAAAACCCTCGAAATCTCGATTAGAGCCGTATTAACGGAGATAAATCGATTTAAAGATTTTCATACCCGCCAGTCTGAAAATAGTGGGTTGGGACATATTTTTTTGATGAAAAAATTCTGACACCTAAAAACCCTCCAAATCTCGATTAGAGCCGTATTAACGGAGATAAATCGATTTAAAGATTTTCATACCCGCCAGCCTCAAAATAATGGGTTGGGACATATTTTTTTGGGGAAACAATTCTGACACCTAAAAACCCTCCAATTCTCGATTAGAGCCGTATTAACGGAGATAAATCGATTTAAAGATTTTCATACCCGCCAGCCTGAAAATAATGGGTTGGGACATATTTTTTGGATGAAAAAATTCTGACACCTAAAAACCCTCCAAATCTCGATTAGAGCCGTATTAACGGAGATAAATCGATTTAAAGATTTTCATACCCGCCAGCCTGAAAATAATGGGTTGGGACATAATTTTGGATGAAAAAATTCTGACACCTAAAAACCCTCCAAATCTCGATAAGAGCCGCATTAACGGAGATAAATCGATTTAAAGATTTTCATACCCGGCAGCCTGAAAATAATGGGTTGGGACATATTTTTTTGATGAAAAAATTCTGACGCCTAAAAACCCTCCAAATCTCGATTAGAGCCGTATTAACGGAGATAAATCGATTTAAAGATTTTCATACCCGCCAGCCTCAAAATAATGGGTTGGGACATATTTTTTGGGGAAAAAAGTCTGACACCTAAAAACCCTCCAAATCTCGATTAGAGCCGTATTAACGGAGATAAATCGATTTAAAGATTTTCATACCCGCCAGCCTGAAAATAATGGGTTGGGACATATTTTTTGCATGAAAAAATTCTGACACCTAAAAACCCTCCACATCTCGATTAGAGCCGTATTAACGGAGATAAATCGATTTAAAGATTTTCATACCCGCCAGCCTGAAAATAATGGGTTGGGACATATTTTTTGATGAAAAAATTCTGACACCTAAAAACCCTCCAAATCTCGATTAGAGCCGTATTAACGGAGATAAATCGATTTAAAGATTTTCATACCCGCCAGCCTGAAAATAATGGGTTGGGACATAATTTTGGATGAAAAAATTCTGACACCTAAAAACCCTCCAAATCTCGATAAGAGCCGCATTAACGGAGATAAATCGATTTAAAGATTTTCATACCCGCCAGCCTGAAAATAATGGGTTGGGACATAATTTTGGATGAAAAAATTCTGACACCTAAAAACCCTCCAAATCTCGATAAGAGCCGCATTAACGGAGATAAATCGATTTAAAGATTTTCATACCCGGCAGCCTGAAAATAATGGGTTGGGACATATTTTTTTGATGAAAAAATTCTGACGCCTAAAAACCCTCCAAATCTCGATTAGAGCCGTATTAACGGAGATAAATCGATTTAAAGATTTTCATACCCGCCAGCCTCAAAATAATGGGTTGGGACATATTTTTTGGGGAAAAAAGTCTGACACCTAAAAACCCTCCAAATCTCGATTAGAGCCGTATTAACGGAGATAAATCGATTTAAAGATTTTCATACCCGCCAGCCTGAAAATAATGGGTTGGGACATATTTTTTGCATGAAAAAATTCTGACACCTAAAAACCCTCCAAATCTCGATTAGAGCCGTATTAACGGAGATAAATCGATTTAAAGATTTTCATACCCGCCAGCCTGAAAATAATGGGTTGGGACATATGTTTTTGGGGAAAAAATTCTGACACCTAAAAACCCTCCAAATCTCGATTAGAGCCGTATTAACGGAGATAAATCGATTTAAAGATTTTCATACCCGGCAGCCTCAAAATAATGGTTTGGGACATATTTTTTGGGGAAAAAATTCTGACACCTAAAAACCCTCCAAATCTCGATTAGAGCCGTATTAACGGAGATAAATCGATTTAAAGATTTTCATACCCGGCAGCCTCAAAATAATGGGTTGGGACATATTTTTTGGGGAAAAAAGTCTGACACCTAAAAACCCTCCAAATCTCGATTAGAGCCGTATTAACGGAGATAAATCGAATTTAAGATTTTCATACCCGGCAGCCTGAAAATAA
Organism: Ochlerotatus camptorhynchus; assembly: GCF_037179485.1. Taxonomy (NCBI): domain Eukaryota; kingdom Metazoa; phylum Arthropoda; class Insecta; order Diptera; family Culicidae; genus Ochlerotatus; species Ochlerotatus camptorhynchus. Next base: position 509,357 of record NW_027040930.1, on the reverse strand, counting down.
TGGGTTGGGACATATTTTTTGGATGAAAAAATTCTGACGCCTAAAAACCCACCAAATCTTGATTAGAGCCGTATTAACGGAGATAAATCGATTTAAAGATTTTCATACCCGCCAGCCTCAAAATAATGGGTTGGGACATATTTTTTGGGGAAAAAAGTCTGACACCTAAAAACCCTCCAAATCTCGATTAGAGCCGTATTAACGGAGATAAATCGATTTAAAGATTTTCATACCCGCCAGCCTCAAAATAATGGGTTGGGACATATTTTTTGGGGAAAAAAGTCTGACACCTAAAAACCCTACAAATCTCGATTAGAGCCGTATTAACGGAGATAAATCGATTTAAAGATTTTCATACCCGCCAGCCTGAAAATAATGGGTTGGGACATATTTTTTGCATGAAAAAATTCTGACACCTAAAAACCCTCCAAATCTCGATTAGAGCCGTATTAACGGAGATAAATCGATTTAAAGATTTTCATACCCGCCAGCCTGAAAATAATGGGTTGGGACATATGTTTTTGGGGAAAAAATTCTGACACCTAAAAACCCTCCAAATCTCGATTAGAGCCGTATTAACGGAGATAAATCGATTTAAAGATTTTCATACCCGCCAGCCTGAAAATAATGGGTTGGGACATATTTTTTGGATGAAAAAATTCTGACACCTAAAAACCCTCCAAATCTCGATTAGAGCCGTATTAACGGAGATAAATCGATTTAAAGATTTTCATACCCGCCAGCCTGAAAATAATGGGTTGGGACATATTTTTTGGATGAAAAAATTCTGACACCTAAAAACCCTCGAAATCTCGATTAGAGCCGTATGAACGGAGATAAATCGATTTAAAGATTTTCATACCCGCCAGTCTGAAAATAGTGGGTTGGGACATATATTTTTGATGAAAAAATTCTGACACCTAAAAACCCTCCAAATCTCGATTAGAGCCGTATTAACGGAGATAAATCGATTTAAAGATTTTCATACCCGCCAGCCTGAAAATAATGGGTTGGGACATATTTTTTGATGAAAAAATTCTGACACCTAAAAACCCTCCAAATCTCGATTAGAGCCGTATTAACGGAGATAAATCGATTTTAGGATTTTTCATACCCGCCAGCCTGAAAATAATGGGTTGGGACATATTATTTTGATGAAAAAATTCTGACACCTAAAAACCCTCGAAATCTCGATTAGAGCCGTATTAACGGAGATAAATCGATTTAAAGATTTTCATACCCGCCAGTCTGAAAATAGTGGGTTGGGACATATTTTTTTGATGAAAAAATTCTGACACCTAAAACCCCTCCAAATCTCGATTAGAGCCGTATTAACGGAGATAAATCGATTTTAAGATTTTCATACCCGCCAGCCTGAAAATAATGGGTTGGGACATATTTTTTGGATGAAAAAATTCTGACACCTAAAAACCCTCCAAATCTCGATTAGAGCCGTATTAACGGAGATAAATCGATTTAAAGATTTTCATACCCGCCAGCCTGAAAATAATGGGTTGGGACATATTTTGTTGGGAAAAAATTCTGACACCTAAAAACCCTCCAAATCTCGATTAGAGCCGTATTAACGGAGATAAATCGATTTAAAGATTTTCATACCCGCCAGCCTGAAAATAATGGGTTGGGACATATTTTTTGGATGAAAAAATTCTGACACCTAAAAACCCTCCAAATCTCGATTAGAGCCGTATTAACGGAGATAAATCGATTTAAAGATTTTCATACCCGCCAGCCTGAAAATAATGGGTTGGGACATATTTTTTTGGGGAAACAATTCTGACACCTAAAAACCCTCCAATTCTCGATTAGAGCCGTATTAACGGAGATAAATCGATTTAAAGATTTTCATACCCGCCAGCCTCAAAATAATGGGTTGGGACATATTTTGTTGGGAAAAAAATTCTGACACCTAAAAACCCTCCAAATCTCGATTAGAGCCGTATTAACGGAGATAAATCGATTTAAAGATTTTCATACCCGCCAGCTTGAAAATAATGGGTTGGGACATATTTTTTGATGAAAAAATTCTGACACCTAAAAACCCTCCAAATCTCGATTAGAGCCGTATTAACGGAGATAAATCGATTTTAAGATTTTTCATACCCGCCAGCCTGAAAATAATGGGTTGGGACATATTTTTTTGATGAAAAAATTCTGACACCTAAAAACCCTCGAAATCTCGATTAGAGCCGTATTAACGGAGATAAATCGATTTAAAGATTTTCATACCCGCCAGTCTGAAAATAGTGGGTTGGGACATATTTTTTTGATGAAAAAATTCTGACACCTAAAAACCCTCCAAATCTCGATTAGAGCCGTATTAACGGAGATAAATCGATTTAAAGATTTTCATACCCGCCAGCCTCAAAATAATGGGTTGGGACATATTTTTTGGGGAAAAAAGTCTGACACCTAAAAACCCTCCAATTCTCGATGAGAGCCGTATTAACGGAGATAAATCGATTTAAAGATTTTCATACCCGCCAGCTTGAAAATAATGGGTTGGGACATATTTTTTGATGAAAAAATTCTGACACCTAAAAACCCTCCAAATCTCGATTAGAGCCGTATTAACGGAGATAAATCGATTTAAAGATTTTCATACCCGCCAGCCTCAAAATAATGGGTTGGGACATATTTTTTTGGGGAAAAAAGTCTGACACCTAAAAACCCTCCAATTCTCGATGAGAGCCGTATTAACGGAGATAAATCGATTTAAAGATTTTCATACCCGCCAGCCTGAAAATAATGGGTTGGGACATATTTTTTTGGGGAAACAATTCTGACACCTAAAAACCCTCCAATTCTCGATTAGAGCCGTATTAACGGAGATAAATCGATTTAAAGATTTTCATACCCGCCAGCCTGAAAATAATGGGTTGGGACATATTTTTTGGATGAAAAAATTCTGACACCTAAAAACCCTCCAAATCTCGATTAGAGCCGTATTAACGGAGATAAATCGATTTAAAGATTTTCATACCCGCCAGCCTGAAAATAATGGGTTGGGACATATTTTTTGGATGAAAAAATTCTGACACCTAAAAACCCTCCAAATCTCGATTAGAGCCGTATTAACGGAGATAAATCGATTTAAAGATTTTCATACCCGCCAGCCTGAAAATAATGGGTTGGGACATATTTTTTTGGGGAAACAATTCTGACACCTAAAAACCCTCCAATTCTCGATTAGAGCCGTATTAATGGAGATAAATCGATTTAAAGATTTTCATACCCGCCAGCCTGAAAATAATGGGTTGGGACATATTTTTTTGGGGAAACAATTCTGACACCTAAAAACCCTCCAATTCTCGATTAGAGCCGTATTAATGGAGATAAATCGATTTAAAGATTTTCATACCCGCCAGCCTGAAAATAATGGGTTGGGACATATTTTTTGGGGAAACAATTCTGACACCTAAAAACCCTCCAATTCTCGATTAGAGCCGTATTAACGGAGATAAATCGATTTAAAGATTTTCATACCCGCCAGCCTCAAAATAATGGGTTGGGACATATTTTGTTGGGAAAAAAATTCTGACACCTAAAAACCCTCCAAATCTCGATTAGAGCCGTATTAACGGAGATAAATCGATTTAAAGATTTTCATACCCGCCAGCTTGAAAATAATGGGTTGGGACATATTTTTTTGGGGAAACAATTCTGACACCTAAAAACCCTCCAATTCTCGATTAGAGCCGTATTAACGGAGATAAATCGATTTAAAGATTTTCATACCCGCCAGCCTGAAAATAATGGGTTGGGACATATTTTTTGGATGAAAAAATTCTGACACCTAAAAACCCTCCAAATCTCGATTAGAGCCGTATTAACGGAGATAAATCGATTTAAAGATTTTCATACCCGCCAGCCTGAAAATAATGGGTTGGGACATATTTTTTGGATGAAAAAATTCTGACACCTAAAAACCCTCCACATCTCGATTAGAGCCGTATTAACGGAGATAAATCGATTTAAAGATTTTCATACCCGCCAGCCTGAAAATAATGGGTTGGGACATATTTTTTGATGAAAAAATTCTGACACCTAAAAACCCTCCAAATCTCGATTAGAGCCGTATTAACGGAGATAAATCGATTTAAAGATTTTCATACCCGCCAGCCTGAAAATAATGGGTTGGGACATAATTTTGGATGAAAAAATTCTGACACCTAAAAACCCTCCAAATCTCGATAAGAGCCGCATTAACGGAGATAAATCGATTTAAAGATTTTCATACCCGGCAGCCTGAAAATAATGGGTTGGGACATATTTTTTTGATGAAAAAATTCTGACGCCTAAAAACCCTCCAAATCTCGATTAGAGCCGTATTAACGGAGATAAATCGATTTAAAGATTTTCATACCCGCCAGCCTCAAAATAATGGGTTGGGACATATTTTTTGGGGAAAAAAGTCTGACACCTAAAAACCCTCCAAATCTCGATTAGAGCCGTATTAACGGAGATAAATCGATTTAAAGATTTTCATACCCGCCAGCCTGAAAATAATGGGTTGGGACATATTTTTTGCATGAAAAAATTCTGACACCTAAAAACCCTCCAAATCTCGATTAGAGCCGTATTAACGGAGATAAATCGATTTAAAGATTTTCATACCCGCCAGCCTGAAAATAATGGGTTGGGACATATGTTTTTGGGGAAAAAATTCTGACACCTAAAAACCCTCCAAATCTCGATTAGAGCCGTATTAACGGAGATAAATCGATTTAAAGATTTTCATACCCGGCAGCCTCAAAATAATGGTTTGGGACATATTTTTTGGGGAAAAAATTCTGACACCTAAAAACCCTCCAAATCTCGATTAGAGCCGTATTAACGGAGATAAATCGATTTAAAGATTTTCATACCCGGCAGCCTCAAAATAATGGGTTGGGACATATTTTTTGGGGAAAAAAGTCTGACACCTAAAAACCCTCCAAATCTCGATTAGAGCCGTATTAACGGAGATAAATCGAATTAAAGATTTTCATACCCGGCAGCCTGAAAATAATGGGTTGGGACATATTTTTTGGATGAAAAAATTCTGACGCCTAAAAACCCTCCAAATCTTGATTAGAGCCGTATTAACGGAGATAAATCGATTTAAAGATTTTCATACCCGCCAGCCTCAAAATAATGGGTTGGGACATATTTTTTGGGGAAAAAAGTCTGACACCTAAAAACCCTCCAAATCTCGATTAGAGCCGTATTAACGGAGATAAATCGATTTAAAGATTTTCATACCCGCCAGCCTCAAAATAATGGGTTGGGACATATTTTTTGGGGAAAAAAGTCTGACACCTAAAAACCCTACAAATCTCGATTAGAGCCGTATTAACGGAGATAAATCGATTTAAAGATTTTCATACCCGCCAGCCTCAAAATAATGGGTTGGGACATATTTTTTTGGGGAAAAAAGTCTGACACCTAAAAACCCTCCAAATCTCGATTAGAGCCGTATTAACGGAGATAAATCGATTTTAAGATTTTTCATACCCGCCAGCCTGAAAATAATGGGTTGGGACATATTTTTTTGATGAAAAAATTCTGACACCTAAAAACCCTCCAAATCTCGATTAGAGCCGTATTAACGGAGATAAATCGATTTTAAGATTTTCATACCCGCCAGCCTGAAAATAATAGGTTGGGACATATTTTTTTGGGGAAAAAATTCTGACACCTAAAAACCCTCCAAATCTCGATTAGAGCCGTATTAACGGAGATAAATCGATTTTAAGATTTTCATACCCGCCAGCCTGAAAATAATGGGTTGGGACATAATTTTGTGATTAAAAAATTCTGACACCTAAAAACCCTCCAAATCTCGATTAGAGCCGTATTAACGGAGATAAATCGATTTAAAGATTTTCATACCCGCCAGCCTGAAAATAATGGGTTGGGACATATTTTTTTGGGGAAAAAAGTCTGACACCTAAAAACCCTCCAAATCTCGATTAGAGCCGTATTAACGGAGATAAATCGATTTAAAGATTTTCATACCCGCCAGCCTGAAAATAATGGGTTGGGACATATTTTTTTGATGAAAAAATTCTGACACCTAAAAACCCTCCAAATCTCGATTAGAGCCGTATTAACGGAGATAAATCGATTTAAAGATTTTCATACCCGCCAGCCTCAAAATAATGGGTTGGGACATATTTTTTTGGGGAAAAAAGTCTGACACCTAAAAACCCTCCAAATCTCGATTAGAGCCGTATTAACGGAGATAAATCGATTTTAAGATTTTTCATACCCGCCAGCCTGAAAATAATGGGTTGGGACATATATTTTTGGGGAAAAAATTCTGACACCTAAAAACCCTCCAAATCTCGATTAGAGCCGTATTAACGGAGATAAATCGATTTAAAGATTTTCATACCCGCCAGCCTGAAAATAATGGGTTGGGACATATTTTGTTGGGAAAAAAATTCTGACACCTAAAAACCCTCCAAATCTCGATTAGAGCCGTATTAACGGAGATAAATAGATTCAAAGATTTTCATACCCGCCAGCCTGAAAATAATGGGTTGGGACATATTTTTTTGGGGAAACAATTCTGACACCTAAAAACCCTCCAATTCTCGATTAGAGCCGTATTAACGGAGATAAATCGATTTAAAGATTTTCATACCCGCCAGCCTCAAAATAATGGGTTGGGACATATTTTTTGGGGAAAAAAGTCTGACACCTAAAAACCCTACAAATCTCGATTAGAGCCGTATTAACGGAGATAAATCGATTTAAAGATTTTCATACCCGCCAGCCTCAAAATAATGGGTTGGGACATATTTTTTTGGGGAAAAAAGTCTGACACCTAAAAACCCTCCAAATCTCGATTAGAGCCGTATTACCTTTGTTACTAGCGTAACATAGGTATTAGAATCGATTTTCACACGTCCTGCCGTCTGCGCCCGTTAGCCATCCACACAAGCTATCTCACCTGTCCAAAACATTCTCAATCGATAGAACTCGGCGCGATCTGGCTCGACAGTTTAATTACGACATCGTAGAATCAAATTGAATATGAAAAATCGACCCAGCAAGGTGAAATTTGCTGATGTCTGTATGTGCGTCTGTGGACGCGTTTCATCTAGGCAAGCTTTTTTCGAGATGGCTCATGCGATCAATATGGTTGATATCTCGTTTGATAGGCCCCATTGCGCCATTGATCGCTATTGAATTTTTTCTCGATCTGACTTCCGGTTTCGGAGATATATAGGCCAGAATGATTTTAGTGAACGATTTTTTAAAAATCAACGGTACACTTTATCAACATGATTTCTTTAACAGTAGAAAGACCTCATCCATATCTACTTGGGGGAAAAATTTTATATCGATCTGACGTTTGGTGTTCGAGATTCCGCCTTATTACCTTTGTTACTAGCGTAACATAGGTATTAGAATCGATTTTCACACGTCCTGCCGTCTGCGCCCGTTAGCCATCCACACAAGCTATCTCACCTGTCCAAAACATTCTCAATCGATAGAACTCGGCGCGATCTGGCTCGACAGTTTAATTACGACATCGTAGAATCAAATTGAATATGAAAAATCGACCCAGCCAGGTGAAATTTGCTGATGTCTGTATGTGCGTCTGTGGACGCGTTTCATCTAGGCAAGCTTTTTTCGAGATGGCTCATGCGATCAATATGGTTGATATCTCGTTTGATAGGCCCCATTGCGCCATTGATCGCTATTGAATTTTTTCTCGATCTGACTTCCGGTTTCGGAGATATATAGGCCAGAATGATTTTAGTGAACGATTTTTTAAAAATCAACGGTACACTTTATCAACATGATTTCTTTAACAGTAGAAAGACCTCATCCATATCTACTTGGGGGAAAAATTTCATACCGATCTGACTTCCGGTTCCGGAGATTTACAGGATAGAAAGATTTTAGTTAACGATTTTTTACAAATCAACGGTACATCCCATCAACGTGAAATTTGCAGCAATGGAAAGACCTCATCCATATCTACCTGCAGAAAAAATTTCATATCGATCTGACGTTTGGTGTTCGAGATTCCGCCTTATTACCTTTGTTACTAGCGTAACATAGGTATTAGAATCGATTTTCACACGTCCTGCCGTCTGCGCCCGTTAGCCATCCACACAAGCTATCTCACCTGTCCAAAACATTCTCAATCGATAGAACTCGGCGCGATCTGGCTCGACAGTTTAATTACGACATCGTAGAATCAAATTGAATATGAAAAATCGACCCAGCAAGGTGAAATTTGCTGATGTCTGTATGTGCGTCTGTGGACGCGTTTCATCTAGGCAAGCTTTTTTCGAGATGGCTCATGCGATCAATATGGTTGATATCTCGTTTGATAGGCCCCATTGCGCCATTGATCGCTATTGAATTTTTTCTCGATCTGACTTCCGCTTTCGGAGATATATAGGCCAGAATGATTTTAGTGAACGATTTTTTAAAAATCAACGGTACACTTTATCAACATGATTTCTTTAACAGTAGAAAGACCTCATCCATATCTACTTGGGGGAAAAATTTTATACCGATCTGACTTCCGGTTCCGGAGATTTACAGGATAGAAAGATTTTAGTTAACGATTTTTTTACAAATCAACGGTACATCCCATCAACGTGAAATTTGCAGCAATGGAAAGACCTCATCCATATCTACCTGCAGAAAAAATTTCATACCGATCTGACGTTTGGTGTTTGAGATTCCGCCTTATTACCTTTGTTACTAGCGTAACATAGGTATTAGAATCGATTTTCACACGTCCTGCCGTCTGCGCCCGTTAGCCATCCACACAAGCTATCTCACCTGTCCAAAACATTCTCAATCGATAGAACTCGGCGCGATCTGGCTCGACAGTTTAATTACGACATCGTAGAATCAAATTGAATATGAAAAATCGACCCAGCAAGGTGAAATTTGCTGATGTCTGTATGTGCGTCTGTGGACGCGTTTCATCTAGGCAAGCTTTTTTCGAGATGGCTCATGCGATCAATATGGTTGATATCTCGTTTGATAGGCCCCATTGCGCCATTGATCGCTATTGAATTTTTTCTCGATCTGACTTCCGGTTTCGGAGATATATAGGCCAGAATGATTTTAGTGAACGATTTTTTAAAAATCAACGGTACACTTTATCAACATGATTTCTTTAACAGTAGAAAGACCTCATCCATATCTACTTGGGGGAAAAATTTTATACCGATCTGACTTCCGGTTCCGGAGATTTACAGGATAGAAAGATTTTAGTTAACGATTTTTTTACAAATCAACGGTACATCCCATCAACGTGAAATTTGCAGCAATGGAAAGACCTCATCCATATCTACCTGCAGAAAAAATTTCATATCGATCTGACGTTTGGTGTTCGAGATTCCGCCTTATTATCTTTGTTACTAGCGTAACATAGGTATTAGAATCGATTTTCACACGTCCTGCCGTCTGCGCCCGTTAGCCATCCACACAAGCTATCTCACCTGTCCAAAACATTCTCAATCGATAGAACTCGGCGCGATCTGGCTCGACAGTTTAATTACGACATCGTAGAATCAAATTGAATATGAAAAATCGACCCAGCCAGGTGAAATTTGCTGATGTCTGTATGTGCGTCTGTGGACGCGTTTCATCTAGGCAAGCTTTTTTCGAGATGGCTCATGCGATCAATATGGTTGATATCTCGTTTGATAGGCCCCATTGCGCCATTGATCGCTATTGAATTTTTTCTCGATCTGACTTCCGGTTTCGGAGATATATAGGCCAGAATGATTTTAGTGAACGATTTTTTAAAAATCAACGGTACACTTTATCAACATGATTTCTTTAACAGTAGAAAGACCTCATCCATATCTACTTGGGGGAAAAATTTCATACCGATCTGACTTCCGGTTCCGGAGATTTACAGGATAGAAAGATTTTAGTTAACGATTTTTTACAAATCAACGGTACATCCCATCAACGTGAAATTTGCAGCAATGGAAAGACCTTATCCATATCTACCTGCAGAAAAAATTTCATATCGATCTGACGTTTGGTGTTCGAGATTCCGCCTTATTACCTTTGTTACTAGCGTAACATAGGTATTAGAATCGATTTTCACACGTCCTGCCGTCTGCGCCCGTTAGCCATCCACACAAGCTATCTCACCTGTCCAAAACATTCTCAATCGATAGAACTCGGCGCGATCTGGCTCGACAGTTTAATTACGACATCGTAGAATCAAATTGAATATGAAAAATCGACCCAGCAAGGTGAAATTTGCTGATGTCTGTATGTGCGTCTGTGGACGCGTTTCATCTAGGCAAGCTTTTTTCGAGATGGCTCATGCGATCAATATGGTTGATATCTCGTTTGATAGGCCCCATTGCGCCATTGATCGCTATTGAATTTTTTCTCGATCTGACTTCCGGTTTCGGAGATATATAGGCCAGAATGATTTTAGTGAACGATTTTTTAAAAATCAACGGTACACTTTATCAACATGATTTCTTTAACAGTAGAAAGACCTCATCCATATCTACTTGGGGGAAAAATTTCATACCGATCTGACTTCCGGTTCCGGAGATTTACAGGATAGAAAGATTTTAGTTAACGATTTTTTACAAATCAACGGTACATCCCATCAACGTGAAATTTGCAGCAATGGAAAGACCTCATCCATATCTACCTGCAGAAAAAATTTCATATCGATCTGACGTTTGGTGTTCGAGATTCCGCCTTATTACCTTTGTTACTAGCGTAACATAGGTATTAGAATCGATTTTCATACGTCCTGCCGTCTGCGCCCGTTAGCCATCCACACAAGCTATCTCACCTGTCCAAAACATTCTCAATCGATAGAACTCGGCGCGATCTGGCTCGACAGTTTAATTACGACATCGTAGAATCAAATTGAATATGAAAAATCGACCCAGCAAGGTGAAATTTGCTGATGTCTGTATGTGCGTCTGTGGACGCGTTTCATCTAGGCAAGCTTTTTTCGAGATGGCTCATGCGATCAATATGGTTGATATCTCGTTTGATAGGCCCCATTGCGCCATTGATCGCTATTGAATTTTTTCTCGATCTGACTTCCGGTTTCGGAGATATATAGGCCAGAATGATTTTAGTGAACGATTTTTTAAAAATCAACGGTACACTTTATCAACATGATTTCTTTAACAGTAGAAAGACCTCATCCATATCTACTTGGGGGAAAAATTTTATACCGATCTGACTTCCGGTTCCGGAGATTTACAGGATAGAAAGATTTTAGTTAACGATTTTTTTACAAATCAACGGTACATCCCATCAACGTGAAATTTGCAGCAATGGAAAGACCTCATCCATATCTACCTGCAGAAAAAATTTCATATCGATCTGACGTTTGGTGTTCGAGATTCCGCCTTATTATCTTTGTTACTAGCGTAACATAGGTATTAGAATCGATTTTCACACGTCCTGCCGTCTGCGCCCGTTAGCCATCCACACAAGCTATCTCACCTGTCCAAAACATTCTCAATCGATAGAACTCGGCGCGATCTGGCTCGACAGTTTAATTACGACATCGTAGAATCAAATTGAATATGAAAAATCGACCCAGCAAGGTGAAATTTGCTGATGTCTGTATGTGCGTCTGTGGACGCGTTTCATCTAGGCAAGCTTTTTTCGAGATGGCTCATGCGATCAATATGGTTGATATCTCGTTTGATAGGCCCCATTGCGCCATTGATCGCTATTGAATTTTTTCTCGATCTGACTTCCGGTTTCGGAGATATATAGGCCAGAATGATTTTAGTGAACGATTTTTTAAAAATCAACGGTACACTTTATCAACATGATTTCTTTAACAGTAGAAAGACCTCATCCATATCTACTTGGGGGAAAAATTTCATACCGATCTGACTTCCGGTTCCGGAGATTTACAGGATAGAAAGATTTTAGTTAACGATTTTTTACAAATCAACGGTACATCCCATCAACGTGAAATTTGCAGCAATGGAAAGACCTCATCCATATCTACCTGCAGAAAAAATTTCATATCGATCTGACGTTTGGTGTTCGAGATTCCGCCTTATTACCTTTGTTACTAGCGTAACATAGGTATTAGAATCGATTTTCACACGTCCTGCCGTCTGCGCCCGTTAGCCATCCACACAAGCTATCTCACCTGTCCAAAACATTCTCAATCGATAGAACTCGGCGCGATCTGGCTCGACAGTTTAATTACGACATCGTAGAATCAAATTGAATATGAAAAATCGACCCAGCAAGGTGAAATTTGCTGATGTCTGTATGTGCGTCTGTGGACGCGTTTCATCTAGGCAAGCTTTTTTCGAGATGGCTCATGCGATCAATATGGTTGATATCTCGTTTGATAGGCCCCATTGCGCCATTGATCGCTATTGAATTTTTTCTCGATCTGACTTCCGGTTTCGGAGATATATAGGCCAGAATGATTTTAGTGAACGATTTTTTAAAAATCAACGGTACACTTTATCAACATGATTTCTTTAACAGTAGAAAGACCTCATCCATATCTACTTGGGGGAAAAATTTCATACCGATCTGACTTCCGGTTCCGGAGATTTACAGGATAGAAAGATTTTAGTTAACGATTTTTTACAAATCAACGGTACATCCCATCAACGTGAAATTTGCAGCAATGGAAAGACCTCATCCATATCTACCTGCAGAAAAAATTTCATATCGATCTGACGTTTGGTGTTCGAGATTCCGCCTTATTACCTTTGTTACTAGCGTAACATAGGTATTAGAATCGATTTTCACACGTCCTGCCGTCTGCGCCCGTTAGCCATCCACACAAGCTATCTCACCTGTCCAAAACATTCTCAATCGATAGAACTCGGCGCGATCTGGCTCGACAGTTTAATTACGACATCGTAGAATCAAATTGAATATGAAAAATCGACCCAGCAAGGTGAAATTTGCTGATGTCTGTATGTGCGTCTGTGGACGCGTTTCATCTAGGCAAGCTTTTTTCGAGATGGCTCATGCGATCAATATGGTTGATATCTCGTTTGATAGGCCCCATTGCGCCATTGATCGCTATTGAATTTTTTCTCGATCTGACTTCCGGTTTCGGAGATATATAGGCCAGAATGATTTTAGTGAACGATTTTTTAAAAATCAACGGTACACTTTATCAACATGATTTCTTTAACAGTAGAAAGACCTCATCCATATCTACTTGGGGGAAAAATTTTATATCGATCTGACGTTTGGTGTTCGAGATTCCGCCTTATTACCTTTGTTACTAGCGTAACATAGGTATTAGAATCGATTTTCACACGTCCTGCCGTCTGCTCCCGATAGTCATCCACACAAGCTATCTCACCTGTATAAAACATTCTCAATCGATAGAACTCGGCGCGATCTGGCTCGACAGTTTAATTACGACATCGTAGAATCAAATTGAATATGAAAAATCGACCCAGCAAGGTGAAATTTGCTGATGTCTGTATGTGCGTCTGTGGACGCGTTTCATCTAGGCAAGCTTTTTTCGAGATGGCTCATGCGATCAATGTGGTTGATATCTCGTTCGATAGGCCCCATAGCGCCATTGATCGCTATTGAATTTTTTCTCGATCTGACTTCCGGTTTCGGAGATATATAGGCCAGAATGATTTTAGTGAGCGATTTTTTAAAAATCAACGGTACACTTTATCAACATGATTTCTTTAACAGTAGAAAGACCTCATCCATATCTACTTGGGGAAAAAATTTCATACCGATCTGACTTCCGGTTCCGGAGATTTACAGGATAGAAAGATTTTAGTTAACGATTTTTTACAAATCAACGGTACATCCCATCAACGTGAAATTTGCAGCAATGGAAAGACCTCATCCATATCTACCTGCAGAAAAAAATTCATACCGATCTGACGTTTGGTGTTTGAGATTCCGCCTTATTACCTTTGTTACTAGCGTAACATAGGTATTAGAATCGATTTTCACACGTCCTGCCGTCTGCGCCCGTTAGCCATCCACACAAGCTATCTCACCTGTCCAAAACATTCTCAATCGATAGAACTCGGCGCGATCTGGCTCGACAGTTTAATTACGACATCGTAGAATCAAATTGAATATGAAAAATCGACCCAGCAAGGTGAAATTTGCTGATGTCTGTATGTGCGTCTGTGGACGCGTTTCATCTAGGCAAGCTTTTTTCGAGATGGCTCATGCGATCAATATGGTTGATATCTCGTTTGATAGGCCCCATTGCGCCATTGATCGCTATTGAATTTTTTCTCGATCTGACTTCCGGTTTCGGAGATATATAGGCCAGAATGATTTTAGTGAACGATTTTTTAAAAATCAACGGTACACTTTATCAACATGATTTCTTTAACAGTAGAAAGACCTCATCCATATCTACTTGGGGGAAAAATTTTATACCGATCTGACTTCCGGTTCCGGAGATTTACAGGATAGAAAGATTTTAGTTAACGATTTTTTTACAAATCAACGGTACATCCCATCAACGTGAAATTTGCAGCAATGGAAAGACCTCATCCATATCTACCTGCAGAAAAAATTTCATATCGATCTGACGTTTGGTGTTCGAGATTCCGCCTTATTATCTTTGTTACTAGCGTAACATAGGTATTAGAATCGATTTTCACACGTCCTGCCGTCTGCGCCCGTTAGCCATCCACACAAGCTATCTCACCTGTCCAAAACATTCTCAATCGATAGAACTCGGCGCGATCTGGCTCGACAGTTTAATTACGACATCGTAGAATCAAATTGAATATGAAAAATCGACCCAGCAAGGTGAAATTTGCTGATGTCTGTATGTGCGTCTGTGGACGCGTTTCATCTAGGCAAGCTTTTTTCGAGATGGCTCATGCGATCAATATGGTTGATATCTCGTTTGATAGGCCCCATTGCGCCATTGATCGCTATTGAATTTTTTCTCGATCTGACTTCCGGTTTCGGAGATATATAGGCCAGAATGATTTTAGTGAACGATTTTTTAAAAATCAACGGTACACTTTATCAACATGATTTCTTTAACAGTAGAAAGACCTCATCCATATCTACTTGGGGGAAAAATTTTATACCGATCTGACTTCCGGTTCCGGAGATTTACAGGATAGAAAGATTTTAGTTAACGATTTTTTTACAAATCAACGGTACATCCCATCAACGTGAAATTTGCAGCAATGGAAAGACCTCATCCATATCTACCTGCAGAAAAAATTTCATACCGATCTGACGTTTGGTGTTTGAGATTCCGCCTTATTACCTTTGTTACTAGCGTAACATAGGTATTAGAATCGATTTTCACACGTCCTGCCGTCTGCGCCCGTTAGCCATCCACACAAGCTATCTCACCTGTCCAAAACATTCTCAATCGATAGAACTCGGCGCGATCTGGCTCGACAGTTTAATTACGACATCGTAGAATCAAATTGAATATGAAAAATCGACCCAGCAAGGTGAAATTTGCTGATGTCTGTATGTGCGTCTGTGGACGCGTTTCATCTAGGCAAGCTTTTTTCGAGATGGCTCATGCGATCAATATGGTTGATATCTCGTTTGATAGGCCCCATTGCGCCATTGATCGCTATTGAATTTTTTCTCGATCTGACTTCCGGTTTCGGAGATATATAGGCCAGAATGATTTTAGTGAACGATTTTTTAAAAATCAACGGTACACTTTATCAACATGATTTCTTTAACAGTAGAAAGACCTCATCCATATCTACTTGGGGGAAAAATTTTATATCGATCTGACGTTTGGTGTTCGAGATTCCGCCTTATTACCTTTGTTACTAGCGTAACATAGGTATTAGAATCGATTTTCACACGTCCTGCCGTCTGCGCCCGTTAGCCATCCACACAAGCTATCTCACCTGTCCAAAACATTCTCAATCGATAGAACTCGGCGCGATCTGGCTCGACAGTTTAATTACGACATCGTAGAATCAAATTGAATATGAAAAATCGACCCAGCAAGGTGAAATTTGCTGATGTCTGTATGTGCGTCTGTGGACGCGTTTCATCTAGGCAAGCTTTTTTCGAGATGGCTCATGCGATCAATATGGTTGATATCTCGTTTGATAGGCCCCATTGCGCCATTGATCGCTATTGAATTTTTTCTCGATCTGACTTCCGGTTTCGGAGATATATAGGCCAGAATGATTTTAGTGAACGATTTTTTAAAAATCAACGGTACACTTTATCAACATGATTTCTTTAACAGTAGAAAGACCTCATCCATATCTACTTGGGGGAAAAATTTCATACCGATCTGACTTCCGGTTCCGGAGATTTACAGGATAGAAAGATTTTAGTTAACGATTTTTTACAAATCAACGGTACATCCCATCAACGTGAAATTTGCAGCAATGGAAAGACCTTATCCATATCTACCTGCAGAAAAAATTTCATATCGATCTGACGTTTGGTGTTCGAGATTCCGCCTTATTACCTTTGTTACTAGCGTAACATAGGTATTAGAATCGATTTTCACACGTCCTGCCGTCTGCGCCCGTTAGCCATCCACACAAGCTATCTCACCTGTCCAAAACATTCTCAATCGATAGAACTCGGCGCGATCTGGCTCGACAGTTTAATTACGACATCGTAGAATCAAATTGAATATGAAAAATCGACCCAGCAAGGTGAAATTTGCTGATGTCTGTATGTGCGTCTGTGGACGCGTTTCATCTAGGCAAGCTTTTTTCGAGATGGCTCATGCGATCAATATGGTTGATATCTCGTTTGATAGGCCCCATTGCGCCATTGATCGCTATTGAATTTTTTCTCGATCTGACTTCCGGTTTCGGAGATATATAGGCCAGAATGATTTTAGTGAACGATTTTTTAAAAATCAACGGTACACTTTATCAACATGATTTCTTTAACAGTAGAAAGACCTCATCCATATCTACTTGGGGGAAAAATTTCATACCGATCTGACTTCCGGTTCCGGAGATTTACAGGATAGAAAGATTTTAGTTAACGATTTTTTACAAATCAACGGTACATCCCATCAACGTGAAATTTGCAGCAATGGAAAGACCTCATCCATATCTACCTGCAGAAAAAATTTCATATCGATCTGACGTTTGGTGTTCGAGATTCCGCCTTATTACCTTTGTTACTAGCGTAACATAGGTATTAGAATCGATTTTCACACGTCTTGCCGTCTGCGCCCGTTAGCCATCCACACAAGCTATCTCACCTGTCCAAAACATTCTCAATCGATAGAACTCGGCGCGATCTGGCTCGACAGTTTAATTACGACATCGTAGAATCAAATTGAATATGAAAAATCGACCCAGCAAGGTGAAATTTGCTGATGTCTGTATGTGCGTCTGTGGACGCGTTTCATCTAGGCAAGCTTTTTTCGAGATGGCTCATGCGATCAATATGGTTGATATCTCGTTTGATAGGCCCCATTGCGCCATTGATCGCTATTGAATTTTTTCTCGATCTGACTTCCGGTTTCGGAGATATATAGGCCAGAATGATTTTAGTGAACGATTTTTTAAAAATCAACGGTACACTTTATCAACATGATTTCTTTAACAGTAGAAAGACCTCATCCATATCTACTTGGGGGAAAAATTTTATACCGATCTGACTTCCGGTTCCGGAGATTTACAGGATAGAAAGATTTTAGTTAACGATTTTTTTACAAATCAACGGTACATCCCATCAACGTGAAATTTGCAGCAATGGAAAGACCTCATCCATATCTACCTGCAGAAAAAATTTCATACCGATCTGACGTTTGGTGTTTGAGATTCCGCCTTATTACCTTTGTTACTAGCGTAACATAGGTATTAGAATCGATTTTCACACGTCCTGCCGTCTGCGCCCGTTAGCCATCCACACAAGCTATCTCACCTGTCCAAAACATTCTCAATCGATAGAACTCGGCGCGATCTGGCTCGACAGTTTAATTACGACATCGTAGAATCAAATTGAATATGAAAAATCGACCCAGCAAGGTGAAATTTGCTGATGTCTGTATGTGCGTCTGTGGACGCGTTTCATCTAGGCAAGCTTTTTTCGAGATGGCTCATGCGATCAATATGGTTGATATCTCGTTTGATAGGCCCCATTGCGCCATTGATCGCTATTGAATTTTTTCTCGATCTGACTTCCGGTTTCGGAGATATATAGGCCAGAATGATTTTAGTGAACGATTTTTTAAAAATCAACGGTACACTTTATCAACATGATTTCTTTAACAGTAGAAAGACCTCATCCATATCTACTTGGGGGAAAAATTTCATACCGATCTGACTTCCGGTTCCGGAGATTTACAGGATAGAAAGATTTTAGTTAACGATTTTTTACAAATCAACGGTACATCCCATCAACGTGAAATTTGCAGCAATGGAAAGACCTCATCCATATCTACCTGCAGAAAAAATTTCATATCGATCTGACGTTTGGTGTTCGAGATTCCGCCTTATTACCTTTGTTACTAGCGTAACATAGGTATTAGAATCGATTTTCACACGTCCTGCCGTCTGCGCCCGTTAGCCATCCACACAAGCTATCTCACCTGTCCAAAACATTCTCAATCGATAGAACTCGGCGCGATCTGGCTCGACAGTTTAATTACGACATCGTAGAATCAAATTGAATATGAAAAATCGACCCAGCAAGGTGAAATTTGCTGATGTCTGTATGTGCGTCTGTGGACGCGTTTCATCTAGGCAAGCTTTTTTCGAGATGGCTCATGCGATCAATATGGTTGATATCTCGTTTGATAGGCCCCATTGCGCCATTGATCGCTATTGAATTTTTTCTCGATCTGACTTCCGGTTTCGGAGATATATAGGCCAGAATGATTTTAGTGAACGATTTTTTAAAAATCAACGGTACACTTTATCAACATGATTTCTTTAACAGTAGAAAGACCTCATCCATATCTACTTGGGGGAAAAATTTTATATCGATCTGACGTTTGGTGTTCGAGATTCCGCCTTATTACCTTTGTTACTAGCGTAACATAGGTATTAGAATCGATTTTCACACGTCCTGCCGTCTGCTCCCGATAGTCATCCACACAAGCTATCTCACCTGTATAAAACATTCTCAATCGATAGAACTCGGCGCGATCTGGCTCGACAGTTTAATTACGACATCGTAGAATCAAATTGAATATGAAAAATCGACCCAGCAAGGTGAAATTTGCTGATGTCTGTATGTGCGTCTGTGGACGCGTTTCATCTAGGCAAGCTTTTTTCGAGATGGCTCATGCGATCAATGTGGTTGATATCTCGTTCGATAGGCCCCATAGCGCCATTGATCGCTATTGAATTTTTTCTCGATCTGACTTCCGGTTTCGGAGATATATAGGCCAGAATGATTTTAGTGAGCGATTTTTTAAAAATCAACGGTACACTTTATCAACATGATTTCTTTAACAGTAGAAAGACCTCATCCATATCTACTTGGGGAAAAAATTTCATACCGATCTGACTTCCGGTTCCGGAGATTTACAGGATAGAAAGATTTTAGTTAACGATTTTTTACAAATCAACGGTACATCCCATCAACGTGAAATTTGCAGCAATGGAAAGACCTCATCCATATCTACCTGCAGAAAAAAATTCATACCGATCTGACGTTTGGTGTTTGAGATTCCGCCTTATTACCTTTGTTACTAGCGTAACATAGGTATTAGAATCGATTTTCACACGTCCTGCCGTCTGCGCCCGTTAGCCATCCACACAAGCTATCTCACCTGTCCAAAACATTCTCAATCGATAGAACTCGGCGCGATCTGGCTCGACAGTTTAATTACGACATCGTAGAATCAAATTGAATATGAAAAATCGACCCAGCAAGGTGAAATTTGCTGATGTCTGTATGTGCGTCTGTGGACGCGTTTCATCTAGGCAAGCTTTTTTCGAGATGGCTCATGCGATCAATATGGTTGATATCTCGTTTGATAGGCCCCATTGCGCCATTGATCGCTATTGAATTTTTTCTCGATCTGACTTCCGGTTTCGGAGATATATAGGCCAGAATGATTTTAGTGAACGATTTTTTAAAAATCAACGGTACACTTTATCAACATGATTTCTTTAACAGTAGAAAGACCTCATCCATATCTACTTGGGGGAAAAATTTTATACCGATCTGACTTCCGGTTCCGGAGATTTACAGGATAGAAAGATTTTAGTTAACGATTTTTTTACAAATCAACGGTACATCCCATCAACGTGAAATTTGCAGCAATGGAAAGACCTCATCCATATCTACCTGCAGAAAAAATTTCATATCGATCTGACGTTTGGTGTTCGAGATTCCGCCTTATTATCTTTGTTACTAGCGTAACATAGGTATTAGAATCGATTTTCACACGTCCTGCCGTCTGCGCCCGTTAGCCATCCACACAAGCTATCTCACCTGTCCAAAACATTCTCAATCGATAGAACTCGGCGCGATCTGGCTCGACAGTTTAATTACGACATCGTAGAATCAAATTGAATATGAAAAATCGACCCAGCAAGGTGAAATTTGCTGATGTCTGTATGTGCGTCTGTGGACGCGTTTCATCTAGGCAAGCTTTTTTCGAGATGGCTCATGCGATCAATATGGTTGATATCTCGTTTGATAGGCCCCATTGCGCCATTGATCGCTATTGAATTTTTTCTCGATCTGACTTCCGGTTTCGGAGATATATAGGCCAGAATGATTTTAGTGAACGATTTTTTAAAAATCAACGGTACACTTTATCAACATGATTTCTTTAACAGTAGAAAGACCTCATCCATATCTACTTGGGGGAAAAATTTTATACCGATCTGACTTCCGGTTCCGGAGATTTACAGGATAGAAAGATTTTAGTTAACGATTTTTTTACAAATCAACGGTACATCCCATCAACGTGAAATTTGCAGCAATGGAAAGACCTCATCCATATCTACCTGCAGAAAAAATTTCATACCGATCTGACGTTTGGTGTTTGAGATTCCGCCTTATTACCTTTGTTACTAGCGTAACATAGGTATTAGAATCGATTTTCACACGTCCTGCCGTCTGCGCCCGTTAGCCATCCACACAAGCTATCTCACCTGTCCAAAACATTCTCAATCGATAGAACTCGGCGCGATCTGGCTCGACAGTTTAATTACGACATCGTAGAATCAAATTGAATATGAAAAATCGACCCAGCAAGGTGAAATTTGCTGATGTCTGTATGTGCGTCTGTGGACGCGTTTCATCTAGGCAAGCTTTTTTCGAGATGGCTCATGCGATCAATATGGTTGATATCTCGTTTGATAGGCCCCATTGCGCCATTGATCGCTATTGAATTTTTTCTCGATCTGACTTCCGGTTTCGGAGATATATAGGCCAGAATGATTTTAGTGAACGATTTTTTAAAAATCAACGGTACACTTTATCAACATGATTTCTTTAACAGTAGAAAGACCTCATCCATATCTACTTGGGGGAAAAATTTTATATCGATCTGACGTTTGGTGTTCGAGATTCCGCCTTATTACCTTTGTTACTAGCGTAACATAGGTATTAGAATCGATTTTCACACGTCCTGCCGTCTGCGCCCGTTAGCCATCCACACAAGCTATCTCACCTGTCCAAAACATTCTCAATCGATAGAACTCGGCGCGATCTGGCTCGACAGTTTAATTACGACATCGTAGAATCAAATTGAATATGAAAAATCGACCCAGCAAGGTGAAATTTGCTGATGTCTGTATGTGCGTCTGTGGACGCGTTTCATCTAGGCAAGCTTTTTTCGAGATGGCTCATGCGATCAATATGGTTGATATCTCGTTTGATAGGCCCCATTGCGCCATTGATCGCTATTGAATTTTTTCTCGATCTGACTTCCGGTTTCGGAGATATATAGGCCAGAATGATTTTAGTGAACGATTTTTTAAAAATCAACGGTACACTTTATCAACATGATTTCTTTAACAGTAGAAAGACCTCATCCATATCTACTTGGGGGAAAAATTTCATACCGATCTGACTTCCGGTTCCGGAGATTTACAGGATAGAAAGATTTTAGTTAACGATTTTTTACAAATCAACGGTACATCCCATCAACGTGAAATTTGCAGCAATGGAAAGACCTTATCCATATCTACCTGCAGAAAAAATTTCATATCGATCTGACGTTTGGTGTTCGAGATTCCGCCTTATTACCTTTGTTACTAGCGTAACATAGGTATTAGAATCGATTTTCACACGTCCTGCCGTCTGCGCCCGTTAGCCATCCACACAAGCTATCTCACCTGTCCAAAACATTCTCAATCGATAGAACTCGGCGCGATCTGGCTCGACAGTTTAATTACGACATCGTAGAATCAAATTGAATATGAAAAATCGACCCAGCAAGGTGAAATTTGCTGATGTCTGTATGTGCGTCTGTGGACGCGTTTCATCTAGGCAAGCTTTTTTCGAGATGGCTCATGCGATCAATATGGTTGATATCTCGTTTGATAGGCCCCATTGCGCCATTGATCGCTATTGAATTTTTTCTCGATCTGACTTCCGGTTTCGGAGATATATAGGCCAGAATGATTTTAGTGAACGATTTTTTAAAAATCAACGGTACACTTTATCAACATGATTTCTTTAACAGTAGAAAGACCTCATCCATATCTACTTGGGGGAAAAATTTCATACCGATCTGACTTCCGGTTCCGGAGATTTACAGGATAGAAAGATTTTAGTTAACGATTTTTTACAAATCAACGGTACATCCCATCAACGTGAAATTTGCAGCAATGGAAAGACCTCATCCATATCTACCTGCAGAAAAAATTTCATATCGATCTGACGTTTGGTGTTCGAGATTCCGCCTTATTACCTTTGTTACTAGCGTAACATAGGTATTAGAATCGATTTTCACACGTCTTGCCGTCTGCGCCCGTTAGCCATCCACACAAGCTATCTCACCTGTCCAAAACATTCTCAATCGATAGAACTCGGCGCGATCTGGCTCGACAGTTTAATTACGACATCGTAGAATCAAATTGAATATGAAAAATCGACCCAGCAAGGTGAAATTTGCTGATGTCTGTATGTGCGTCTGTGGACGCGTTTCATCTAGGCAAGCTTTTTTCGAGATGGCTCATGCGATCAATATGGTTGATATCTCGTTTGATAGGCCCCATTGCGCCATTGATCGCTATTGAATTTTTTCTCGATCTGACTTCCGGTTTCGGAGATATATAGGCCAGAATGATTTTAGTGAACGATTTTTTAAAAATCAACGGTACACTTTATCAACATGATTTCTTTAACAGTAGAAAGACCTCATCCATATCTACTTGGGGGAAAAATTTTATACCGATCTGACTTCCGGTTCCGGAGATTTACAGGATAGAAAGATTTTAGTTAACGATTTTTTTACAAATCAACGGTACATCCCATCAACGTGAAATTTGCAG
Organism: Ochlerotatus camptorhynchus; assembly: GCF_037179485.1. Lineage (NCBI taxonomy): Eukaryota > Metazoa > Arthropoda > Insecta > Diptera > Culicidae > Ochlerotatus > Ochlerotatus camptorhynchus. The sequence goes on along the minus strand of NW_027040930.1, from coordinate 485,952 downwards.
CAATGGAAAGACCTCATCCATATCTACCTGCAGAAAAAATTTCATACCGATCTGACGTTTGGTGTTTGAGATTCCGCCTTATTACCTTTGTTACTAGCGTAACATAGGTATTAGAATCGATTTTCACACGTCCTGCCGTCTGCGCCCGTTAGCCATCCACACAAGCTATCTCACCTGTCCAAAACATTCTCAATCGATAGAACTCGGCGCGATCTGGCTCGACAGTTTAATTACGACATCGTATGATACCTGTAATAATAAATCAAGAATATGGTTGATACGTGTATGTCGGTTAACCCCTGTTTTTTTTTTTTTTTTTTAAGTCAGAAGAAGGCTTTATGTTTAGTTTGGGCGTTATGATGAGAAGAAGAAATCGGACGCAAAATCGTGGAATGTAGGGGAGAATAGTCCATAATGCACCCTTGGGCTAAAATGGCCCCGTGCAGTTTTTCGATGCTTATCCATTACTTATTCTGGAAATATCATGTGCCATAATGTTAGTTCAAGCACTGAACTAGCAATGCTGATTTATAAATTCACGAATTGACAATCAGAAAGCTATGAAAAACAGCGCAGGGCCATTTTACCCCAGGGGTGCGTTTTGAACCATCCTACCCTACGTATTCCAATAAACCTTTTCGATGCTGAATCGTCTTTCTCTATCTATCACACATGTATGAATCGACGGTGTATATTCCCACTAATCTGTTACTCTCTTGCTCGCACTCGTTGGACTTAAATGGTACACTAGTGTGCGCCGATTAGACGTCGAGAAGCTCTATAAGACCAATGAGCTGGATTACCGAGGTGAAGCAATCGGTTAAGTTGTGCGAGTAAAACCTCTGTACGATACAAGCAATTAGTGACGTCACTACTTGCGTTTACGTTGATTTTTTGGTTTACTAATACAATCACATTTCACGATCTGCTTCACCTCTCTCTGTACCACATTGCTATAAGACCAGTCAGATGTTGTCCCTTCAAATTTGTGCACGGCCGATGAGATCAACACAAATAAAAGCCTCAATAATCTGTTGGAAAATGAGGAAAATTTACGAAAATTTTACACAGTCTAGTAGTAGTACCAATAGACCTAGAAAATCCAATTGTTGGTGTTATGACATTCTGGCATTTTTTTCTTGAAAAATCGCGAAAAAACTGGAAAAAACATGAAGTAAGATCTACTCATTTCCATTAGAAGTAGGGCTAAACAATATAGAGGAAACTAGATTGTAACATCAAAAAGCTCTATACATCTAAAGTGGACGTTACACATGTCAATATATTCACAAGGAGGATAGTGTAACTGGCGCTTTAAGCCTTGGCCTATAAATCACACTCATCTTAAAAAATCGCTATTGGAACTGCTACATCGTGAAACAAACCTGGAAATTCTGACCGACCAGTCCGGCTGGCGTAGCAGTTGGGGGTGCCGCAGGCAATGGTGCCACATTTTTTCGAATTTTATTCTGTATTCTCACGGAACATTTGAAAAGGGCCTATCCTCGGCCTCTAATTTCTCGCTAAGCTCACAAGAAGTTCGACAGAAGATGATGTTAGCTTTATAGTCGCTATATTCATAGCCTGGCGAAGAGAATCTCGGGAACCAATTGAGCTGTCAAATAGCTGTTTGACCAATTGAACTGTCAAATCACGACCAACAGCACATCAGCTAATGCGAACAAAACATTCGGAACCCGTTTTCTCGTGACTTAAGGCACGCCTACGCAAACTAACACCATCTTTGAGAAAATTTCCCCTATCCGATGATGCGTGTTCGATTGGCGAGGAAAGCATAATCAACGTTTTGTTTATAAAACTTGATAGTATGATTTCAATTTTTGGTCTACAATATATTGAGTTTGTTCCGCTTTTTGATAGATCGAAATTCTATCCGCCAGACTATAAATATAGCGACTATAGTTAGGTTGCACCTGAATCAACACACGTAATGGGAAATTCATTTGCAGCCGGGTTATTCGCGATAGCCCGATGAAGAGAATCGGGCTGATTGATTATTTAACTTTATTGGTTCGCCAAATATTATTGCAATATAATAAGATTGTATATTGATGAATTTACGCAATGCGACACCTAGGTTTGAAATCCAAAACCACAAAAGTGATGATGTACTAAAAAATATTCCATACGATTTGACAGCTAGCAAAACGTCATTATCATTTTCACATCATTTCCATCTACTGGCCGACCGTAACGTAGATTCATCAATAATAAGTTTGTTCTTAAAGTATGTAGAGCACAATAAAACAGATTAAGTATAAAGTCATAAAGCTCTGATGATTTGGACTCCTATTCAAACTAGCAATTGCTGTTTTGTATGCAGCAATTGAGCAGTGCAGAAACTGAGACTAATAAAATAAATCTATTAATGCCTCGTATATGTCTGGATAATATCAAAAACGAGATTATACTGGGTAACAAAGGTTCTATTCACCTGCCCGGTGGATCAATTTGGGTTTTAACGGAGATAAATCGATTTTAAGATTTTTCATACCCGCCAGCCTGAAAATAATGGGTTGGGACATATTTTTATGATGAAAAAATTCTGACACCTAAAAACCCTCCAAATCTCGATTAGAGCCGTATTAACGGAGATAAATCGATTTTAAGATTTTCATACCCGCCAGCCTGAAAATAATAGGTTGGGACATATTTTTTTGGGGAAAAAATTCTGACACCTAAAAACCCTCCAAATCTCGATTAGAGCCGTATTAACGGAGATAAATCGATTTTAAGATTTTCATACCCGCCAGCCTGAAAATAATGGGTTGGGACATAATTTTGTGATTAAAAAATTCTGACACCTAAAAACCCTCCAAATCTCGATTAGAGCCGTATTAACGGAGATAAATCGATTTAAAGATTTTCATACCCGCCAGCCTGAAAATAATGGGTTGGGACATATTTTTTTGGGGAAAAAAGTCTGACACCTAAAAACCCTCCAAATCTCGATTAGAGCCGTATTAACGGAGATAAATCGATTTAAAGATTTTCATACCCGCCAGCCTGAAAATAATGGGTTGGGACATATTTTTTTGATGAAAAAATTCTGACACCTAAAAACCCTCCAAATCTCGATTAGAGCCGTATTAACGGAGATAAATCGATTTAAAGATTTTCATACCCGCCAGCCTCAAAATAATGGGTTGGGACATATTTTTTTGGGGAAAAAAGTCTGACACCTAAAAACCCTCCAAATCTCGATTAGAGCCGTATTAACGGAGATAAATCGATTTTAAGATTTTTCATACCCGCCAGCCTGAAAATAATGGGTTGGGACATATATTTTTGGGGAAAAAATTCTGACACCTAAAAACCCTCCAAATCTCGATTAGAGCCGTATTAACGGAGATAAATCGATTTAAAGATTTTCATACCCGCCAGCCTGAAAATAATGGGTTGGGACATATTTTTTTGGGGAAAAAAGTCTGACACCTAAAAACCCTCCAAATCTCGATTAGAGCCGTATTAACGGAGATAAATCGATTTAAAGATTTTCATACCCGCCAGCCTGAAAATAATGGGTTGGGACATATTTTTTTGATGAAAAAATTCTGACACCTAAAAACCCTCCAAATCTCGATTAGAGCCGTATTAACGGAGATAAATCGATTTAAAGATTTTCATACCCGCCAGCCTCAAAATAATGGGTTGGGACATATTTTTTTGGGGAAAAAAGTCTGACACCTAAAAACCCTCCAAATCTCGATTAGAGCCGTATTAACGGAGATAAATCGATTTTAAGATTTTTCATACCCGCCAGCCTGAAAATAATGGGTTGGGACATATATTTTTGGGGAAAAAATTCTGACACCTAAAAACCCTCCAAATCTCGATTAGAGCCGTATTAACGGAGATAAATCGATTTAAAGATTTTCATACCCGCCAGCCTGAAAATAATGGGTTGGGACATATTTTGTTGGGAAAAAAATTCTGACACCTAAAAACCCTCCAAATCTCGATTAGAGCCGTATTAACGGAGATAAATAGATTCAAAGATTTTCATACCCGCCAGCCTGAAAATAATGGGTTGGGACATATTTTTTGGATGAAAAAATTCTGACACCTAAAAACCCTCCAAATCTCGATTAGAGCCGTATTAACGGAGATAAATCGATTTTAAGATTTTCATACCCGCCAGCCTCAAAATAATGGGTTGGGACATATTTTTTGGGGAAAAAAGTCTGACACCTAAAAACCCTACAAATCTCGATTAGAGCCGTATTAACGGAGATAAATCGATTTAAAGATTTTCATACCCGCCAGCCTCAAAATAATGGGTTGGGACATATTTTTTTGGGGAAAAAAGTCTGACACCTAAAAACCCTCCAAATCTCGATTAGAGCCGTATTAACGGAGATAAATCGATTTTAAGATTTTTCATACCCGCCAGCCTGAAAATAATGGGTTGGGACATATTTTTTTGATGAAAAAATTCTGACACCTAAAAACCCTCCAAATCTCGATTAGAGCCGTATTAACGGAGATAAATCGATTTTAAGATTTTCATACCCGCCAGCCTGAAAATAATAGGTTGGGACATATTTTTTTGGGGAAAAAAATTCTGACACCTAAAAACCCTCCAAATCTCGATTAGAGCCGTATTAACGGAGATAAATCGATTTTAAGATTTTCATACCCGCCAGCCTCAAAATAATGGGTTGGGACATATTTTTTTGGGGAAAAAAGTCTGACACCTAAAAACCCTCCAAATCTCGATTAGAGCCGTATTAACGGAGATAAATCGATTTTAAGATTTTCATACCCGCCAGCCTGAAAATAATGGGTTGGGACATAATTTTGTGATTAAAAAATTCTGACACCTAAAAACCCTCCAAATCTCGATTAGAGCCGTATTAACGGAGATAAATCGATTTAAAGATTTTCATACCCGCCAGCCTGAAAATAATGGGTTGGGACATATTTTTTTGGGGAAAAAAGTCTGACACCTAAAAACCCTCCAAATCTCGATTAGAGCCGTATTAACGGAGATAAATCGATTTAAAGATTTTCATACCCGCCAGCCTGAAAATAATGGGTTGGGACATATTTTTTTGATGAAAAAATTCTGACACCTAAAAACCCTCCAAATCTCGATTAGAGCCGTATTAACGGAGATAAATCGATTTAAAGATTTTCATACCCGCCAGCCTCAAAATAATGGGTTGGGACATATTTTTTTGGGGAAAAAAGTCTGACACCTAAAAACCCTCCAAATCTCGATTAGAGCCGTATTAACGGAGATAAATCGATTTTAAGATTTTTCATACCCGCCAGCCTGAAAATAATGGGTTGGGACATATATTTTTGGGGAAAAAATTCTGACACCTAAAAACCCTCCAAATCTCGATTAGAGCCGTATTAACGGAGATAAATCGATTTAAAGATTTTCATACCCGCCAGCCTGAAAATAATGGGTTGGGACATATTTTGTTGGGAAAAAAATTCTGACACCTAAAAACCCTCCAAATCTCGATTAGAGCCGTATTAACGGAGATAAATAGATTCAAAGATTTTCATACCCGCCAGCCTGAAAATAATGGGTTGGGACATATTTTTTTGGGGAAACAATTCTGACACCTAAAAACCCTCCAATTCTCGATTAGAGCCGTATTAACGGAGATAAATCGATTTAAAGATTTTCATACCCGCCAGCCTCAAAATAATGGGTTGGGACATATTTTGTTGGGAAAAAAATTCTGACACCTAAAAACCCTCCAAATCTCGATTAGAGCCGTATTAACGGAGATAAATCGATTTAAAGATTTTCATACCCGCCAGCCTGAAAATAATGGGTTGGGACATATTTTTTTGATGAAAAAATTCTGACACCTAAAAACCCTCCAAATCTCGATTAGAGCCGTATTAACGGAGATAAATCGATTTTAAGATTTTCATACCCGCCAGCCTGAAAATAATGGGTTGGGACATAATTTTGGATGAAAAAATTCTGACACCTAAAAACCCTCCAAATCTCGATTAGAGCCGTATTAACGGAGATAAATCGATTTTAAGATTTTCATACCCGCCAGCCTGAAAATAATGGGTTGGGACATATTTTTTGATGAAAAAATTCTGACACCTAAAAACCCTCCAAATCTCGATTAGAGCCGTATTAACGGAGATAAATCGATTTAAAGATTTTCATACCCGCCAGCCTGAAAATAATGGGTTGGGACATATTTTTTGGATGAAAAAATTCTGACACCTAAAAACCCTCCAAATCTCGATTAGAGCCGTATTAACGGAGATAAATCGATTTAAAGATTTTCATACCCGCCAGCCTGAAAATAATGGGTTGGGACATATTTTTTGGATGAAAAAATTCTGACACCTAAAAACCCTCGAAATCTCGATTAGAGCCGTATTAACGGAGATAAATCGATTTAAAGATTTTCATACCCGCCAGTCTGAAAATAGTGGGTTGGGACATATATTTTTGATGAAAAAATTCTGACACCTAAAAACCCTCCAAATCTCGATTAGAGCCGTATTAACGGAGATAAATCGATTTAAAGATTTTCATACCCGCCAGTCTGAAAATAATAGGTTGGGACATATTTTTTGGATGAAAAAATTCTGACACCTAAAAACCCTCCAAATCTCGATTAGAGCCGTATTAACGGAGATAAATCGATTTTAAGATATTTCATACCCGCCAGCCTGAAAATAATGGGTTGGGACATATTATTTTGATGAAAAAATTCTGACACCTAAAAACCCTCGAAATCTCGATTAGAGCCGTATTAACGGAGATAAATCGATTTAAAGATTTTCATACCCGCCAGTCTGAAAATAGTGGGTTGGGACATATTTTTTTGATGAAAAAATTCTGACACCTAAAAACCCTCGAAATCTCGATTAGAGCCGTATTAACGGAGATAAATCGATTTAAAGATTTTCATACCCGCCAGTCTGAAAATAGTGGGTTGGGACATATTTTTTTGATGAAAAAATTCTGACACCTAAAAACCCTCCAAATCTCGATTAGAGCCGTATTAACGGAGATAAATCGATTTTAAGATTTTCATACCCGCCAGCCTGAAAATAATGGGTTGGGACATATTTTTTGGATGAAAAAATTCTGACACCTAAAAACCCTCCAAATCTCGATTAGAGCCGTATTAACGGAGATAAATCGATTTAAAGATTTTCATACCCGCCAGCCTGAAAATAATGGGTTGGGACATATTTTGTTGGGAAAAAAATTCTGACACCTAAAAACCCTCCAAATCTCGATTAGAGCCGTATTAACGGAGATAAATCGATTTAAAGATTTTCATACCCGCCAGCCTGAAAATAATGGGTTGGGACATATTTTTTGGATGAAAAAATTCTGACACCTAAAAACCCTCCAAATCTCGATTAGAGCCGTATTAACGGAGATAAATAGATTTAAAGATTTTCATACCCGCCAGCCTGAAAATAATGGGTTGGGACATATTTTTTTGATGAAAAAATTCTGACACCTAAAAACCCTCCAAATCTCGATTAGAGCCGTATTAACGGAGATAAATCGATTTAAAGATTTTCATACCCGCCAGCCTCAAAATAATGGGTTGGGACATATTTTTTTGGGGAAAAAAGTCTGACACCTAAAAACCCTCCAAATCTCGATTAGAGCCGTATTAACGGAGATAAATCGATTTAAAGATTTTCATACCCGCCAGCCTGAAAATAATGGGTTGGGACATATTTTTTTGATGAAAAAATTCTGACACCTAAAAACCCTCGAAATCTCGATTAGAGCCGTATTAACGGAGATAAATCGATTTAAAGATTTTCATACCCGCCAGTCTGAAAATAGTGGGTTGGGACATATTTTTTTGATGAAAAAATTCTGACACCTAAAAACCCTCCAAATCTCGATTAGAGCCGTATTAACGGAGATAAATCGATTTAAAGATTTTCATACCCGCCAGCCTCAAAATAATGGGTTGGGACATATTTTTTTGGGGAAAAAAGTCTGACACCTAAAAACCCTCCAAATCTCGATTAGAGCCGTATTAACGGAGATAAATCGATTTAAAGATTTTCATACCCGCCAGCCTGAAAATAATGGGTTGGGACATATTTTTTTGATGAAAAAATTCTGACACCTAAAAACCCTCCAAATCTCGATTAGAGCCGTATTAACGGAGATAAATCGATTTAAAGATTTTCATACCCGCCAGCCTCAAAATAATGGGTTGGGACATATTTTTTTGGGGAAAAAAGTCTGACACCTAAAAACCCTCCAAATCTCGATTAGAGCCGTATTAACGGAGATAAATCGATTTAAAGATTTTCATACCCGCCAGCCTGAAAATAATGGGTTGGGACATATTTTTTTGATGAAAAAATTCTGACACCTAAAAACCCTCGAAATCTCGATTAGAGCCGTATTAACGGAGATAAATCGATTTAAAGATTTTCATACCCGCCAGTCTGAAAATAGTGGGTTGGGACATATTTTTTTGATGAAAAAATTCTGACACCTAAAAACCCTCCAAATCTCGATTAGAGCCGTATTAACGGAGATAAATCGATTTAAAGATTTTCATACCCGCCAGCCTCAAAATAATGGGTTGGGACATATTTTTTTGGGGAAAAAAGTCTGACACCTAAAAACCCTCCAAATCTCGATTAGAGCCGTATTAACGGAGATAAATCGATTTAAAGATTTTCATACCCGCCAGCCTGAAAATAATGGGTTGGGACATATTTTTTTGATGAAAAAATTCTGACACCTAAAAACCCTCGAAATCTCGATTAGAGCCGTATTAACGGAGATAAATCGATTTAAAGATTTTCATACCCGCCAGTCTGAAAATAGTGGGTTGGGACATATATTTTTGATGAAAAAATTCTGACACCTAAAAACCCTCCAAATCTCGATTAGAGCCGTATTAACGGAGATAAATCGATTTTAAGATTTTCATACCCGCCAGCCTGAAAATAATGGGTTGGGACATATTTTTTGGATGAAAAAATTCGGACACCTAAAAACCCTCCAAATCTCGATTAGAGCCGTATTAACGGAGATAAATCGATTTTAAGATTTTCATACCCGCCAGCCTGAAAATAATAGGTTGGGACATATTTTTTTGGGGAAAAAATTCTGACACCTAAAAACCCTCCAAATCTCGATTAGAGCCGTATTAACGGAGATAAATCGATTTAAAGATTTTCATACCCGCCAGCCTGAAAATAATGGGTTGGGACATATTTTTTTGGGGAAAAAAGTCTGACACCTAAAAACCCTCCAAATCTCGATTAGAGCCGTATTAACGGAGATAAATCGATTTAAAGATTTTCATACCCGCCAGCCTGAAAATAATGGGTTGGGACATATTTTTTTGATGAAAAAATTCTGACACCTAAAAACCCTCCAAATCTCGATTAGAGCCGTATTAACGGAGATAAATCGATTTAAAGATTTTCATACCCGCCAGCCTCAAAATAATGGGTTGGGACATATTTTTTTGGGGAAAAAAGTCTGACACCTAAAAACCCTCCAAATCTCGATTAGAGCCGTATTAACGGAGATAAATCGATTTAAAGATTTTCATACCCGCCAGCCTGAAAATAATGGGTTGGGACATATTTTTTTGATGAAAAAATTCGGACACCTAAAAACCCTCGAAATCTCGATTAGAGCCGTATTAACGGAGATAAATCGATTTAAAGATTTTCATACCCGCCAGTCTGAAAATAGTGGGTTGGGACATATATTTTTGATGAAAAAATTCTGACACCTAAAAACCCTCCAAATCTCGATTAGAGCCGTATTAACGGAGATAAATCGATTTAAAGATTTTCATACCCGCCAGCCTGAAAATAATGGGTTGGGACATATTTTTTTGATGAAAAAATTCTGACACCTAAAAACCCTCCAAATCTCGATTAGAGCCGTATTAACGGAGATAAATCGATTTAAAGATTTTCATACCCGCCAGCCTGAAAATAATGGGTTGGGACATATTTTTTTGGGGAAAAAAGTCTGACACCTAAAAACCCTCCAAATCTCGATTAGAGCCGTATTAACGGAGATAAATCGATTTAAAGATTTTCATACCCGCCAGCCTGAAAATAATGGGTTGGGACATATTTTTTTGATGAAAAAATTCTGACACCTAAAAACCCTCCAAATCTCGATTAGAGCCGTATTAACGGAGATAAATCGATTTAAAGATTTTCATACCCGCCAGCCTCAAAATAATGGGTTGGGACATATTTTTTTGGGGAAAAAAGTCTGACACCTAAAAACCCTCCAAATCTCGATTAGAGCCGTATTAACGGAGATAAATCGATTTAAAGATTTTCATACCCGCCAGCCTGAAAATAATGGGTTGGGACATATTTTTTGGATGAAAAAATTCGGACACCTAAAAACCCTCGAAATCTCGATTAGAGCCGTATTAACGGAGATAAATCGATTTAAAGATTTTCATACCCGCCAGTCTGAAAATAGTGGGTTGGGACATATATTTTTGATGAAAAAATTCTGACACCTAAAAACCCTCCAAATCTCGATTAGAGCCGTATTAACGGAGATAAATCGATTTAAAGATTTTCATACCCGCCAGCCTGAAAATAATGGGTTGGGACATATTTTTTTGATGAAAAAATTCTGACACCTAAAAACCCTCGAAATCTCGATTAGAGCCGTATTAACGGAGATAAATCGATTTAAAGATTTTCATACCCGCCAGTCTGAAAATAGTGGGTTGGGACATATTTTTTTGATGAAAAAATTCTGACACCTAAAAACCCTCCAAATCTCGATTAGAGCCGTATTAACGGAGATAAATCGATTTAAAGATTTTCATACCCGCCAGCCTCAAAATAATGGGTTGGGACATATTTTTTTGGGGAAAAAAGTCTGACACCTAAAAACCCTCCAAATCTCGATTAGAGCCGTATTAACGGAGATAAATCGATTTAAAGATTTTCATACCCGCCAGCCTGAAAATAATGGGTTGGGACATATTTTTTTGATGAAAAAATTCTGACACCTAAAAACCCTCGAAATCTCGATTAGAGCCGTATTAACGGAGATAAATCGATTTAAAGATTTTCATACCCGCCAGTCTGAAAATAGTGGGTTGGGACATATATTTTTGATGAAAAAATTCTGACACCTAAAAACCCTCCAAATCTCGATTAGAGCCGTATTAACGGAGATAAATCGATTTTAAGATTTTCATACCCGCCAGCCTGAAAATAATGGGTTGGGACATATTTTTTGGATGAAAAAATTCGGACACCTAAAAACCCTCCAAATCTCGATTAGAGCCGTATTAACGGAGATAAATCGATTTTAAGATTTTCATACCCGCCAGCCTGAAAATAATAGGTTGGGACATATTTTTTTGGGGAAAAAATTCTGACACCTAAAAACCCTCCAAATCTCGATTAGAGCCGTATTAACGGAGATAAATCGATTTAAAGATTTTCATACCCGCCAGCCTGAAAATAATGGGTTGGGACATATTTTTTTGGGGAAAAAAGTCTGACACCTAAAAACCCTCCAAATCTCGATTAGAGCCGTATTAACGGAGATAAATCGATTTAAAGATTTTCATACCCGCCAGCCTGAAAATAATGGGTTGGGACATATTTTTTTGATGAAAAAATTCTGACACCTAAAAACCCTCCAAATCTCGATTAGAGCCGTATTAACGGAGATAAATCGATTTAAAGATTTTCATACCCGCCAGCCTCAAAATAATGGGTTGGGACATATTTTTTTGGGGAAAAAAGTCTGACACCTAAAAACCCTCCAAATCTCGATTAGAGCCGTATTAACGGAGATAAATCGATTTAAAGATTTTCATACCCGCCAGCCTGAAAATAATGGGTTGGGACATATTTTTTTGATGAAAAAATTCTGACACCTAAAAACCCTCGAAATCTCGATTAGAGCCGTATTAACGGAGATAAATCGATTTAAAGATTTTCATACCCGCCAGTCTGAAAATAGTGGGTTGGGACATATATTTTTGATGAAAAAATTCTGACACCTAAAAACCCTCCAAATCTCGATTAGAGCCGTATTAACGGAGATAAATCGATTTTAAGATTTTCATACCCGCCAGCCTGAAAATAATGGGTTGGGACATATTTTTTGGATGAAAAAATTCTGACACCTAAAAACCCTCCAAATCTCGATTAGAGCCGTATTAACGGAGATAAATCGATTTAAAGATTTTCATACCCGCCAGCCTGAAAATAATGGGTTGGGACATATTTTGTTGGGAAAAAAATTCTGACACCTAAAAACCCTCCAAATCTCGATTAGAGCCGTATTAACGGAGATAAATCGATTTAAAGATTTTCATACCCGCCAGCCTGAAAATAATGGGTTGGGACATATTTTTTGGATGAAAAAATTCTGACACCTAAAAACCCTCCAAATCTCGATTAGAGCCGTATTAACGGAGATAAATAGATTTAAAGATTTTCATACCCGCCAGCCTGAAAATAATGGGTTGGGACATATTTTTTTGATAAAAAAATTCTGACACCTAAAAACCCTCCAAATCTCGATTAGAGCCGTATTAACGGAGATAAATCGATTTAAAGATTTTCATACCCGCCAGCCTCAAAATAATGGGTTGGGACATATTTTTTGGATGAAAAAATTCTGACACCTAAAAACCCTCCAAATCTCGATTAGAGCCGTATTAACGGAGATAAATAGATTTAAAGATTTTCATACCCGCCAGCCTGAAAATAATGGGTTGGGACATATTTTTTTGATGAAAAAATTCTGACACCTAAAAACCCTCCAAATCTCGATTAGAGCCGTATTAACGGAGATAAATCGATTTAAAGATTTTCATACCCGCCAGCCTGAAAATAATGGGTTGGGACATATTTTTTTGGGGAAACAATTCTGACACCTAAAAACCCTCCAATTCTCGATTAGAGCCGTATTAACGGAGATAAATCGATTTAAAGATTTTCATACCCGCCAGCCTCAAAATAATGGGTTGGGACATATTTTTTTGGGGAAAAAAGTCTGACACCTAAAAACCCTCCAATTCTCGATGAGAGCCGTATTAACGGAGATAAATCGATTTAAAGATTTTCATACCCGCCAACCTGAAAATAATGGGTTGGGACATATTTTTTTAGGGAAACAATTCTGACACCTAAAAACCCTCCAATTCTCGATTAGAGCCGTATTAACGGAGATAAATCGATTTAAAGATTTTCATACCCGCCAGCCTGAAAATAATGGGTTGGGACATATTTTTTGGATGAAAAAATTCTGACACCTAAAAACCCTCCAAATCTCGATTAGAGCCGTATTAACGGAGATAAATCGATTTAAAGATTTTCATACCCGCCAGCCTGAAAATAATGGGTTGGGACATAATTTTGTGATTAAAAAATTCTGACACCTAAAAACCCTCCAAATCTCGATTAGAGCCGTATTAACGGAGATAAATCGATTTTAAGATTTTCATACCCGCCAGCCTGAAAATAATGGGTTGGGACATATTTTTTGGATGAAAAAATTCTGACACCTAAAAACCCTCCAAATCTCGATTAGAGCCGTATTAACGGAGATAAATCGATTTAAAGATTTTCATACCCGCCAGCCTGAAAATAATGGGTTGGGACATATTTTGTTGGGAAAAAAATTCTGACACCTAAAAACCCTCCAAATCTCGATTAGAGCCGTATTAACGGAGATAAATCGATTTAAAGATTTTCATACCCGCCAGCCTGAAAATAATGGGTTGGGACATATTTTTTGGATGAAAAAATTCTGACACCTAAAAACCCTCCAAATCTCGATTAGAGCCGTATTAACGGAGATAAATAGATTTAAAGATTTTCATACCCGCCAGCCTGAAAATAATGGGTTGGGACATATTTTTTTGATGAAAAAATTCTGACACCTAAAACCCTCCAAATCTCGATTAGAGCCGTATTAACGGAGATAAATCGATTTTAAGATTTTTCATACCCGCCAGCCTGAAAATAATGGGTTGGGACATATTTTTTTGATGAAAAAATTCTGACACCTAAAAACCCTCGAAATCTCGATTAGAGCCGTATTAACGGAGATAAATCGATTTAAAGATTTTCATACCCGCCAGTCTGAAAATAGTGGGTTGGGACATATTTTTTTGATGAAAAAATTCTGACACCTAAAAACCTCCAAATCTCGATTAGAGCCGTATTAACGGAGATAAATCGATTTAAAGATTTTCATACCCGCCAGCCTGAAAATAATGGGTTGGGACATATTTTTTTGGGGAAACAATTCTGACACCTAAAAACCCTCCAATTCTCGATTAGAGCCGTATTAACGGAGATAAATCGATTTAAAGATTTTCATACCCGCCAGCCTCAAAATAATGGGTTGGGACATATTTTTTTGGGGAAAAAAGTCTGACACCTAAAAACCCTCCAATTCTCGATGAGAGCCGTATTACCTTTGTTACTAGCGTAACATAGGTATTAGAATCGATTTTCACACGTCCTGCCGTCTGCGCCCGATAGCCATCCACACAAGCTATCTCACCTGTATAAAACATTCTCAATCGATAGAACTCGGCGCGATCTGGCTCGACAGTTTAATTACGACACCGTAGAATCAAATTGAATATGAAAAATCGACCCAGCAAGGTGAAATTTGCTGATGTCTGTATGTGCGTCTGTGGACGCGTTTCATCTAGGCAAGCTTTTTTCGAGATGGCTCATGCGATCAATATGGTTGATATCTCGTTCGATAGGCCCCATAGCGCCATTGATCGCTATTGAATTTTTTCTCGATCTGACTTCCGGTTTCGGAGATATATAGGCCAGAATGATTTTGGTGAGCGATTTTTTAAAAATCAACGGTACACTTTATCAACATGATTTCTTTAACAGTAGAAAGACCTCATCCATATCTACTTGGGGAAAAAATTTCATACCGATCTGACTTCCGGTTCCGGAGATTTACAGGATAGAAAGATTTTAGTTAACGATTTTTTACAAATCAACGGTACATCCCATCAACGTGAAATTTGCAGCAGTGGAAAGACCTCATCCATATCTACCTGCAGAAAAAATTTCATACCGATCTGACGTTTGGTGTTCGAGATTCCGCCTTATTACCTTTGTTACTAGCGTAACATAGGTATTAGAATCGATTTTCACACGTCCTGCCGTCTGCGCCCGATAGCCATCCACACAAGCTATCTCACCTGTATAAAACATTCTCAATCGATAGAACTCGGCGCGATCTGGCTCGACAGTTTAATTACGACACCGTAGAATCAAATTGAATATGAAAAATCGACCCAGCAAGGTGAAATTAGCTGATGTCTGTATGTGCGTCTGTGGACGCGTTTCATCTAGGCAAGCTTTTTTCGAGATGGCTCATGCGATCAATATGGTTGATATCTCGTTCGATAGGCCCCATAGCGCCATTGATCGCTATTGAATTTTTTCTCGATCTGACTTCCGGTTTCGGAGATATATAGGCCAGAATGATTTTAGTGAACGATTTTTTAAAAATCAACGGTACACTTTATCAACATGATTTCTTTAACAGTAGAAAGACCTCATCCATATCTACTTGGGGAAAAAATTTCATACCGATCTGACTTCCGGTTCCGGAGATTTACAGGATAGAAAGATTTTAGTTAACGATTTTTTACAAATCAACGGTACATCCCATCAACGTGAAATTTGCAGCAGTGGAAAGACCTCATCCATATCTACCTGCAGAAAAAATTTCATACCGATCTGACGTTTGGTGTTCGAGATTCCGCCTTATTACCTTTGTTACTAGCGTAACATAGGTATTAGAATCGATTTTCACACGTCCTGCCGTCTGCGCCCGATAGCCATCCACACAAGCTATCTCACCTGTATAAAACATTCTCAATCGATAGAACTCGGCGCGATCTGGCTCGACAGTTTAATTACGACACCGTAGAATCAAATTGAATATGAAAAATCGACCCAGCAAGGTGAAATTTGCTGATGTCTGTATGTGCGTCTGTGGACGCGTTTCATCTAGGCAAGCTTTTTTCGAGATGGCTCATGCGATCAATATGGTTGATATCTCGTTCGATAGGCCCCATAGCGCCATTGATCGCTATTGAATTTTTTCTCGATCTGACTTCCGGTTTCGGAGATATATAGGCCAGAATGATTTTAGTGAACGATTTTTTAAAAATCAACGGTACACTTTATCAACATGATTTTTTTAACAGTAGAAAGACCTCATCCATATCTACTTGGGGAAAAAATTTCATACCGATCTGACTTCCGGTTCCGGAGATTTACAGGATAGAAAGATTTTAGTTAACGATTTTTTACAAATCAACGGTACATCCCATCAACGTGAAATTTGCAGCAATGGAAAGACCTCATCCATATCTACCTGCAGAAAAAATTTCATACCGATCTGACGTTTGGTGTTCGAGATTCCGCCTTATTACCTTTGTTACTAGCGTAACATAGGTATTAGAATCGATTTTCACACGTCCTGCCGTCTGCGCCCGATAGCCATCCACACAAGCTATCTCACCTGTATAAAACATTCTCAATCGATAGAACTCGGCGCGATCTGGCTCGACAGTTTAATTACGACACCGTAGAATCAAATTGAATATGAAAAATCGACCCAGCAAGGTGAAATTTGCTGATGTCTGTATGTGCGTCTGTGGACGCGTTTCATCTAGGCAAGCTTTTTTCGAGATGGCTCATGCGATCAATATGGTTGATATCTCGTTCGATAGGCCCCATAGCGCCATTGATCGCTATTGAATTTTTTCTCGATCTGACTTCCGGTTTCGGAGATATATAGGCCAGAATGATTTTGGTGAGCGATTTTTTAAAAATCAACGGTACACTTTATCAACATGATTTCTTTAACAGTAGAAAGACCTCATCCATATCTACTTGGGGAAAAAATTTCATACCGATCTGACTTCCGGTTCCGGAGATTTACAGGATAGAAAGATTTTAGTTAACGATTTTTTACAAATCAACGGTACATCCCATCAACGTGAAATTTGCAGCAGTGGAAAGACCTCATCCATATCTACCTGCAGAAAAAATTTCATACCGATCTGACGTTTGGTGTTCGAGATTCCGCCTTATTACCTTTGTTACTAGCGTAACATAGGTATTAGAATCGATTTTCACACGTCCTGCCGTCTGCGCCCGATAGCCATCCACACAAGCTATCTCACCTGTATAAAACATTCTCAATCGATAGAACTCGGCGCGATCTGGCTCGACAGTTTAATTACGACACCGTAGAATCAAATTGAATATGAAAAATCGACCCAGCAAGGTGAAATTTGCTGATGTCTGTATGTGCGTCTGTGGACGCGTTTCATCTAGGCAAGCTTTTTTCGAGATGGCTCATGCGATCAATATGGTTGATATCTCGTTCGATAGGCCCCATAGCGCCATTGATCGCTATTGAATTTTTTCTCGATCTGACTTCCGGTTTCGGAGATATATAGGCCAGAATGATTTTGGTGAGCGATTTTTTAAAAATCAACGGTACACTTTATCAACATGATTTCTTTAACAGTAGAAAGACCTCATCCATATCTACTTGGGGAAAAAATTTCATACCGATCTGACTTCCGGTTCCGGAGATTTACAGGATAGAAAGATTTTAGTTAACGATTTTTTACAAATCAACGGTACATCCCATCAACGTGAAATTTGCAGCAGTGGAAAGACCTCATCCATATCTACCTGCAGAAAAAATTTCATACCGATCTGACGTTTGGTGTTCGAGATTCCGCCTTATTACCTTTGTTACTAGCGTAACATAGGTATTAGAATCGATTTTCACACGTCCTGCCGTCTGCGCCCGATAGCCATCCACACAAGCTATCTCACCTGTATAAAACATTCTCAATCGATAGAACTCGGCGCGATCTGGCTCGACAGTTTAATTACGACACCGTAGAATCAAATTGAATATGAAAAATCGACCCAGCAAGGTGAAATTTGCTGATGTCTGTATGTGCGTCTGTGGACGCGTTTCATCTAGGCAAGCTTTTTTCGAGATGGCTCATGCGATCAATATGGTTGATATCTCGTTCGATAGGCCCCATAGCGCCATTGATCGCTATTGAATTTTTTCTCGATCTGACTTCCGGTTTCGGAGATATATAGGCCAGAATGATTTTAGTGAACGATTTTTTAAAAATCAACGGTACACTTTATCAACATGATTTTTTTA
This sequence comes from Ochlerotatus camptorhynchus, assembly GCF_037179485.1. NCBI lineage: Eukaryota > Metazoa > Arthropoda > Insecta > Diptera > Culicidae > Ochlerotatus > Ochlerotatus camptorhynchus. The sequence goes on along the minus strand of NW_027040930.1, from coordinate 467,726 downwards.
ACAGTAGAAAGACCTCATCCATATCTACTTGGGGAAAAAATTTCATACCGATCTGACTTCCGGTTCCGGAGATTTACAGGATAGAAAGATTTTAGTTAACGATTTTTTACAAATCAACGGTACATCCCATCAACGTGAAATTTGCAGCAGTGGAAAGACCTCATCCATATCTACCTGCAGAAAAAATTTCATACCGATCTGACGTTTGGTGTTCGAGATTCCGCCTTATTACCTTTGTTACTAGCGTAACATAGGTATTAGAATCGATTTTCACACGTCCTGCCGTCTGCGCCCGATAGCCATCCACACAAGCTATCTCACCTGTATAAAACATTCTCAATCGATAGAACTCGGCGCGATCTGGCTCGACAGTTTAATTACGACACCGTAGAATCAAATTGAATATGAAAAATCGACCCAGCAAGGTGAAATTTGCTGATGTCTGTATGTGCGTCTGTGGACGCGTTTCATCTAGGCAAGCTTTTTTCGAGATGGCTCATGCGATCAATATGGTTGATATCTCGTTCGATAGGCCCCATAGCGCCATTGATCGCTATTGAATTTTTTCTCGATCTGACTTCCGGTTTCGGAGATATATAGGCCAGAATGATTTTGGTGAGCGATTTTTTAAAAATCAACGGTACACTTTATCAACATGATTTCTTTAACAGTAGAAAGACCTCATCCATATCTACTTGGGGAAAAAATTTCATACCGATCTGACTTCCGGTTCCGGAGATTTACAGGATAGAAAGATTTTAGTTAACGATTTTTTACAAATCAACGGTACATCCCATCAACGTGAAATTTGCAGCAGTGGAAAGACCTCATCCATATCTACCTGCAGAAAAAATTTCATACCGATCTGACGTTTGGTGTTCGAGATTCCGCCTTATTACCTTTGTTACTAGCGTAACATAGGTATTAGAATCGATTTTCACACGTCCTGCCGTCTGCGCCCGATAGCCATCCACACAAGCTATCTCACCTGTATAAAACATTCTCAATCGATAGAACTCGGCGCGATCTGGCTCGACAGTTTAATTACGACACCGTAGAATCAAATTGAATATGAAAAATCGACCCAGCAAGGTGAAATTTGCTGATGTCTGTATGTGCGTCTGTGGACGCGTTTCATCTAGGCAAGCTTTTTTCGAGATGGCTCATGCGATCAATATGGTTGATATCTCGTTCGATAGGCCCCATAGCGCCATTGATCGCTATTGAATTTTTTCTCGATCTGACTTCCGGTTTCGGAGATATATAGGCCAGAATGATTTTGGTGAGCGATTTTTTAAAAATCAACGGTACACTTTATCAACATGATTTCTTTAACAGTAGAAAGACCTCATCCATATCTACTTGGGGAAAAAATTTCATACCGATCTGACTTCCGGTTCCGGAGATTTACAGGATAGAAAGATTTTAGTTAACGATTTTTTACAAATCAACGGTACATCCCATCAACGTGAAATTTGCAGCAGTGGAAAGACCTCATCCATATCTACCTGCAGAAAAAATTTCATACCGATCTGACGTTTGGTGTTCGAGATTCCGCCTTATTACCTTTGTTACTAGCGTAACATAGGTATTAGAATCGATTTTCACACGTCCTGCCGTCTGCGCCCGATAGCCATCCACACAAGCTATCTCACCTGTATAAAACATTCTCAATCGATAGAACTCGGCGCGATCTGGCTCGACAGTTTAATTACGACACCGTAGAATCAAATTGAATATGAAAAATCGACCCAGCAAGGTGAAATTTGCTGATGTCTGTATGTGCGTCTGTGGACGCGTTTCATCTAGGCAAGCTTTTTTCGAGATGGCTCATGCGATCAATATGGTTGATATCTCGTTCGATAGGCCCCATAGCGCCATTGATCGCTATTGAATTTTTTCTCGATCTGACTTCCGGTTTCGGAGATATATAGGCCAGAATGATTTTAGTGAACGATTTTTTAAAAATCAACGGTACACTTTATCAACATGATTTTTTTAACAGTAGAAAGACCTCATCCATATCTACTTGGGGAAAAAATTTCATACCGATCTGACTTCCGGTTCCGGAGATTTACAGGATAGAAAGATTTTAGTTAACGATTTTTTACAAATCAACGGTACATCCCATCAACGTGAAATTTGCAGCAATGGAAAGACCTCATCCATATCTACCTGCAGAAAAAATTTCATACCGATCTGACGTTTGGTGTTCGAGATTCCGCCTTATTACCTTTGTTACTAGCGTAACATAGGTATTAGAATCGATTTTCACACGTCCTGCCGTCTGCGCCCGATAGCCATCCACACAAGCTATCTCACCTGTATAAAACATTCTCAATCGATAGAACTCGGCGCGATCTGGCTCGACAGTTTAATTACGACACCGTAGAATCAAATTGAATATGAAAAATCGACCCAGCAAGGTGAAATTTGCTGATGTCTGTATGTGCGTCTGTGGACGCGTTTCATCTAGGCAAGCTTTTTTCGAGATGGCTCATGCGATCAATATGGTTGATATCTCGTTCGATAGGCCCCATAGCGCCATTGATCGCTATTGAATTTTTTCTCGATCTGACTTCCGGTTTCGGAGATATATAGGCCAGAATGATTTTAGTGAACGATTTTTTAAAAATCAACGGTACACTTTATCAACATGATTTTTTTAACAGTAGAAAGACCTCATCCATATCTACTTGGGGAAAAAATTTCATACCGATCTGACTTCCGGTTCCGGAGATTTACAGGATAGAAAGATTTTAGTTAACGATTTTTTACAAATCAACGGTACATCCCATCAACGTGAAATTTGCAGCAGTGGAAAGACCTCATCCATATCTACCTGCAGAAAAAATTTCATACCGATCTGACGTTTGGTGTTCGAGATTCCGCCTTATTACCTTTGTTACTAGCGTAACATAGGTATTAGAATCGATTTTCACACGTCCTGCCGTCTGCGCCCGATAGCCATCCACACAAGCTATCTCACCTGTATAAAACATTCTCAATCGATAGAACTCGGCGCGATCTGGCTCGACAGTTTAATTACGACACCGTAGAATCAAATTGAATATGAAAAATCGACCCAGCAAGGTGAAATTTGCTGATGTCTGTATGTGCGTCTGTGGACGCGTTTCATCTAGGCAAGCTTTTTTCGAGATGGCTCATGCGATCAATATGGTTGATATCTCGTTCGATAGGCCCCATAGCGCCATTGATCGCTATTGAATTTTTTCTCGATCTGACTTCCGGTTTCGGAGATATATAGGCCAGAATGATTTTGGTGAGCGATTTTTTAAAAATCAACGGTACACTTTATCAACATGATTTCTTTAACAGTAGAAAGACCTCATCCATATCTACTTGGGGAAAAAATTTCATACCGATCTGACTTCCGGTTCCGGAGATTTACAGGATAGAAAGATTTTAGTTAACGATTTTTTACAAATCAACGGTACATCCCATCAACGTGAAATTTGCAGCAGTGGAAAGACCTCATCCATATCTACCTGCAGAAAAAATTTCATACCGATCTGACGTTTGGTGTTCGAGATTCCGCCTTATTACCTTTGTTACTAGCGTAACATAGGTATTAGAATCGATTTTCACACGTCCTGCCGTCTGCGCCCGATAGCCATCCACACAAGCTATCTCACCTGTATAAAACATTCTCAATCGATAGAACTCGGCGCGATCTGGCTCGACAGTTTAATTACGACACCGTAGAATCAAATTGAATATGAAAAATCGACCCAGCAAGGTGAAATTTGCTGATGTCTGTATGTGCGTCTGTGGACGCGTTTCATCTAGGCAAGCTTTTTTCGAGATGGCTCATGCGATCAATATGGTTGATATCTCGTTCGATAGGCCCCATAGCGCCATTGATCGCTATTGAATTTTTTCTCGATCTGACTTCCGGTTTCGGAGATATATAGGCCAGAATGATTTTGGTGAGCGATTTTTTAAAAATCAACGGTACACTTTATCAACATGATTTCTTTAACAGTAGAAAGACCTCATCCATATCTACTTGGGGAAAAAATTTCATACCGATCTGACTTCCGGTTCCGGAGATTTACAGGATAGAAAGATTTTAGTTAACGATTTTTTACAAATCAACGGTACATCCCATCAACGTGAAATTTGCAGCAGTGGAAAGACCTCATCCATATCTACCTGCAGAAAAAATTTCATACCGATCTGACGTTTGGTGTTCGAGATTCCGCCTTATTACCTTTGTTACTAGCGTAACATAGGTATTAGAATCGATTTTCACACGTCCTGCCGTCTGCGCCCGATAGCCATCCACACAAGCTATCTCACCTGTATAAAACATTCTCAATCGATAGAACTCGGCGCGATCTGGCTCGACAGTTTAATTACGACACCGTAGAATCAAATTGAATATGAAAAATCGACCCAGCAAGGTGAAATTTGCTGATGTCTGTATGTGCGTCTGTGGACGCGTTTCATCTAGGCAAGCTTTTTTCGAGATGGCTCATGCGATCAATATGGTTGATATCTCGTTCGATAGGCCCCATAGCGCCATTGATCGCTATTGAATTTTTTCTCGATCTGACTTCCGGTTTCGGAGATATATAGGCCAGAATGATTTTAGTGAACGATTTTTTAAAAATCAACGGTACACTTTATCAACATGATTTTTTTAACAGTAGAAAGACCTCATCCATATCTACTTGGGGAAAAAATTTCATACCGATCTGACTTCCGGTTCCGGAGATTTACAGGATAGAAAGATTTTAGTTAACGATTTTTTACAAATCAACGGTACATCCCATCAACGTGAAATTTGCAGCAATGGAAAGACCTCATCCATATCTACCTGCAGAAAAAATTTCATACCGATCTGACGTTTGGTGTTCGAGATTCCGCCTTATTACCTTTGTTACTAGCGTAACATAGGTATTAGAATCGATTTTCACACGTCCTGCCGTCTGCGCCCGATAGCCATCCACACAAGCTATCTCACCTGTATAAAACATTCTCAATCGATAGAACTCGGCGCGATCTGGCTCGACAGTTTAATTACGACACCGTAGAATCAAATTGAATATGAAAAATCGACCCAGCAAGGTGAAATTTGCTGATGTCTGTATGTGCGTCTGTGGACGCGTTTCATCTAGGCAAGCTTTTTTCGAGATGGCTCATGCGATCAATATGGTTGATATCTCGTTCGATAGGCCCCATAGCGCCATTGATCGCTATTGAATTTTTTCTCGATCTGACTTCCGGTTTCGGAGATATATAGGCCAGAATGATTTTAGTGAACGATTTTTTAAAAATCAACGGTACACTTTATCAACATGATTTTTTTAACAGTAGAAAGACCTCATCCATATCTACTTGGGGAAAAAATTTCATACCGATCTGACTTCCGGTTCCGGAGATTTACAGGATAGAAAGATTTTAGTTAACGATTTTTTACAAATCAACGGTACATCCCATCAACGTGAAATTTGCAGCAGTGGAAAGACCTCATCCATATCTACCTGCAGAAAAAATTTCATACCGATCTGACGTTTGGTGTTCGAGATTCCGCCTTATTACCTTTGTTACTAGCGTAACATAGGTATTAGAATCGATTTTCACACGTCCTGCCGTCTGCGCCCGATAGCCATCCACACAAGCTATCTCACCTGTATAAAACATTCTCAATCGATAGAACTCGGCGCGATCTGGCTCGACAGTTTAATTACGACACCGTAGAATCAAATTGAATATGAAAAATCGACCCAGCAAGGTGAAATTTGCTGATGTCTGTATGTGCGTCTGTGGACGCGTTTCATCTAGGCAAGCTTTTTTCGAGATGGCTCATGCGATCAATATGGTTGATATCTCGTTCGATAGGCCCCATAGCGCCATTGATCGCTATTGAATTTTTTCTCGATCTGACTTCCGGTTTCGGAGATATATAGGCCAGAATGATTTTGGTGAGCGATTTTTTAAAAATCAACGGTACACTTTATCAACATGATTTCTTTAACAGTAGAAAGACCTCATCCATATCTACTTGGGGAAAAAATTTCATACCGATCTGACTTCCGGTTCCGGAGATTTACAGGATAGAAAGATTTTAGTTAACGATTTTTTACAAATCAACGGTACATCCCATCAACGTGAAATTTGCAGCAGTGGAAAGACCTCATCCATATCTACCTGCAGAAAAAATTTCATACCGATCTGACGTTTGGTGTTCGAGATTCCGCCTTATTACCTTTGTTACTAGCGTAACATAGGTATTAGAATCGATTTTCACACGTCCTGCCGTCTGCGCCCGATAGCCATCCACACAAGCTATCTCACCTGTATAAAACATTCTCAATCGATAGAACTCGGCGCGATCTGGCTCGACAGTTTAATTACGACACCGTAGAATCAAATTGAATATGAAAAATCGACCCAGCAAGGTGAAATTTGCTGATGTCTGTATGTGCGTCTGTGGACGCGTTTCATCTAGGCAAGCTTTTTTCGAGATGGCTCATGCGATCAATATGGTTGATATCTCGTTCGATAGGCCCCATAGCGCCATTGATCGCTATTGAATTTTTTCTCGATCTGACTTCCGGTTTCGGAGATATATAGGCCAGAATGATTTTGGTGAGCGATTTTTTAAAAATCAACGGTACACTTTATCAACATGATTTCTTTAACAGTAGAAAGACCTCATCCATATCTACTTGGGGAAAAAATTTCATACCGATCTGACTTCCGGTTCCGGAGATTTACAGGATAGAAAGATTTTAGTTAACGATTTTTTACAAATCAACGGTACATCCCATCAACGTGAAATTTGCAGCAGTGGAAAGACCTCATCCATATCTACCTGCAGAAAAAATTTCATACCGATCTGACGTTTGGTGTTCGAGATTCCGCCTTATTACCTTTGTTACTAGCGTAACATAGGTATTAGAATCGATTTTCACACGTCCTGCCGTCTGCGCCCGATAGCCATCCACACAAGCTATCTCACCTGTATAAAACATTCTCAATCGATAGAACTCGGCGCGATCTGGCTCGACAGTTTAATTACGACACCGTAGAATCAAATTGAATATGAAAAATCGACCCAGCAAGGTGAAATTTGCTGATGTCTGTATGTGCGTCTGTGGACGCGTTTCATCTAGGCAAGCTTTTTTCGAGATGGCTCATGCGATCAATATGGTTGATATCTCGTTCGATAGGCCCCATAGCGCCATTGATCGCTATTGAATTTTTTCTCGATCTGACTTCCGGTTTCGGAGATATATAGGCCAGAATGATTTTGGTGAGCGATTTTTTAAAAATCAACGGTACACTTTATCAACATGATTTCTTTAACAGTAGAAAGACCTCATCCATATCTACTTGGGGAAAAAATTTCATACCGATCTGACTTCCGGTTCCGGAGATTTACAGGATAGAAAGATTTTAGTTAACGATTTTTTACAAATCAACGGTACATCCCATCAACGTGAAATTTGCAGCAGTGGAAAGACCTCATCCATATCTACCTGCAGAAAAAATTTCATACCGATCTGACGTTTGGTGTTCGAGATTCCGCCTTATTACCTTTGTTACTAGCGTAACATAGGTATTAGAATCGATTTTCACACGTCCTGCCGTCTGCGCCCGATAGCCATCCACACAAGCTATCTCACCTGTATAAAACATTCTCAATCGATAGAACTCGGCGCGATCTGGCTCGACAGTTTAATTACGACACCGTAGAATCAAATTGAATATGAAAAATCGACCCAGCAAGGTGAAATTTGCTGATGTCTGTATGTGCGTCTGTGGACGCGTTTCATCTAGGCAAGCTTTTTTCGAGATGGCTCATGCGATCAATATGGTTGATATCTCGTTCGATAGGCCCCATAGCGCCATTGATCGCTATTGAATTTTTTCTCGATCTGACTTCCGGTTTCGGAGATATATAGGCCAGAATGATTTTAGTGAACGATTTTTTAAAAATCAACGGTACACTTTATCAACATGATTTTTTTAACAGTAGAAAGACCTCATCCATATCTACTTGGGGAAAAAATTTCATACCGATCTGACTTCCGGTTCCGGAGATTTACAGGATAGAAAGATTTTAGTTAACGATTTTTTACAAATCAACGGTACATCCCATCAACGTGAAATTTGCAGCAGTGGAAAGACCTCATCCATATCTACCTGCAGAAAAAATTTCATACCGATCTGACGTTTGGTGTTCGAGATTCCGCCTTATTACCTTTGTTACTAGCGTAACATAGGTATTAGAATCGATTTTCACACGTCCTGCCGTCTGCGCCCGATAGCCATCCACACAAGCTATCTCACCTGTATAAAACATTCTCAATCGATAGAACTCGGCGCGATCTGGCTCGACAGTTTAATTACGACACCGTAGAATCAAATTGAATATGAAAAATCGACCCAGCAAGGTGAAATTTGCTGATGTCTGTATGTGCGTCTGTGGACGCGTTTCATCTAGGCAAGCTTTTTTCGAGATGGCTCATGCGATCAATATGGTTGATATCTCGTTCGATAGGCCCCATAGCGCCATTGATCGCTATTGAATTTTTTCTCGATCTGACTTCCGGTTTCGGAGATATATAGGCCAGAATGATTTTGGTGAGCGATTTTTTAAAAATCAACGGTACACTTTATCAACATGATTTCTTTAACAGTAGAAAGACCTCATCCATATCTACTTGGGGAAAAAATTTCATACCGATCTGACTTCCGGTTCCGGAGATTTACAGGATAGAAAGATTTTAGTTAACGATTTTTTACAAATCAACGGTACATCCCATCAACGTGAAATTTGCAGCAGTGGAAAGACCTCATCCATATCTACCTGCAGAAAAAATTTCATACCGATCTGACGTTTGGTGTTCGAGATTCCGCCTTATTACCTTTGTTACTAGCGTAACATAGGTATTAGAATCGATTTTCACACGTCCTGCCGTCTGCGCCCGATAGCCATCCACACAAGCTATCTCACCTGTATAAAACATTCTCAATCGATAGAACTCGGCGCGATCTGGCTCGACAGTTTAATTACGACACCGTAGAATCAAATTGAATATGAAAAATCGACCCAGCAAGGTGAAATTTGCTGATGTCTGTATGTGCGTCTGTGGACGCGTTTCATCTAGGCAAGCTTTTTTCGAGATGGCTCATGCGATCAATATGGTTGATATCTCGTTCGATAGGCCCCATAGCGCCATTGATCGCTATTGAATTTTTTCTCGATCTGACTTCCGGTTTCGGAGATATATAGGCCAGAATGATTTTGGTGAGCGATTTTTTAAAAATCAACGGTACACTTTATCAACATGATTTCTTTAACAGTAGAAAGACCTCATCCATATCTACTTGGGGAAAAAATTTCATACCGATCTGACTTCCGGTTCCGGAGATTTACAGGATAGAAAGATTTTAGTTAACGATTTTTTACAAATCAACGGTACATCCCATCAACGTGAAATTTGCAGCAGTGGAAAGACCTCATCCATATCTACCTGCAGAAAAAATTTCATACCGATCTGACGTTTGGTGTTCGAGATTCCGCCTTATTACCTTTGTTACTAGCGTAACATAGGTATTAGAATCGATTTTCACACGTCCTGCCGTCTGCGCCCGATAGCCATCCACACAAGCTATCTCACCTGTATAAAACATTCTCAATCGATAGAACTCGGCGCGATCTGGCTCGACAGTTTAATTACGACACCGTAGAATCAAATTGAATATGAAAAATCGACCCAGCAAGGTGAAATTTGCTGATGTCTGTATGTGCGTCTGTGGACGCGTTTCATCTAGGCAAGCTTTTTTCGAGATGGCTCATGCGATCAATATGGTTGATATCTCGTTCGATAGGCCCCATAGCGCCATTGATCGCTATTGAATTTTTTCTCGATCTGACTTCCGGTTTCGGAGATATATAGGCCAGAATGATTTTAGTGAACGATTTTTTAAAAATCAACGGTACACTTTATCAACATGATTTTTTTAACAGTAGAAAGACCTCATCCATATCTACTTGGGGAAAAAATTTCATACCGATCTGACTTCCGGTTCCGGAGATTTACAGGATAGAAAGATTTTAGTTAACGATTTTTTACAAATCAACGGTACATCCCATCAACGTGAAATTTGCAGCAATGGAAAGACCTCATCCATATCTACCTGCAGAAAAAATTTCATACCGATCTGACGTTTGGTGTTCGAGATTCCGCCTTATTACCTTTGTTACTAGCGTAACATAGGTATTAGAATCGATTTTCACACGTCCTGCCGTCTGCGCCCGATAGCCATCCACACAAGCTATCTCACCTGTATAAAACATTCTCAATCGATAGAACTCGGCGCGATCTGGCTCGACAGTTTAATTACGACACCGTAGAATCAAATTGAATATGAAAAATCGACCCAGCAAGGTGAAATTTGCTGATGTCTGTATGTGCGTCTGTGGACGCGTTTCATCTAGGCAAGCTTTTTTCGAGATGGCTCATGCGATCAATATGGTTGATATCTCGTTCGATAGGCCCCATAGCGCCATTGATCGCTATTGAATTTTTTCTCGATCTGACTTCCGGTTTCGGAGATATATAGGCCAGAATGATTTTAGTGAACGATTTTTTAAAAATCAACGGTACACTTTATCAACATGATTTTTTTAACAGTAGAAAGACCTCATCCATATCTACTTGGGGAAAAAATTTCATACCGATCTGACTTCCGGTTCCGGAGATTTACAGGATAGAAAGATTTTAGTTAACGATTTTTTACAAATCAACGGTACATCCCATCAACGTGAAATTTGCAGCAGTGGAAAGACCTCATCCATATCTACCTGCAGAAAAAATTTCATACCGATCTGACGTTTGGTGTTCGAGATTCCGCCTTATTACCTTTGTTACTAGCGTAACATAGGTATTAGAATCGATTTTCACACGTCCTGCCGTCTGCGCCCGATAGCCATCCACACAAGCTATCTCACCTGTATAAAACATTCTCAATCGATAGAACTCGGCGCGATCTGGCTCGACAGTTTAATTACGACACCGTAGAATCAAATTGAATATGAAAAATCGACCCAGCAAGGTGAAATTTGCTGATGTCTGTATGTGCGTCTGTGGACGCGTTTCATCTAGGCAAGCTTTTTTCGAGATGGCTCATGCGATCAATATGGTTGATATCTCGTTCGATAGGCCCCATAGCGCCATTGATCGCTATTGAATTTTTTCTCGATCTGACTTCCGGTTTCGGAGATATATAGGCCAGAATGATTTTGGTGAGCGATTTTTTAAAAATCAACGGTACACTTTATCAACATGATTTCTTTAACAGTAGAAAGACCTCATCCATATCTACTTGGGGAAAAAATTTCATACCGATCTGACTTCCGGTTCCGGAGATTTACAGGATAGAAAGATTTTAGTTAACGATTTTTTACAAATCAACGGTACATCCCATCAACGTGAAATTTGCAGCAGTGGAAAGACCTCATCCATATCTACCTGCAGAAAAAATTTCATACCGATCTGACGTTTGGTGTTCGAGATTCCGCCTTATTACCTTTGTTACTAGCGTAACATAGGTATTAGAATCGATTTTCACACGTCCTGCCGTCTGCGCCCGATAGCCATCCACACAAGCTATCTCACCTGTATAAAACATTCTCAATCGATAGAACTCGGCGCGATCTGGCTCGACAGTTTAATTACGACACCGTAGAATCAAATTGAATATGAAAAATCGACCCAGCAAGGTGAAATTTGCTGATGTCTGTATGTGCGTCTGTGGACGCGTTTCATCTAGGCAAGCTTTTTTCGAGATGGCTCATGCGATCAATATGGTTGATATCTCGTTCGATAGGCCCCATAGCGCCATTGATCGCTATTGAATTTTTTCTCGATCTGACTTCCGGTTTCGGAGATATATAGGCCAGAATGATTTTAGTGAACGATTTTTTAAAAATCAACGGTACACTTTATCAACATGATTTTTTTAACAGTAGAAAGACCTCATCCATATCTACTTGGGGAAAAAATTTCATACCGATCTGACTTCCGGTTCCGGAGATTTACAGGATAGAAAGATTTTAGTTAACGATTTTTTACAAATCAACGGTACATCCCATCAACGTGAAATTTGCAGCAATGGAAAGACCTCATCCATATCTACCTGCAGAAAAAATTTCATACCGATCTGACGTTTGGTGTTCGAGATTCCGCCTTATTACCTTTGTTACTAGCGTAACATAGGTATTAGAATCGATTTTCACACGTCCTGCCGTCTGCGCCCGATAGCCATCCACACAAGCTATCTCACCTGTATAAAACATTCTCAATCGATAGAACTCGGCGCGATCTGGCTCGACAGTTTAATTACGACACCGTAGAATCAAATTGAATATGAAAAATCGACCCAGCAAGGTGAAATTTGCTGATGTCTGTATGTGCGTCTGTGGACGCGTTTCATCTAGGCAAGCTTTTTTCGAGATGGCTCATGCGATCAATATGGTTGATATCTCGTTCGATAGGCCCCATAGCGCCATTGATCGCTATTGAATTTTTTCTCGATCTGACTTCCGGTTTCGGAGATATATAGGCCAGAATGATTTTAGTGAACGATTTTTTAAAAATCAACGGTACACTTTATCAACATGATTTTTTTAACAGTAGAAAGACCTCATCCATATCTACTTGGGGAAAAAATTTCATACCGATCTGACTTCCGGTTCCGGAGATTTACAGGATAGAAAGATTTTAGTTAACGATTTTTTACAAATCAACGGTACATCCCATCAACGTGAAATTTGCAGCAATGGAAAGACCTCATCCATATCTACCTGCAGAAAAAATTTCATACCGATCTGACGTTTGGTGTTCGAGATTCCGCCTTATTACCTTTGTTACTAGCGTAACATAGGTATTAGAATCGATTTTCACACGTCCTGCCGTCTGCGCCCGATAGCCATCCACACAAGCTATCTCACCTGTATAAAACATTCTCAATCGATAGAACTCGGCGCGATCTGGCTCGACAGTTTAATTACGACACCGTAGAATCAAATTGAATATGAAAAATCGACCCAGCAAGGTGAAATTTGCTGATGTCTGTATGTGCGTCTGTGGACGCGTTTCATCTAGGCAAGCTTTTTTCGAGATGGCTCATGCGATCAATATGGTTGATATCTCGTTCGATAGGCCCCATAGCGCCATTGATCGCTATTGAATTTTTTCTCGATCTGACTTCCGGTTTCGGAGATATATAGGCCAGAATGATTTTAGTGAACGATTTTTTAAAAATCAACGGTACACTTTATCAACATGATTTTTTTAACAGTAGAAAGACCTCATCCATATCTACTTGGGGAAAAAATTTCATACCGATCTGACTTCCGGTTCCGGAGATTTACAGGATAGAAAGATTTTAGTTAACGATTTTTTACAAATCAACGGTACATCCCATCAACGTGAAATTTGCAGCAGTGGAAAGACCTCATCCATATCTACCTGCAGAAAAAATTTCATACCGATCTGACGTTTGGTGTTCGAGATTCCGCCTTATTACCTTTGTTACTAGCGTAACATAGGTATTAGAATCGATTTTCACACGTCCTGCCGTCTGCGCCCGATAGCCATCCACACAAGCTATCTCACCTGTATAAAACATTCTCAATCGATAGAACTCGGCGCGATCTGGCTCGACAGTTTAATTACGACACCGTAGAATCAAATTGAATATGAAAAATCGACCCAGCAAGGTGAAATTTGCTGATGTCTGTATGTGCGTCTGTGGACGCGTTTCATCTAGGCAAGCTTTTTTCGAGATGGCTCATGCGATCAATATGGTTGATATCTCGTTCGATAGGCCCCATAGCGCCATTGATCGCTATTGAATTTTTTCTCGATCTGACTTCCGGTTTCGGAGATATATAGGCCAGAATGATTTTGGTGAGCGATTTTTTAAAAATCAACGGTACACTTTATCAACATGATTTCTTTAACAGTAGAAAGACCTCATCCATATCTACTTGGGGAAAAAATTTCATACCGATCTGACTTCCGGTTCCGGAGATTTACAGGATAGAAAGATTTTAGTTAACGATTTTTTACAAATCAACGGTACATCCCATCAACGTGAAATTTGCAGCAGTGGAAAGACCTCATCCATATCTACCTGCAGAAAAAATTTCATACCGATCTGACGTTTGGTGTTCGAGATTCCGCCTTATTACCTTTGTTACTAGCGTAACATAGGTATTAGAATCGATTTTCACACGTCCTGCCGTCTGCGCCCGATAGCCATCCACACAAGCTATCTCACCTGTATAAAACATTCTCAATCGATAGAACTCGGCGCGATCTGGCTCGACAGTTTAATTACGACACCGTAGAATCAAATTGAATATGAAAAATCGACCCAGCAAGGTGAAATTTGCTGATGTCTGTATGTGCGTCTGTGGACGCGTTTCATCTAGGCAAGCTTTTTTCGAGATGGCTCATGCGATCAATATGGTTGATATCTCGTTCGATAGGCCCCATAGCGCCATTGATCGCTATTGAATTTTTTCTCGATCTGACTTCCGGTTTCGGAGATATATAGGCCAGAATGATTTTGGTGAGCGATTTTTTAAAAATCAACGGTACACTTTATCAACATGATTTCTTTAACAGTAGAAAGACCTCATCCATATCTACTTGGGGAAAAAATTTCATACCGATCTGACTTCCGGTTCCGGAGATTTACAGGATAGAAAGATTTTAGTTAACGATTTTTTACAAATCAACGGTACATCCCATCAACGTGAAATTTGCAGCAGTGGAAAGACCTCATCCATATCTACCTGCAGAAAAAATTTCATACCGATCTGACGTTTGGTGTTCGAGATTCCGCCTTATTACCTTTGTTACTAGCGTAACATAGGTATTAGAATCGATTTTCACACGTCCTGCCGTCTGCGCCCGATAGCCATCCACACAAGCTATCTCACCTGTATAAAACATTCTCAATCGATAGAACTCGGCGCGATCTGGCTCGACAGTTTAATTACGACACCGTAGAATCAAATTGAATATGAAAAATCGACCCAGCAAGGTGAAATTTGCTGATGTCTGTATGTGCGTCTGTGGACGCGTTTCATCTAGGCAAGCTTTTTTCGAGATGGCTCATGCGATCAATATGGTTGATATCTCGTTCGATAGGCCCCATAGCGCCATTGATCGCTATTGAATTTTTTCTCGATCTGACTTCCGGTTTCGGAGATATATAGGCCAGAATGATTTTAGTGAACGATTTTTTAAAAATCAACGGTACACTTTATCAACATGATTTTTTTAACAGTAGAAAGACCTCATCCATATCTACTTGGGGAAAAAATTTCATACCGATCTGACTTCCGGTTCCGGAGATTTACAGGATAGAAAGATTTTAGTTAACGATTTTTTACAAATCAACGGTACATCCCATCAACGTGAAATTTGCAGCAATGGAAAGACCTCATCCATATCTACCTGCAGAAAAAATTTCATACCGATCTGACGTTTGGTGTTCGAGATTCCGCCTTATTACCTTTGTTACTAGCGTAACATAGGTATTAGAATCGATTTTCACACGTCCTGCCGTCTGCGCCCGATAGCCATCCACACAAGCTATCTCACCTGTATAAAACATTCTCAATCGATAGAACTCGGCGCGATCTGGCTCGACAGTTTAATTACGACACCGTAGAATCAAATTGAATATGAAAAATCGACCCAGCAAGGTGAAATTTGCTGATGTCTGTATGTGCGTCTGTGGACGCGTTTCATCTAGGCAAGCTTTTTTCGAGATGGCTCATGCGATCAATATGGTTGATATCTCGTTCGATAGGCCCCATAGCGCCATTGATCGCTATTGAATTTTTTCTCGATCTGACTTCCGGTTTCGGAGATATATAGGCCAGAATGATTTTAGTGAACGATTTTTTAAAAATCAACGGTACACTTTATCAACATGATTTTTTTAACAGTAGAAAGACCTCATCCATATCTACTTGGGGAAAAAATTTCATACCGATCTGACTTCCGGTTCCGGAGATTTACAGGATAGAAAGATTTTAGTTAACGATTTTTTACAAATCAACGGTACATCCCATCAACGTGAAATTTGCAGCAGTGGAAAGACCTCATCCATATCTACCTGCAGAAAAAATTTCATACCGATCTGACGTTTGGTGTTCGAGATTCCGCCTTATTACCTTTGTTACTAGCGTAACATAGGTATTAGAATCGATTTTCACACGTCCTGCCGTCTGCGCCCGATAGCCATCCACACAAGCTATCTCACCTGTATAAAACATTCTCAATCGATAGAACTCGGCGCGATCTGGCTCGACAGTTTAATTACGACACCGTAGAATCAAATTGAATATGAAAAATCGACCCAGCAAGGTGAAATTTGCTGATGTCTGTATGTGCGTCTGTGGACGCGTTTCATCTAGGCAAGCTTTTTTCGAGATGGCTCATGCGATCAATATGGTTGATATCTCGTTCGATAGGCCCCATAGCGCCATTGATCGCTATTGAATTTTTTCTCGATCTGACTTCCGGTTTCGGAGATATATAGGCCAGAATGATTTTGGTGAGCGATTTTTTAAAAATCAACGGTACACTTTATCAACATGATTTCTTTAACAGTAGAAAGACCTCATCCATATCTACTTGGGGAAAAAATTTCATACCGATCTGACTTCCGGTTCCGGAGATTTACAGGATAGAAAGATTTTAGTTAACGATTTTTTACAAATCAACGGTACATCCCATCAACGTGAAATTTGCAGCAGTGGAAAGACCTCATCCATATCTACCTGCAGAAAAAATTTCATACCGATCTGACGTTTGGTGTTCGAGATTCCGCCTTATTACCTTTGTTACTAGCGTAACATAGGTATTAGAATCGATTTTCACACGTCCTGCCGTCTGCGCCCGATAGCCATCCACACAAGCTATCTCACCTGTCCAAAACATTCTCAATCGATAGAACTCGGCGCGATCTGGCTCGACAGTTTAATTACGACATCGTAGAATCAAATTGAATATGAAAAATCGACCCAGCAAGGTGAAATTTGCTGATGTCTGTATGTGCGTCTGTGGACGCGTTTCATCTAGGCAAGCTTTTTTCGAGATGGCTCATGCGATCAATATGGTTGATATCTCGTTCGATAGGCCCCATAGCGCCATTGATCGCTATTGAATTTTTTCTCGATCTGACTTCCGGTTTCGGAGATATATAGGCCAGAATGATTTTGGTGAGCGATTTTTTAAAAATCAACGGTACACTTTATCAACATGATTTCTTTAACAGTAGAAAGACCTCATCCATATCTACTTGGGGAAAAAATTTCATACCGATCTGACTTCCGGTTCCGGAGATTTACAGGATAGAAAGATTTTAGTTAACGATTTTTTACAAATCAACGGTACATCCCATCAACGTGAAATTTGCAGCAGTGGAAAGACCTCATCCATATCTACCTGCAGAAAAAATTTCATACCGATCTGACGTTTGGTGTTCGAGATTCCGCCTTATTACCTTTGTTACTAGCGTAACATAGGTATTAGAATCGATTTTCACACGTCCTGCCGTCTGCGCCCGATAGCCATCCACACAAGCTATCTCACCTGTATAAAACATTCTCAATCGATAGAACTCGGCGCGATCTGGCTCGACAGTTTAATTACGACACCGTAGAATCAAATTGAATATGAAAAATCGACCCAGCAAGGTGAAATTTGCTGATGTCTGTATGTGCGTCTGTGGACGCGTTTCATCTAGGCAAGCTTTTTTCGAGATGGCTCATGCGATCAATATGGTTGATATCTCGTTCGATAGGCCCCATAGCGCCATTGATCGCTATTGAATTTTTTCTCGATCTGACTTCCGGTTTCGGAGATATATAGGCCAGAATGATTTTGGTGAGCGATTTTTTAAAAATCAACGGTACACTTTATCAACATGATTTCTTTAACAGTAGAAAGACCTCATCCATATCTACTTGGGGAAAAAATTTCATACCGATCTGACTTCCGGTTCCGGAGATTTACAGGATAGAAAGATTTTAGTTAACGATTTTTTACAAATCAACGGTACATCCCATCAACGTGAAATTTGCAGCAGTGGAAAGACCTCATCCATATCTACCTGCAGAAAAAATTTCATACCGATCTGACGTTTGGTGTTCGAGATTCCGCCTTATTACCTTTGTTACTAGCGTAACATAGGTATTAGAATCGATTTTCACACGTCCTGCCGTCTGCGCCCGATAGCCATCCACACAAGCTATCTCACCTGTATAAAACATTCTCAATCGATAGAACTCGGCGCGATCTGGCTCGACAGTTTAATTACGACACCGTAGAATCAAATTGAATATGAAAAATCGACCCAGCAAGGTGAAATTTGCTGATGTCTGTATGTGCGTCTGTGGACGCGTTTCATCTAGGCAAGCTTTTTTCGAGATGGCTCATGCGATCAATATGGTTGATATCTCGTTCGATAGGCCCCATAGCGCCATTGATCGCTATTGAATTTTTTCTCGATCTGACTTCCGGTTTCGGAGATATATAGGCCAGAATGATTTTGGTGAGCGATTTTTTAAAAATCAACGGTACACTTTATCAACATGATTTCTTTAACAGTAGAAAGACCTCATCCATATCTACTTGGGGAAAAAATTTCATACCGATCTGACTTCCGGTTCCGGAGATTTACAGGATAGAAAGATTTTAGTTAACGATTTTTTACAAATCAACGGTACATCCCATCAACGTGAAATTTGCAGCAGTGGAAAGACCTCATCCATATCTACCTGCAGAAAAAATTTCATACCGATCTGACGTTTGGTGTTCGAGATTCCGCCTTATTACCTTTGTTACTAGCGTAACATAGGTATTAGAATCGATTTTCACACGTCCTGCCGTCTGCGCCCGATAGCCATCCACACAAGCTATCTCACCTGTATAAAACATTCTCAATCGATAGAACTCGGCGCGATCTGGCTCGACAGTTTAATTACGACACCGTAGAATCAAATTGAATATGAAAAATCGACCCAGCAAGGTGAAATTTGCTGATGTCTGTATGTGCGTCTGTGGACGCGTTTCATCTAGGCAAGCTTTTTTCGAGATGGCTCATGCGATCAATATGGTTGATATCTCGTTCGATAGGCCCCATAGCGCCATTGATCGCTATTGAATTTTTTCTCGATCTGACTTCCGGTTTCGGAGATATATAGGCCAGAATGATTTTAGTGAACGATTTTTTAAAAATCAACGGTACACTTTATCAACATGATTTTTTTAACAGTAGAAAGACCTCATCCATATCTACTTGGGGAAAAAATTTCATACCGATCTGACTTCCGGTTCCGGAGATTTACAGGATAGAAAGATTTTAGTTAACGATTTTTTACAAATCAACGGTACATCCCATCAACGTGAAATTTGCAGCAGTGGAAAGACCTCATCCATATCTACCTGCAGAAAAAATTTCATACCGATCTGACGTTTGGTGTTCGAGATTCCGCCTTATTACCTTTGTTACTAGCGTAACATAGGTATTAGAATCGATTTTCACACGTCCTGCCGTCTGCGCCCGATAGCCATCCACACAAGCTATCTCACCTGTATAAAACATTCTCAATCGATAGAACTCGGCGCGATCTGGCTCGACAGTTTAATTACGACACCGTAGAATCAAATTGAATATGAAAAATCGACCCAGCAAGGTGAAATTTGCTGATGTCTGTATGTGCGTCTGTGGACGCGTTTCATCTAGGCAAGCTTTTTTCGAGATGGCTCATGCGATCAATATGGTTGATATCTCGTTCGATAGGCCCCATAGCGCCATTGATCGCTATTGAATTTTTTCTCGATCTGACTTCCGGTTTCGGAGATATATAGGCCAGAATGATTTTGGTGAGCGATTTTTTAAAAATCAACGGTACACTTTATCAACATGATTTCTTTAACAGTAGAAAGACCTCATCCATATCTACTTGGGGAAAAAATTTCATACCGATCTGACTTCCGGTTCCGGAGATTTACAGGATAGAAAGATTTTAGTTAACGATTTTTTACAAATCAACGGTACATCCCATCAACGTGAAATTTGCAGCAGTGGAAAGACCTCATCCATATCTACCTGCAGAAAAAATTTCATACCGATCTGACGTTTGGTGTTCGAGATTCCGCCTTATTACCTTTGTTACTAGCGTAACATAGGTATTAGAATCGATTTTCACACGTCCTGCCGTCTGCGCCCGATAGCCATCCACACAAGCTATCTCACCTGTATAAAACATTCTCAATCGATAGAACTCGGCGCGATCTGGCTCGACAGTTTAATTACGACACCGTAGAATCAAATTGAATATGAAAAATCGACCCAGCAAGGTGAAATTTGCTGATGTCTGTATGTGCGTCTGTGGACGCGTTTCATCTAGGCAAGCTTTTTTCGAGATGGCTCATGCGATCAATATGGTTGATATCTCGTTCGATAGGCCCCATAGCGCCATTGATCGCTATTGAATTTTTTCTCGATCTGACTTCCGGTTTCGGAGATATATAGGCCAGAATGATTTTGGTGAGCGATTTTTTAAAAATCAACGGTACACTTTATCAACATGATTTCTTTAACAGTAGAAAGACCTCATCCATATCTACTTGGGGAAAAAATTTCATACCGATCTGACTTCCGGTTCCGGAGATTTACAGGATAGAAAGATTTTAGTTAACGATTTTTTACAAATCAACGGTACATCCCATCAACGTGAAATTTGCAGCAGTGGAAAGACCTCATCCATATCTACCTGCAGAAAAAATTTCATACCGATCTGACGTTTGGTGTTCGAGATTCCGCCTTATTACCTTTGTTACTAGCGTAACATAGGTATTAGAATCGATTTTCACACGTCCTGCCGTCTGCGCCCGATAGCCATCCACACAAGCTATCTCACCTGTATAAAACATTCTCAATCGATAGAACTCGGCGCGATCTGGCTCGACAGTTTAATTACGACACCGTAGAATCAAATTGAATATGAAAAATCGACCCAGCAAGGTGAAATTTGCTGATGTCTGTATGTGCGTCTGTGGACGCGTTTCATCTAGGCAAGCTTTTTTCGAGATGGCTCATGCGATCAATATGGTTGATATCTCGTTCGATAGGCCCCATAGCGCCATTGATCGCTATTGAATTTTTTCTCGATCTGACTTCCGGTTTCGGAGATATATAGGCCAGAATGATTTTAGTGAACGATTTTTTAAAAATCAACGGTACACTTTATCAACATGATTTTTTTAACAGTAGAAAGACCTCATCCATATCTACTTGGGGAAAAAATTTCATACCGATCTGACTTCCGGTTCCGGAGATTTACAGGATAGAAAGATTTTAGTTAACGATTTTTTACAAATCAACGGTACATCCCATCAACGTGAAATTTGCAGCAATGGAAAGACCTCATCCATATCTACCTGCAGAAAAAATTTCATACCGATCTGACGTTTGGTGTTCGAGATTCCGCCTTATTACCTTTGTTACTAGCGTAACATAGGTATTAGAATCGATTTTCACACGTCCTGCCGTCTGCGCCCGATAGCCATCCACACAAGCTATCTCACCTGTATAAAACATTCTCAATCGATAGAACTCGGCGCGATCTGGCTCGACAGTTTAATTACGACACCGTAGAATCAAATTGAATATGAAAAATCGACCCAGCAAGGTGAAATTTGCTGATGTCTGTATGTGCGTCTGTGGACGCGTTTCATCTAGGCAAGCTTTTTTCGAGATGGCTCATGCGATCAATATGGTTGATATCTCGTTCGATAGGCCCCATAGCGCCATTGATCGCTATTGAATTTTTTCTCGATCTGACTTCCGGTTTCGGAGATATATAGGCCAGAATGATTTTAGTGAACGATTTTTTAAAAATCAACGGTACACTTTATCAACATGATTTTTTTAACAGTAGAAAGACCTCATCCATATCTACTTGGGGAAAAAATTTCATACCGATCTGACTTCCGGTTCCGGAGATTTACAGGATAGAAAGATTTTAGTTAACGATTTTTTACAAATCAACGGTACATCCCATCAACGTGAAATTTGCAGCAGTGGAAAGACCTCATCCATATCTACCTGCAGAAAAAATTTCATACCGATCTGACGTTTGGTGTTCGAGATTCCGCCTTATTACCTTTGTTACTAGCGTAACATAGGTATTAGAATCGATTTTCACACGTCCTGCCGTCTGCGCCCGATAGCCATCCACACAAGCTATCTCACCTGTATAAAACATTCTCAATCGATAGAACTCGGCGCGATCTGGCTCGACAGTTTAATTACGACACCGTAGAATCAAATTGAATATGAAAAATCGACCCAGCAAGGTGAAATTTGCTGATGTCTGTATGTGCGTCTGTGGACGCGTTTCATCTAGGCAAGCTTTTTTCGAGATGGCTCATGCGATCAATATGGTTGATATCTCGTTCGATAGGCCCCATAGCGCCATTGATCGCTATTGAATTTTTTCTCGATCTGACTTCCGGTTTCGGAGATATATAGGCCAGAATGATTTTGGTGAGCGATTTTTTAAAAATCAACGGTACACTTTATCAACATGATTTCTTTAACAGTAGAAAGACCTCATCCATATCTACTTGGGGAAAAAATTTCATACCGATCTGACTTCCGGTTCCGGAGATTTACAGGATAGAAAGATTTTAGTTAACGATTTTTTACAAATCAACGGTACATCCCATCAACGTGAAATTTGCAGCAGTGGAAAGACCTCATCCATATCTACCTGCAGAAAAAATTTCATACCGATCTGACGTTTGGTGTTCGAGATTCCGCCTTATTACCTTTGTTACTAGCGTAACATAGGTATTAGAATCGATTTTCACACGTCCTGCCGTCTGCGCCCGATAGCCATCCACACAAGCTATCTCACCTGTATAAAACATTCTCAATCGATAGAACTCGGCGCGATCTGGCTCGACAGTTTAATTACGACACCGTAGAATCAAATTGAATATGAAAAATCGACCCAGCAAGGTGAAATTTGCTGATGTCTGTATGTGCGTCTGTGGACGCGTTTCATCTAGGCAAGCTTTTTTCGAGATGGCTCATGCGATCAATATGGTTGATATCTCGTTCGATAGGCCCCATAGCGCCATTGATCGCTATTGAATTTTTTCTCGATCTGACTTCCGGTTTCGGAGATATATAGGCCAGAATGATTTTAGTGAACGATTTTTTAAAAATCAACGGTACACTTTATCAACATGATTTTTTTAACAGTAGAAAGACCTCATCCATATCTACTTGGGGAAAAAATTTCATACCGATCTGACTTCCGGTTCCGGAGATTTACAGGATAGAAAGATTTTAGTTAACGATTTTTTACAAATCAACGGTACATCCCATCAACGTGAAATTTGCAGCAATGGAAAGACCTCATCCATATCTACCTGCAGAAAAAATTTCATACCGATCTGACGTTTGGTGTTCGAGATTCCGCCTTATTACCTTTGTTACTAGCGTAACATAGGTATTAGAATCGATTTTCACACGTCCTGCCGTCTGCGCCCGATAGCCATCCACACAAGCTATCTCACCTGTATAAAACATTCTCAATCGATAGAACTCGGCGCGATCTGGCTCGACAGTTTAATTACGACACCGTAGAATCAAATTGAATATGAAAAATCGACCCAGCAAGGTGAAATTTGCTGATGTCTGTATGTGCGTCTGTGGACGCGTTTCATCTAGGCAAGCTTTTTTCGAGATGGCTCATGCGATCAATATGGTTGATATCTCGTTCGATAGGCCCCATAGCGCCATTGATCGCTATTGAATTTTTTCTCGATCTGACTTCCGGTTTCGGAGATATATAGGCCAGAATGATTTTAGTGAACGATTTTTTAAAAATCAACGGTACACTTTATCAACATGATTTTTTTAACAGTAGAAAGACCTCATCCATATCTACTTGGGGAAAAAATTTCATACCGATCTGACTTCCGGTTCCGGAGATTTACAGGATAGAAAGATTTTAGTTAACGATTTTTTACAAATCAACGGTACATCCCATCAACGTGAAATTTGCAGCAATGGAAAGACCTCATCCATATCTACCTGCAGAAAAAATTTCATACCGATCTGACGTTTGGTGTTCGAGATTCCGCCTTATTACCTTTGTTACTAGCGTAACATAGGTATTAGAATCGATTTTCACACGTCCTGCCGTCTGCGCCCGATAGCCATCCACACAAGCTATCTCACCTGTATAAAACATTCTCAATCGATAGAACTCGGCGCGATCTGGCTCGACAGTTTAATTACGACACCGTAGAATCAAATTGAATATGAAAAATCGACCCAGCAAGGTGAAATTTGCTGATGTCTGTATGTGCGTCTGTGGACGCGTTTCATCTAGGCAAGCTTTTTTCGAGATGGCTCATGCGATCAATATGGTTGATATCTCGTTCGATAGGCCCCATAGCGCCATTGATCGCTATTGAATTTTTTCTCGATCTGACTTCCGGTTTCGGAGATATATAGGCCAGAATGATTTTAGTGAACGATTTTTTAAAAATCAACGGTACACTTTATCAACATGATTTTTTTAACAGTAGAAAGACCTCATCCATATCTACTTGGGGAAAAAATTTCATACCGATCTGACTTCCGGTTCCGGAGATTTACAGGATAGAAAGATTTTAGTTAACGATTTTTTACAAATCAACGGTACATCCCATCAACGTGAAATTTGCAGCAGTGGAAAGACCTCATCCATATCTACCTGCAGAAAAAATTTCATACCGATCTGACGTTTGGTGTTCGAGATTCCGCCTTATTACCTTTGTTACTAGCGTAACATAGGTATTAGAATCGATTTTCACACGTCCTGCCGTCTGCGCCCGATAGCCATCCACACAAGCTATCTCACCTGTATAAAACATTCTCAATCGATAGAACTCGGCGCGATCTGGCTCGACAGTTTAATTACGACACCGTAGAATCAAATTGAATATGAAAAATCGACCCAGCAAGGTGAAATTTGCTGATGTCTGTATGTGCGTCTGTGGACGCGTTTCATCTAGGCAAGCTTTTTTCGAGATGGCTCATGCGATCAATATGGTTGATATCTCGTTCGATAGGCCCCATAGCGCCATTGATCGCTATTGAATTTTTTCTCGATCTGACTTCCGGTTTCGGAGATATATAGGCCAGAATGATTTTGGTGAGCGATTTTTTAAAAATCAACGGTACACTTTATCAACATGATTTCTTTAACAGTAGAAAGACCTCATCCATATCTACTTGGGGAAAAAATTTCATACCGATCTGACTTCCGGTTCCGGAGATTTACAGGATAGAAAGATTTTAGTTAACGATTTTTTACAAATCAACGGTACATCCCATCAACGTGAAATTTGCAGCAGTGGAAAGACCTCATCCATATCTACCTGCAGAAAAAATTTCATACCGATCTGACGTTTGGTGTTCGAGATTCCGCCTTATTACCTTTGTTACTAGCGTAACATAGGTATTAGAATCGATTTTCACACGTCCTGCCGTCTGCGCCCGATAGCCATCCACACAAGCTATCTCACCTGTATAAAACATTCTCAATCGATAGAACTCGGCGCGATCTGGCTCGACAGTTTAATTACGACACCGTAGAATCAAATTGAATATGAAAAATCGACCCAGCAAGGTGAAATTTGCTGATGTCTGTATGTGCGTCTGTGGACGCGTTTCATCTAGGCAAGCTTTTTTCGAGATGGCTCATGCGATCAATATGGTTGATATCTCGTTCGATAGGCCCCATAGCGCCATTGATCGCTATTGAATTTTTTCTCGATCTGACTTCCGGTTTCGGAGATATATAGGCCAGAATGATTTTGGTGAGCGATTTTTTAAAAATCAACGGTACACTTTATCAACATGATTTCTTTAACAGTAGAAAGACCTCATCCATATCTACTTGGGGAAAAAATTTCATACCGATCTGACTTCCGGTTCCGGAGATTTACAGGATAGAAAGATTTTAGTTAACGATTTTTTACAAATCAACGGTACATCCCATCAACGTGAAATTTGCAGCAGTGGAAAGACCTCATCCATATCTACCTGCAGAAAAAATTTCATACCGATCTGACGTTTGGTGTTCGAGATTCCGCCTTATTACCTTTGTTACTAGCGTAACATAGGTATTAGAATCGATTTTCACACGTCCTGCCGTCTGCGCCCGATAGCCATCCACACAAGCTATCTCACCTGTATAAAACATTCTCAATCGATAGAACTCGGCGCGATCTGGCTCGACAGTTTAATTACGACACCGTAGAATCAAATTGAATATGAAAAATCGACCCAGCAAGGTGAAATTTGCTGATGTCTGTATGTGCGTCTGTGGACGCGTTTCATCTAGGCAAGCTTTTTTCGAGATGGCTCATGCGATCAATATGGTTGATATCTCGTTCGATAGGCCCCATAGCGCCATTGATCGCTATTGAATTTTTTCTCGATCTGACTTCCGGTTTCGGAGATATATAGGCCAGAATGATTTTAGTGAACGATTTTTTAAAAATCAACGGTACACTTTATCAACATGATTTTTTTAACAGTAGAAAGACCTCATCCATATCTACTTGGGGAAAAAATTTCATACCGATCTGACTTCCGGTTCCGGAGATTTACAGGATAGAAAGATTTTAGTTAACGATTTTTTACAAATCAACGGTACATCCCATCAACGTGAAATTTGCAGCAATGGAAAGACCTCATCCATATCTACCTGCAGAAAAAATTTCATACCGATCTGACGTTTGGTGTTCGAGATTCCGCCTTATTACCTTTGTTACTAGCGTAACATAGGTATTAGAATCGATTTTCACACGTCCTGCCGTCTGCGCCCGATAGCCATCCACACAAGCTATCTCACCTGTATAAAACATTCTCAATCGATAGAACTCGGCGCGATCTGGCTCGACAGTTTAATTACGACACCGTAGAATCAAATTGAATATGAAAAATCGACCCAGCAAGGTGAAATTTGCTGATGTCTGTATGTGCGTCTGTGGACGCGTTTCATCTAGGCAAGCTTTTTTCGAGATGGCTCATGCGATCAATATGGTTGATATCTCGTTCGATAGGCCCCATAGCGCCATTGATCGCTATTGAATTTTTTCTCGATCTGACTTCCGGTTTCGGAGATATATAGGCCAGAATGATTTTAGTGAACGATTTTTTAAAAATCAACGGTACACTTTATCAACATGATTTCTTTAACAGTAGAAAGACCTCATCCATATCTACTTGGGGAAAAAATTTCATACCGATCTGACTTCCGGTTCCGGAGATTTACAGGATAGAAAGATTTTAGTTAACGATTTTTTACAAATCAACGGTACATCCCATCAACGTGAAATTTGCAGCAGTGGAAAGACCTCATCCATATCTACCTGCAGAAAAAATTTCATACCGATCTGACGTTTGGTGTTCGAGATTCCGCCTTATTACCTTTGTTACTAGCGTAACATAGGTATTAGAATCGATTTTCACACGTCCTGCCGTCTGCGCCCGATAGCCATCCACACAAGCTATCTCACCTGTATAAAACATTCTCAATCGATAGAACTCGGCGCGATCTGGCTCGACAGTTTAATTACGACACCGTAGAATCAAATTGAATATGAAAAATCGACCCAGCAAGGTGAAATTTGCTGATGTCTGTATGTGCGTCTGTGGACGCGTTTCATCTAGGCAAGCTTTTTTCGAGATGGCTCATGCGATCAATATGGTTGATATCTCGTTCGATAGGCCCCATAGCGCCATTGATCGCTATTGAATTTTTTCTCGATCTGACTTCCGGTTTCGGAGATATATAGGCCAGAATGATTTTGGTGAGCGATTTTTTAAAAATCAACGGTACACTTTATCAACATGATTTCTTTAACAGTAGAAAGACCTCATCCATATCTACTTGGGGAAAAAATTTCATACCGATCTGACTTCCGGTTCCGGAGATTTACAGGATAGAAAGATTTTAGTTAACGATTTTTTACAAATCAACGGTACATCCCATCAACGTGAAATTTGCAGCAGTGGAAAGACCTCATCCATATCTACCTGCAGAAAAAATTTCATACCGATCTGACGTTTGGTGTTCGAGATTCCGCCTTATTACCTTTGTTACTAGCGTAACATAGGTATTAGAATCGATTTTCACACGTCCTGCCGTCTGCGCCCGATAGCCATCCACACAAGCTATCTCACCTGTATAAAACATTCTCAATCGATAGAACTCGGCGCGATCTGGCTCGACAGTTTAATTACGACACCGTAGAATCAAATTGAATATGAAAAATCGACCCAGCAAGGTGAAATTTGCTGATGTCTGTATGTGCGTCTGTGGACGCGTTTCATCTAGGCAAGCTTTTTTCGAGATGGCTCATGCGATCAATATGGTTGATATCTCGTTCGATAGGCCCCATAGCGCCATTGATCGCTATTGAATTTTTTTCTCGATCTGACTTCCGGTTTCGGAGATATATAGGCCAGAATGATTTTGGTGAGCGATTTTTTAAAAATCAACGGTACACTTTATCAACATGATTTCTTTAACAGTAGAAAGACCTCATCCATATCTACTTGGGGAAAAAATTTCATACCGATCTGACTTCCGGTTCCGGAGATTTACAGGATAGAAAGATTTTAGTTAACGATTTTTTACAAATCAACGGTACATCCCATCAACGTGAAATTTGCAGCAGTGGAAAGACCTCATCCATATCTACCTGCAGAAAAAATTTCATACCGATCTGACGTTTGGTGTTCGAGATTCCGCCTTATTACCTTTGTTACTAGCGTAACATAGGTATTAGAATCGATTTTCACACGTCCTGCCGTCTGCGCCCGATAGCCATCCACACAAGCTATCTCACCTGTATAAAACATTCTCAATCGATAGAACTCGGCGCGATCTGGCTCGACAGTTTAATTACGACACCGTAGAATCAAATTGAATATGAAAAATCGACCCAGCAAGGTGAAATTTGCTGATGTCTGTATGTGCGTCTGTGGACGCGTTTCATCTAGGCAAGCTTTTTTCGAGATGGCTCATGCGATCAATATGGTTGATATCTCGTTCGATAGGCCCCATAGCGCCATTGATCGCTATTGAATTTTTTCTCGATCTGACTTCCGGTTTCGGAGATATATAGGCCAGAATGATTTTAGTGAACGATTTTTTAAAAATCAACGGTACACTTTATCAACATGATTTTTTTAACAGTAGAAAGACCTCATCCATATCTACTTGGGGAAAAAATTTCATACCGATCTGACTTCCGGTTCCGGAGATTTACAGGATAGAAAGATTTTAGTTAACGATTTTTTACAAATCAACGGTACATCCCATCAACGTGAAATTTGCAGCAGTGGAAAGACCTCATCCATATCTACCTGCAGAAAAAATTTCATACCGATCTGACGTTTGGTGTTCGAGATTCCGCCTTATTACCTTTGTTACTAGCGTAACATAGGTATTAGAATCGATTTTCACACGTCCTGCCGTCTGCGCCCGATAGCCATCCACACAAGCTATCTCACCTGTATAAAACATTCTCAATCGATAGAACTCGGCGCGATCTGGCTCGACAGTTTAATTACGACACCGTAGAATCAAATTGAATATGAAAAATCGACCCAGCAAGGTGAAATTTGCTGATGTCTGTATGTGCGTCTGTGGACGCGTTTCATCTAGGCAAGCTTTTTTCGAGATGGCTCATGCGATCAATATGGTTGATATCTCGTTCGATAGGCCCCATAGCGCCATTGATCGCTATTGAATTTTTTCTCGATCTGACTTCCGGTTTCGGAGATATATAGGCCAGAATGATTTTGGTGAGCGATTTTTTAAAAATCAACGGTACACTTTATCAACATGATTTCTTTAACAGTAGAAAGACCTCATCCATATCTACTTGGGGAAAAAATTTCATACCGATCTGACTTCCGGTTCCGGAGATTTACAGGATAGAAAGATTTTAGTTAACGATTTTTTACAAATCAACGGTACATCCCATCAACGTGAAATTTGCAGCAGTGGAAAGACCTCATCCATATCTACCTGCAGAAAAAATTTCATACCGATCTGACGTTTGGTGTTCGAGATTCCGCCTTATTACCTTTGTTACTAGCGTAACATAGGTATTAGAATCGATTTTCACACGTCCTGCCGTCTGCGCCCGATAGCCATCCACACAAGCTATCTCACCTGTATAAAACATTCTCAATCGATAGAACTCGGCGCGATCTGGCTCGACAGTTTAATTACGACACCGTAGAATCAAATTGAATATGAAAAATCGACCCAGCAAGGTGAAATTTGCTGATGTCTGTATGTGCGTCTGTGGACGCGTTTCATCTAGGCAAGCTTTTTTCGAGATGGCTCATGCGATCAATATGGTTGATATCTCGTTCGATAGGCCCCATAGCGCCATTGATCGCTATTGAATTTTTTCTCGATCTGACTTCCGGTTTCGGAGATATATAGGCCAGAATGATTTTGGTGAGCGATTTTTTAAAAATCAACGGTACACTTTATCAACATGATTTCTTTAACAGTAGAAAGACCTCATCCATATCTACTTGGGGAAAAAATTTCATACCGATCTGACTTCCGGTTCCGGAGATTTACAGGATAGAAAGATTTTAGTTAACGATTTTTTACAAATCAACGGTACATCCCATCAACGTGAAATTTGCAGCAGTGGAAAGACCTCATCCATATCTACCTGCAGAAAAAATTTCATACCGATCTGACGTTTGGTGTTCGAGATTCCGCCTTATTACCTTTGTTACTAGCGTAACATAGGTATTAGAATCGATTTTCACACGTCCTGCCGTCTGCGCCCGATAGCCATCCACACAAGCTATCTCACCTGTATAAAACATTCTCAATCGATAGAACTCGGCGCGATCTGGCTCGACAGTTTAATTACGACACCGTAGAATCAAATTGAATATGAAAAATCGACCCAGCAAGGTGAAATTTGCTGATGTCTGTATGTGCGTCTGTGGACGCGTTTCATCTAGGCAAGCTTTTTTCGAGATGGCTCATGCGATCAATATGGTTGATATCTCGTTCGATAGGCCCCATAGCGCCATTGATCGCTATTGAATTTTTTCTCGATCTGACTTCCGGTTTCGGAGATATATAGGCCAGAATGATTTTAGTGAACGATTTTTTAAAAATCAACGGTACACTTTATCAACATGATTTTTTTAACAGTAGAAAGACCTCATCCATATCTACTTGGGGAAAAAATTTCATACCGATCTGACTTCCGGTTCCGGAGATTTACAGGATAGAAAGATTTTAGTTAACGATTTTTTACAAATCAACGGTACATCCCATCAACGTGAAATTTGCAGCAATGGAAAGACCTCATCCATATCTACCTGCAGAAAAAATTTCATACCGATCTGACGTTTGGTGTTCGAGATTCCGCCTTATTACCTTTGTTACTAGCGTAACATAGGTATTAGAATCGATTTTCACACGTCCTGCCGTCTGCGCCCGATAGCCATCCACACAAGCTATCTCACCTGTATAAAACATTCTCAATCGATAGAACTCGGCGCGATCTGGCTCGACAGTTTAATTACGACACCGTAGAATCAAATTGAATATGAAAAATCGACCCAGCAAGGTGAAATTTGCTGATGTCTGTATGTGCGTCTGTGGACGCGTTTCATCTAGGCAAGCTTTTTTCGAGATGGCTCATGCGATCAATATGGTTGATATCTCGTTCGATAGGCCCCATAGCGCCATTGATCGCTATTGAATTTTTTCTCGATCTGACTTCCGGTTTCGGAGATATATAGGCCAGAATGATTTTAGTGAACGATTTTTTAAAAATCAACGGTACACTTTATCAACATGATTTTTTTAACAGTAGAAAGACCTCATCCATATCTACTTGGGGAAAAAATTTCATACCGATCTGACTTCCGGTTCCGGAGATTTACAGGATAGAAAGATTTTAGTTAACGATTTTTTACAAATCAACGGTACATCCCATCAACGTGAAATTTGCAGCAGTGGAAAGACCTCATCCATATCTACCTGCAGAAAAAATTTCATACCGATCTGACGTTTGGTGTTCGAGATTCCGCCTTATTACCTTTGTTACTAGCGTAACATAGGTATTAGAATCGATTTTCACACGTCCTGCCGTCTGCGCCCGATAGCCATCCACACAAGCTATCTCACCTGTATAAAACATTCTCAATCGATAGAACTCGGCGCGATCTGGCTCGACAGTTTAATTACGACACCGTAGAATCAAATTGAATATGAAAAATCGACCCAGCAAGGTGAAATTTGCTGATGTCTGTATGTGCGTCTGTGGACGCGTTTCATCTAGGCAAGCTTTTTTCGAGATGGCTCATGCGATCAATATGGTTGATATCTCGTTCGATAGGCCCCATAGCGCCATTGATCGCTATTGAATTTTTTCTCGATCTGACTTCCGGTTTCGGAGATATATAGGCCAGAATGATTTTGGTGAGCGATTTTTTAAAAATCAACGGTACACTTTATCAACATGATTTCTTTAACAGTAGAAAGACCTCATCCATATCTACTTGGGGAAAAAATTTCATACCGATCTGACTTCCGGTTCCGGAGATTTACAGGATAGAAAGATTTTAGTTAACGATTTTTTACAAATCAACGGTACATCCCATCAACGTGAAATTTGCAGCAGTGGAAAGACCTCATCCATATCTACCTGCAGAAAAAATTTCATACCGATCTGACGTTTGGTGTTCGAGATTCCGCCTTATTACCTTTGTTACTAGCGTAACATAGGTATTAGAATCGATTTTCACACGTCCTGCCGTCTGCGCCCGATAGCCATCCACACAAGCTATCTCACCTGTATAAAACATTCTCAATCGATAGAACTCGGCGCGATCTGGCTCGACAGTTTAATTACGACACCGTAGAATCAAATTGAATATGAAAAATCGACCCAGCAAGGTGAAATTTGCTGATGTCTGTATGTGCGTCTGTGGACGCGTTTCATCTAGGCAAGCTTTTTTCGAGATGGCTCATGCGATCAATATGGTTGATATCTCGTTCGATAGGCCCCATAGCGCCATTGATCGCTATTGAATTTTTTCTCGATCTGACTTCCGGTTTCGGAGATATATAGGCCAGAATGATTTTAGTGAACGATTTTTTAAAAATCAACGGTACACTTTATCAACATGATTTTTTTAACAGTAGAAAGACCTCATCCATATCTACTTGGGGAAAAAATTTCATACCGATCTGACTTCCGGTTCCGGAGATTTACAGGATAGAAAGATTTTAGTTAACGATTTTTTACAAATCAACGGTACATCCCATCAACGTGAAATTTGCAGCAATGGAAAGACCTCATCCATATCTACCTGCAGAAAAAATTTCATACCGATCTGACGTTTGGTGTTCGAGATTCCGCCTTATTACCTTTGTTACTAGCGTAACATAGGTATTAGAATCGATTTTCACACGTCCTGCCGTCTGCGCCCGATAGCCATCCACACAAGCTATCTCACCTGTATAAAACATTCTCAATCGATAGAACTCGGCGCGATCTGGCTCGACAGTTTAATTACGACACCGTAGAATCAAATTGAATATGAAAAATCGACCCAGCAAGGTGAAATTTGCTGATGTCTGTATGTGCGTCTGTGGACGCGTTTCATCTAGGCAAGCTTTTTTCGAGATGGCTCATGCGATCAATATGGTTGATATCTCGTTCGATAGGCCCCATAGCGCCATTGATCGCTATTGAATTTTTTCTCGATCTGACTTCCGGTTTCGGAGATATATAGGCCAGAATGATTTTAGTGAACGATTTTTTAAAAATCAACGGTACACTTTATCAACATGATTTTTTTAACAGTAGAAAGACCTCATCCATATCTACTTGGGGAAAAAATTTCATACCGATCTGACTTCCGGTTCCGGAGATTTACAGGATAGAAAGATTTTAGTTAACGATTTTTTACAAATCAACGGTACATCCCATCAACGTGAAATTTGCAGCAATGGAAAGACCTCATCCATATCTACCTGCAGAAAAAATTTCATACCGATCTGACGTTTGGTGTTCGAGATTCCGCCTTATTACCTTTGTTACTAGCGTAACATAGGTATTAGAATCGATTTTCACACGTCCTGCCGTCTGCGCCCGATAGCCATCCACACAAGCTATCTCACCTGTATAAAACATTCTCAATCGATAGAACTCGGCGCGATCTGGCTCGACAGTTTAATTACGACACCGTAGAATCAAATTGAATATGAAAAATCGACCCAGCAAGGTGAAATTTGCTGATGTCTGTATGTGCGTCTGTGGACGCGTTTCATCTAGGCAAGCTTTTTTCGAGATGGCTCATGCGATCAATATGGTTGATATCTCGTTCGATAGGCCCCATAGCGCCATTGATCGCTATTGAATTTTTTCTCGATCTGACTTCCGGTTTCGGAGATATATAGGCCAGAATGATTTTAGTGAACGATTTTTTAAAAATCAACGGTACACTTTATCAACATGATTTTTTTAACAGTAGAAAGACCTCATCCATATCTACTTGGGGAAAAAATTTCATACCGATCTGACTTCCGGTTCCGGAGATTTACAGGATAGAAAGATTTTAGTTAACGATTTTTTACAAATCAACGGTACATCCCATCAACGTGAAATTTGCAGCAGTGGAAAGACCTCATCCATATCTACCTGCAGAAAAAATTTCATACCGATCTGACGTTTGGTGTTCGAGATTCCGCCTTATTACCTTTGTTACTAGCGTAACATAGGTATTAGAATCGATTTTCACACGTCCTGCCGTCTGCGCCCGATAGCCATCCACACAAGCTATCTCACCTGTATAAAACATTCTCAATCGATAGAACTCGGCGCGATCTGGCTCGACAGTTTAATTACGACACCGTAGAATCAAATTGAATATGAAAAATCGACCCAGCAAGGTGAAATTTGCTGATGTCTGTATGTGCGTCTGTGGACGCGTTTCATCTAGGCAAGCTTTTTTCGAGATGGCTCATGCGATCAATATGGTTGATATCTCGTTCGATAGGCCCCATAGCGCCATTGATCGCTATTGAATTTTTTCTCGATCTGACTTCCGGTTTCGGAGATATATAGGCCAGAATGATTTTGGTGAGCGATTTTTTAAAAATCAACGGTACACTTTATCAACATGATTTCTTTAACAGTAGAAAGACCTCATCCATATCTACTTGGGGAAAAAATTTCATACCGATCTGACTTCCGGTTCCGGAGATTTACAGGATAGAAAGATTTTAGTTAACGATTTTTTACAAATCAACGGTACATCCCATCAACGTGAAATTTGCAGCAGTGGAAAGACCTCATCCATATCTACCTGCAGAAAAAATTTCATACCGATCTGACGTTTGGTGTTCGAGATTCCGCCTTATTACCTTTGTTACTAGCGTAACATAGGTATTAGAATCGATTTTCACACGTCCTGCCGTCTGCGCCCGATAGCCATCCACACAAGCTATCTCACCTGTATAAAACATTCTCAATCGATAGAACTCGGCGCGATCTGGCTCGACAGTTTAATTACGACACCGTAGAATCAAATTGAATATGAAAAATCGACCCAGCAAGGTGAAATTTGCTGATGTCTGTATGTGCGTCTGTGGACGCGTTTCATCTAGGCAAGCTTTTTTCGAGATGGCTCATGCGATCAATATGGTTGATATCTCGTTCGATAGGCCCCATAGCGCCATTGATCGCTATTGAATTTTTTCTCGATCTGACTTCCGGTTTCGGAGATATATAGGCCAGAATGATTTTGGTGAGCGATTTTTTAAAAATCAACGGTACACTTTATCAACATGATTTCTTTAACAGTAGAAAGACCTCATCCATATCTACTTGGGGAAAAAATTTCATACCGATCTGACTTCCGGTTCCGGAGATTTACAGGATAGAAAGATTTTAGTTAACGATTTTTTACAAATCAACGGTACATCCCATCAACGTGAAATTTGCAGCAGTGGAAAGACCTCATCCATATCTACCTGCAGAAAAAATTTCATACCGATCTGACGTTTGGTGTTCGAGATTCCGCCTTATTACCTTTGTTACTAGCGTAACATAGGTATTAGAATCGATTTTCACACGTCCTGCCGTCTGCGCCCGATAGCCATCCACACAAGCTATCTCACCTGTATAAAACATTCTCAATCGATAGAACTCGGCGCGATCTGGCTCGACAGTTTAATTACGACACCGTAGAATCAAATTGAATATGAAAAATCGACCCAGCAAGGTGAAATTTGCTGATGTCTGTATGTGCGTCTGTGGACGCGTTTCATCTAGGCAAGCTTTTTTCGAGATGGCTCATGCGATCAATATGGTTGATATCTCGTTCGATAGGCCCCATAGCGCCATTGATCGCTATTGAATTTTTTCTCGATCTGACTTCCGGTTTCGGAGATATATAGGCCAGAATGATTTTAGTGAACGATTTTTTAAAAATCAACGGTACACTTTATCAACATGATTTTTTTAACAGTAGAAAGACCTCATCCATATCTACTTGGGGAAAAAATTTCATACCGATCTGACTTCCGGTTCCGGAGATTTACAGGATAGAAAGATTTTAGTTAACGATTTTTTACAAATCAACGGTACATCCCATCAACGTGAAATTTGCAGCAATGGAAAGACCTCATCCATATCTACCTGCAGAAAAAATTTCATACCGATCTGACGTTTGGTGTTCGAGATTCCGCCTTATTACCTTTGTTACTAGCGTAACATAGGTATTAGAATCGATTTTCACACGTCCTGCCGTCTGCGCCCGATAGCCATCCACACAAGCTATCTCACCTGTATAAAACATTCTCAATCGATAGAACTCGGCGCGATCTGGCTCGACAGTTTAATTACGACACCGTAGAATCAAATTGAATATGAAAAATCGACCCAGCAAGGTGAAATTTGCTGATGTCTGTATGTGCGTCTGTGGACGCGTTTCATCTAGGCAAGCTTTTTTCGAGATGGCTCATGCGATCAATATGGTTGATATCTCGTTCGATAGGCCCCATAGCGCCATTGATCGCTATTGAATTTTTTCTCGATCTGACTTCCGGTTTCGGAGATATATAGGCCAGAATGATTTTAGTGAACGATTTTTTAAAAATCAACGGTACACTTTATCAACATGATTTTTTTAACAGTAGAAAGACCTCATCCATATCTACTTGGGGAAAAAATTTCATACCGATCTGACTTCCGGTTCCGGAGATTTACAGGATAGAAAGATTTTAGTTAACGATTTTTTACAAATCAACGGTACATCCCATCAACGTGAAATTTGCAGCAGTGGAAAGACCTCATCCATATCTACCTGCAGAAAAAATTTCATACCGATCTGACGTTTGGTGTTCGAGATTCCGCCTTATTACCTTTGTTACTAGCGTAACATAGGTATTAGAATCGATTTTCACACGTCCTGCCGTCTGCGCCCGATAGCCATCCACACAAGCTATCTCACCTGTATAAAACATTCTCAATCGATAGAACTCGGCGCGATCTGGCTCGACAGTTTAATTACGACACCGTAGAATCAAATTGAATATGAAAAATCGACCCAGCAAGGTGAAATTTGCTGATGTCTGTATGTGCGTCTGTGGACGCGTTTCATCTAGGCAAGCTTTTTTCGAGATGGCTCATGCGATCAATATGGTTGATATCTCGTTCGATAGGCCCCATAGCGCCATTGATCGCTATTGAATTTTTTCTCGATCTGACTTCCGGTTTCGGAGATATATAGGCCAGAATGATTTTGGTGAGCGATTTTTTAAAAATCAACGGTACACTTTATCAACATGATTTCTTTAACAGTAGAAAGACCTCATCCATATCTACTTGGGGAAAAAATTTCATACCGATCTGACTTCCGGTTCCGGAGATTTACAGGATAGAAAGATTTTAGTTAACGATTTTTTACAAATCAACGGTACATCCCATCAACGTGAAATTTGCAGCAGTGGAAAGACCTCATCCATATCTACCTGCAGAAAAAATTTCATACCGATCTGACGTTTGGTGTTCGAGATTCCGCCTTATTACCTTTGTTACTAGCGTAACATAGGTATTAGAATCGATTTTCACACGTCCTGCCGTCTGCGCCCGATAGCCATCCACACAAGCTATCTCACCTGTATAAAACATTCTCAATCGATAGAACTCGGCGCGATCTGGCTCGACAGTTTAATTACGACACCGTAGAATCAAATTGAATATGAAAAATCGACCCAGCAAGGTGAAATTTGCTGATGTCTGTATGTGCGTCTGTGGACGCGTTTCATCTAGGCAAGCTTTTTTCGAGATGGCTCATGCGATCAATATGGTTGATATCTCGTTCGATAGGCCCCATAGCGCCATTGATCGCTATTGAATTTTTTCTCGATCTGACTTCCGGTTTCGGAGATATATAGGCCAGAATGATTTTGGTGAGCGATTTTTTAAAAATCAACGGTACACTTTATCAACATGATTTCTTTAACAGTAGAAAGACCTCATCCATATCTACTTGGGGAAAAAATTTCATACCGATCTGACTTCCGGTTCCGGAGATTTACAGGATAGAAAGATTTTAGTTAACGATTTTTTACAAATCAACGGTACATCCCATCAACGTGAAATTTGCAGCAGTGGAAAGACCTCATCCATATCTACCTGCAGAAAAAATTTCATACCGATCTGACGTTTGGTGTTCGAGATTCCGCCTTATTACCTTTGTTACTAGCGTAACATAGGTATTAGAATCGATTTTCACACGTCCTGCCGTCTGCGCCCGATAGCCATCCACACAAGCTATCTCACCTGTATAAAACATTCTCAATCGATAGAACTCGGCGCGATCTGGCTCGACAGTTTAATTACGACACCGTAGAATCAAATTGAATATGAAAAATCGACCCAGCAAGGTGAAATTTGCTGATGTCTGTATGTGCGTCTGTGGACGCGTTTCATCTAGGCAAGCTTTTTTCGAGATGGCTCATGCGATCAATATGGTTGATATCTCGTTCGATAGGCCCCATAGCGCCATTGATCGCTATTGAATTTTTTCTCGATCTGACTTCCGGTTTCGGAGATATATAGGCCAGAATGATTTTAGTGAACGATTTTTTAAAAATCAACGGTACACTTTATCAACATGATTTTTTTAACAGTAGAAAGACCTCATCCATATCTACTTGGGGAAAAAATTTCATACCGATCTGACTTCCGGTTCCGGAGATTTACAGGATAGAAAGATTTTAGTTAACGATTTTTTACAAATCAACGGTACATCCCATCAACGTGAAATTTGCAGCAATGGAAAGACCTCATCCATATCTACCTGCAGAAAAAATTTCATACCGATCTGACGTTTGGTGTTCGAGATTCCGCCTTATTACCTTTGTTACTAGCGTAACATAGGTATTAGAATCGATTTTCACACGTCCTGCCGTCTGCTCCCGATAGCCATCCACACAAGCTATCTCACCTGTATAAAACATTCTCAATCGATAGAACTCGGCGCGATCTGGCTCGACAGTTTAATTACGACACCGTAGAATCAAATTGAATATGAAAAATCGACCCAGCAAGGTGAAATTTGCTGATGTCTGTATGTGCGTCTGTGGACGCGTTTCATCTAGGCAAGCTTTTTTCGAGATGGCTCATGCGATCAATATGGTTGATATCTCGTTCGATAGGCCCCATAGCGCCATTGATCGCTATTGAATTTTTTCTCGATCTGACTTCCGGTTTCGGAGATATATAGGCCAGAATGATTTTAGTGAACGATTTTTTAAAAATCAACGGTACACTTTATCAACATGATTTTTTTAACAGTAGAAAGACCTCATCCATATCTACTTGGGGAAAAAATTTCATACCGATCTGACTTCCGGTTCCGGAGATTTACAGGATAGAAAGATTTTAGTTAACGATTTTTTACAAATCAACGGTACATCCCATCAACGTGAAATTTGCAGCAATGGAAAGACCTCATCCATATCTACCTGCAGAAAAAATTTCATACCGATCTGACGTTTGGTGTTCGAGATTCCGCCTTATTACCTTTGTTACTAGCGTAACATAGGTATTAGAATCGATTTTCACACGTCCTGCCGTCTGCGCCCGATAGCCATCCACACAAGCTATCTCACCTGTATAAAACATTCTCAATCGATAGAACTCGGCGCGATCTGGCTCGACAGTTTAATTACGACACCGTAGAATCAAATTGAATATGAAAAATCGACCCAGCAAGGTGAAATTTGCTGATGTCTGTATGTGCGTCTGTGGACGCGTTTCATCTAGGCAAGCTTTTTTCGAGATGGCTCATGCGATCAATATGGTTGATATCTCGTTCGATAGGCCCCATAGCGCCATTGATCGCTATTGAATTTTTTCTCGATCTGACTTCCGGTTTCGGAGATATATAGGCCAGAATGATTTTGGTGAGCGATTTTTTAAAAATCAACGGTACACTTTATCAACATGATTTCTTTAACAGTAGAAAGACCTCATCCATATCTACTTGGGGAAAAAATTTCATACCGATCTGACTTCCGGTTCCGGAGATTTACAGGATAGAAAGATTTTAGTTAACGATTTTTTACAAATCAACGGTACATCCCATCAACGTGAAATTTGCAGCAGTGGAAAGACCTCATCCATATCTACCTGCAGAAAAAATTTCATACCGATCTGACGTTTGGTGTTCGAGATTCCGCCTTATTACCTTTGTTACTAGCGTAACATAGGTATTAGAATCGATTTTCACACGTCCTGCCGTCTGCGCCCGATAGCCATCCACACAAGCTATCTCACCTGTATAAAACATTCTCAATCGATAGAACTCGGCGCGATCTGGCTCGACAGTTTAATTACGACACCGTAGAATCAAATTGAATATGAAAAATCGACCCAGCAAGGTGAAATTTGCTGATGTCTGTATGTGCGTCTGTGGACGCGTTTCATCTAGGCAAGCTTTTTTCGAGATGGCTCATGCGATCAATATGGTTGATATCTCGTTCGATAGGCCCCATAGCGCCATTGATCGCTATTGAATTTTTTCTCGATCTGACTTCCGGTTTCGGAGATATATAGGCCAGAATGATTTTAGTGAACGATTTTTTAAAAATCAACGGTACACTTTATCAACATGATTTTTTTAACAGTAGAAAGACCTCATCCATATCTACTTGGGGAAAAAATTTCATACCGATCTGACTTCCGGTTCCGGAGATTTACAGGATAGAAAGATTTTAGTTAACGATTTTTTACAAATCAACGGTACATCCCATCAACGTGAAATTTGCAGCAATGGAAAGACCTCATCCATATCTACCTGCAGAAAAAATTTCATACCGATCTGACGTTTGGTGTTCGAGATTCCGCCTTATTACCTTTGTTACTAGCGTAACATAGGTATTAGAATCGATTTTCACACGTCCTGCCGTCTGCGCCCGATAGCCATCCACACAAGCTATCTCACCTGTATAAAACATTCTCAATCGATAGAACTCGGCGCGATCTGGCTCGACAGTTTAATTACGACACCGTAGAATCAAATTGAATATGAAAAATCGACCCAGCAAGGTGAAATTTGCTGATGTCTGTATGTGCGTCTGTGGACGCGTTTCATCTAGGCAAGCTTTTTTCGAGATGGCTCATGCGATCAATATGGTTGATATCTCGTTCGATAGGCCCCATAGCGCCATTGATCGCTATTGAATTTTTTCTCGATCTGACTTCCGGTTTCGGAGATATATAGGCCAGAATGATTTTAGTGAACGATTTTTTAAAAATCAACGGTACACTTTATCAACATGATTTTTTTAACAGTAGAAAGACCTCATCCATATCTACTTGGGGAAAAAATTTCATACCGATCTGACTTCCGGTTCCGGAGATTTACAGGATAGAAAGATTTTAGTTAACGATTTTTTACAAATCAACGGTACATCCCATCAACGTGAAATTTGCAGCAGTGGAAAGACCTCATCCATATCTACCTGCAGAAAAAATTTCATACCGATCTGACGTTTGGTGTTCGAGATTCCGCCTTATTACCTTTGTTACTAGCGTAACATAGGTATTAGAATCGATTTTCACACGTCCTGCCGTCTGCGCCCGATAGCCATCCACACAAGCTATCTCACCTGTATAAAACATTCTCAATCGATAGAACTCGGCGCGATCTGGCTCGACAGTTTAATTACGACACCGTAGAATCAAATTGAATATGAAAAATCGACCCAGCAAGGTGAAATTTGCTGATGTCTGTATGTGCGTCTGTGGACGCGTTTCATCTAGGCAAGCTTTTTTCGAGATGGCTCATGCGATCAATATGGTTGATATCTCGTTCGATAGGCCCCATAGCGCCATTGATCGCTATTGAATTTTTTCTCGATCTGACTTCCGGTTTCGGAGATATATAGGCCAGAATGATTTTGGTGAGCGATTTTTTAAAAATCAACGGTACACTTTATCAACATGATTTCTTTAACA
Organism: Ochlerotatus camptorhynchus; assembly: GCF_037179485.1. Classification (NCBI taxonomy): domain Eukaryota; kingdom Metazoa; phylum Arthropoda; class Insecta; order Diptera; family Culicidae; genus Ochlerotatus; species Ochlerotatus camptorhynchus. Next base: position 425,034 of record NW_027040930.1, on the reverse strand, counting down.
GTAGAAAGACCTCATCCATATCTACTTGGGGAAAAAATTTCATACCGATCTGACTTCCGGTTCCGGAGATTTACAGGATAGAAAGATTTTAGTTAACGATTTTTTACAAATCAACGGTACATCCCATCAACGTGAAATTTGCAGCAGTGGAAAGACCTCATCCATATCTACCTGCAGAAAAAATTTCATACCGATCTGACGTTTGGTGTTCGAGATTCCGCCTTATTACCTTTGTTACTAGCGTAACATAGGTATTAGAATCGATTTTCACACGTCCTGCCGTCTGCGCCCGATAGCCATCCACACAAGCTATCTCACCTGTATAAAACATTCTCAATCGATAGAACTCGGCGCGATCTGGCTCGACAGTTTAATTACGACACCGTAGAATCAAATTGAATATGAAAAATCGACCCAGCAAGGTGAAATTTGCTGATGTCTGTATGTGCGTCTGTGGACGCGTTTCATCTAGGCAAGCTTTTTTCGAGATGGCTCATGCGATCAATATGGTTGATATCTCGTTCGATAGGCCCCATAGCGCCATTGATCGCTATTGAATTTTTTCTCGATCTGACTTCCGGTTTCGGAGATATATAGGCCAGAATGATTTTGGTGAGCGATTTTTTAAAAATCAACGGTACACTTTATCAACATGATTTCTTTAACAGTAGAAAGACCTCATCCATATCTACTTGGGGAAAAAATTTCATACCGATCTGACTTCCGGTTCCGGAGATTTACAGGATAGAAAGATTTTAGTTAACGATTTTTTACAAATCAACGGTACATCCCATCAACGTGAAATTTGCAGCAGTGGAAAGACCTCATCCATATCTACCTGCAGAAAAAATTTCATACCGATCTGACGTTTGGTGTTCGAGATTCCGCCTTATTACCTTTGTTACTAGCGTAACATAGGTATTAGAATCGATTTTCACACGTCCTGCCGTCTGCGCCCGATAGCCATCCACACAAGCTATCTCACCTGTATAAAACATTCTCAATCGATAGAACTCGGCGCGATCTGGCTCGACAGTTTAATTACGACACCGTAGAATCAAATTGAATATGAAAAATCGACCCAGCAAGGTGAAATTTGCTGATGTCTGTATGTGCGTCTGTGGACGCGTTTCATCTAGGCAAGCTTTTTTCGAGATGGCTCATGCGATCAATATGGTTGATATCTCGTTCGATAGGCCCCATAGCGCCATTGATCGCTATTGAATTTTTTCTCGATCTGACTTCCGGTTTCGGAGATATATAGGCCAGAATGATTTTAGTGAACGATTTTTTAAAAATCAACGGTACACTTTATCAACATGATTTTTTTAACAGTAGAAAGACCTCATCCATATCTACTTGGGGAAAAAATTTCATACCGATCTGACTTCCGGTTCCGGAGATTTACAGGATAGAAAGATTTTAGTTAACGATTTTTTACAAATCAACGGTACATCCCATCAACGTGAAATTTGCAGCAATGGAAAGACCTCATCCATATCTACCTGCAGAAAAAATTTCATACCGATCTGACGTTTGGTGTTCGAGATTCCGCCTTATTACCTTTGTTACTAGCGTAACATAGGTATTAGAATCGATTTTCACACGTCCTGCCGTCTGCTCCCGATAGCCATCCACACAAGCTATCTCACCTGTATAAAACATTCTCAATCGATAGAACTCGGCGCGATCTGGCTCGACAGTTTAATTACGACATCGTATGATACCTGCAATAATTAATCAAGAATATGGTTGATACGTGCATGTCGCTTAACCTGTTTTTTTTTTTTTTTTTTTTTTTTTTAAGTCAGAAGAAGACTTTATGTTTAGTTTGGGCGTTATGATGAGAAGAAGAAATCGTACGCAAAATCGTGGAATGTAGGGGAGAATAGTCCATAATGCACCCCTGAGGTAAAATGGCCCCGTGCAGTTTTTCGATGCTTATCCATTACTAATTCTGGAAATATCATGTGCCAGAATGTTAGTTCAAGTACTGAACTAGCAATGCTGATTTTTAAATTCACGAATTGACAATCGGAAAGCTATGAAAAACAGCGCAGGGCCATTTCACGCCAGGGGTGCGTTGAGAACCATCGTACCCTACGTATTCCAATAGATCTTTTCGATGCTTAATCGTCTTTCTCTATTTATCATACATGTATGAATCGACGGTGTATTTTCCCACTAATGTGTTTCCCTCTTGCTCGCACTCGTTGGATTTAAATTGTACAGTAGTGTGCGCCGATTAGACGCCGAGAAGCTCTAGTAGACCAGTCAGATGTTGTCCCTTCATATTTGTGCACGGCCGATGAGATCAACCCAAATAAAAGCCTCAATAAGCTGCTGGAAAATGAGGAAAATTTACCAAAATTTTACACAGTCTAGTAGTAGTACCAATAGACCAACTGGAAAAACATGAAGTAAATCGCACTTTTTGCGATTAATGAGTAAAGTAAAATCAAATTTGGGTTAATCTCGTTGGCCGTGTGCAGAGAGTTTTTCCACCTGTCTGCACACGTTATTTCTAAACAATCCAAATTTAAGTAAGATCTACTCATTTCCATTAGAATTAGGGCTAAACAATATATAGCGAACTAGATTGTAACTGACAAGGTAACAAATTAACATTCGGATTCAGGTGTTCATTCGCCATCTTGTCAGTCTCAACTTTGTTTACTCAATTTTAACCTTGGTCTCTATATATTATATAATATATATAATATTCACAAGGAGGATAGTGTAACTGACGCTTTAAACCTTGGTCTATATATCACCCTCAGTTTTAAAAATCGCAATTAGAACTGGTACATCGTGAATCTCTCACGGATCAGCTCCTGCCGAGTTCACGGGTAAACTTACGTTAATCTGCTGAAAAAATTGACATAACAGCGTGGCCCTGTTTACTGTAAATGAATACCGGAATAATGCTCGCGTAACATTTGAACAGGAGCTATCAACTTTTGTAAACAATTTGCTACACTGTTAAATATCGACACATTTTATTGGTAATTTTCCATGTAAAATATCACATGATTTTCATGTGGCCACACATAAACAGAATCCACCCAGAAGTACACATGATATTTATGAGTCAAATGAATAGTATGTTATTCATTTTACACATGAATTTGATGTGTACACATAAGAACTATGTGTCCGACATATATAGTTATATATCATTTGTTTATCACATTGCAAAAATTCATGTGTGGGACACATAAAAATTCGCATTGAATCAAATCCATCCGTGCACTCGTCTATTGGGGGTGCCGTAGGCAGTGATGCCACAATTGTTGAATTTAACTCGCGTATCATTTGAAAAGGACCTATCCTCGTTGATCGATTCTTTGTGACTTTCTCTTTGATTAACCACGGCAACATAAATGAATTTCTCGCTAAGCTCACAAGACAGTTCGACAGAAGATGATCTTAGCTTTATAGTCGCTATATTCATAGCATGCTGTATAGAATCTCGCGAACCAATTGAGCTGTTCTGTTTGACCAATTGAGCTGTCAAATCACGACCAACAACAGAAAAGAGCACATCAGCTATTGCGAACAAAACTTTCGGAACCCGTTTTCTCGTGACTTAAGGCTCGCCTACGCAAACTAACACCATCTTTGGGGAAAATTTCCTCTATTCGATGAAGCCGGTAATTTGCGTTCGATTGGTGAGGAAAGAATAATCAACGTTTTGTTTATAAAACTTGATAGTACCATTTCAATTGTTGGTCTACAATATATTGAATTTGTTCCGCTTTTTGATAGATTGAAATTCTATCCGCCAGACTATAAATATAGCTATAAATATAGCTATAAATATAGCTTAAATCAACACACTGAATGGGAAATTCAATTGCACTCGGGTTATTCGCGAAAGAGAATATCGATTAAGAGAATCAGACTGATTGATTATTTAACTTTATTGGTATATATTGTATATAATAAGATGGTGCTTAAAGTATGTAGAGCACAATAAAGCAGATCAAGTATAAAGTAATAAAGCTCCAGTTGTAAGCCAAGAAGAAAGTGATTTACATATACTTTGCACTACGTAAAACTCATATCAGCTCCTCATAGATAAGCCACAATTATATCTTAAAATTATTGTCATGTTAGAAAATTAACGTGAGGACATAAATCAATTGATTATTGAATAATAATTGCTGTTCAATTGAGCAGTGCAGAAACTGAGACCAGTAAAAATAAAAATATCCTCTAAGGCCTCGTATATCTATGGATAATATCAAAAACGAGATTATACTGGGTAACAAAGGTTCTATTCACCTGCCCGGTGGATCAATTTGGGTTTTAACGGAGATAAATCGATTTAAAGATTTTCATACCCGCCAACCTGAAAATAATGGGTTGGGACATATTTTTTTAGGGAAACAATTCTGACACCTAAAAACCCTCCAATTCTCGATTAGAGCCGTATTAACGGAGATAAATCGATTTAAAGATTTTCATACCCGCCAGCCTGAAAATAATGGGTTGGGACATATTTTTTGGATGAAAAAATTCTGACACCTAAAAACCCTCCAAATCTCGATTAGAGCCGTATTAACGGAGATAAATCGATTTAAAGATTTTCATACCCGCCAGCCTGAAAATAATGGGTTGGGACATATTTTTTGGATGAAAAAATTCTGACACCTAAAAACCCTCCAAATCTCGATTAGAGCCGTATTAACGGAGATAAATCGATTTAAAGATTTTCATACCCGCCAGCCTGAAAATAATGGGTTGGGACATATTTTTTTGGGGAAACAATTCTGACACCTAAAAACCCTCCAATTCTCGATTAGAGCCGTATTAATGGAGATAAATCGATTTAAAGATTTTCATACCCGCCAGCCTGAAAATAATGGGTTGGGACATATTTTTTTGATGAAAAAATTCTGACACCTAAAAACCCTCCAAATCTCGATTAGAGCCGTATTAACGGAGATAAATCGATTTAAAGATTTTCATACCCGCCAGCCTGAAAATAATGGGTTGGGACATATTTTTGGATGAAAAAATTCTGACACCTAAAAACCCTCCAAATCTCGATTAGAGCCGTATTAACGGAGATAAATCGATTTAAAGATTTTCATACCCGCCAGCCTGAAAATAATGGGTTGGGACATATTTTTTGGGGAAACAATTCTGACACCTAAAAACCCTCCAATTCTCGATTAGAGCCGTATTAACGGAGATAAATCGATTTAAAGATTTTCATACCCGCCAGCCTGAAAATAATGGGTTGGGACATATTTTTTGGATGAAAAAATTCTGACACCTAAAAACCCTCCAAATCTCGATTAGAGCCGTATTAACGGAGATAAATCGATTTAAAGATTTTCATACCCGCCAGCCTCAAAATAATGGGTTGGGACATATTTTTTTGGGGAAAAAAGTCTGACACCTAAAAACCCTACAAATCTCGATTAGAGCCGTATTAACGGAGATAAATCGATTTAAAGATTTTCATACCCGCCAGCCTGAAAATAATGGGTTGGGACATATTTTTTGGATGAAAAAATTCTGACACCTAAAAACCCTCCAAATCTCGATTAGAGCCGTATTAACGGAGATAAATCGATTTAAAGATTTTCATACCCGCCAGCCTCAAAATAATGGGTTGGGACATATTTTTTTGGGGAAAAAAGTCTGACACCTAAAAACCCTCCAATTCTCGATTAGAGCCGTATTAACGGAGATAAATCGATTTAAAGATTTTCATACCCGGCAGCCTGAAAATAATGGGTTGGGACATATTTTTTTGATGAAAAAATTCTGACACCTAAAAACCCTCCAAATCTCGATTAGAGCCGTATTAACGGAGATAAATCGATTTTAAGATTTTCATACCCGCCAGCCTGAAAATAATAGGTTGGGACATATTTTTTTGGGGAAAAAATTCTGACACCTAAAAACCCTCCAAATCTCGATTAGAGCCGTATTAACGGAGATAAATCGATTTTAAGATTTTCATACCCGCCAGCCTGAAAATAATGGGTTGGGACATAATTTTGTGATTAAAAAATTCTGACACCTAAAAACCCTCCAAATCTCGATTAGAGCCGTATTAACGGAGATAAATCGATTTAAAGATTTTCATACCCGCCAGCCTGAAAATAATGGGTTGGGACATATTTTTTTGGGGAAAAAAGTCTGACACCTAAAAACCCTCCAAATCTCGATTAGAGCCGTATTAACGGAGATAAATCGATTTAAAGATTTTCATACCCGCCAGCCTGAAAATAATGGGTTGGGACATATTTTTTTGATGAAAAAATTCTGACACCTAAAAACCCTCCAAATCTCGATTAGAGCCGTATTAACGGAGATAAATCGATTTAAAGATTTTCATACCCGCCAGCCTGAAAATAATGGGTTGGGACATATTTTGTTGGGAAAAAAATTCTGACACCTAAAAACCCTCCAAATCTCGATTAGAGCCGTATTAACGGAGATAAATCGATTTAAAGATTTTCATACCCGCCAGCCTGAAAATAATGGGTTGGGACATATTTTTTTGATGAAAAAATTCTGACACCTAAAAACCCTCGAAATCTCGATTAGAGCCGTATTAACGGAGATAAATCGATTTAAAGATTTTCATACCCGCCAGCCTCAAAATAATGGGTTGGGACATATTTTTTTGGGGAAAAAAGTCTGACACCTAAAAACCCTCCAAATCTCGATTAGAGCCGTATTAACGGAGATAAATCGATTTAAAGATTTTCATACCCGCCAGCCTGAAAATAATGGGTTGGGACATATTTTGTTGGGAAAAAAATTCTGACACCTAAAAACCCTCCAAATCTCGATTAGAGCCGTATTAACGGAGATAAATCGATTTAAAGATTTTCATACCCGCCAGCCTGAAAATAATGGGTTGGGACATATTTTTTTGATGAAAAAATTCTGACACCTAAAAACCCTCGAAATCTCGATTAGAGCCGTATTAACGGAGATAAATCGATTTAAAGATTTTCATACCCGCCAGTCTGAAAATAGTGGGTTGGGACATATATTTTTGATGAAAAAATTCTGACACCTAAAAACCCTCCAAATCTCGATTAGAGCCGTATTAACGGAGATAAATCGATTTAAAGATTTTCATACCCGCCAGCCTGAAAATAATGGGTTGGGACATATTTTGTTGGGAAAAAAATTCTGACACCTAAAAACCCTCCAAATCTCGATTAGAGCCGTATTAACGGAGATAAATCGATTTAAAGATTTTCATACCCGCCAGCCTGAAAATAATGGGTTGGGACATATTTTTTTGATGAAAAAATTCTGACACCTAAAAACCCTCGAAATCTCGATTAGAGCCGTATTAACGGAGATAAATCGATTTAAAGATTTTCATACCCGCCAGTCTGAAAATAGTGGGTTGGGACATATATTTTTGATGAAAAAATTCTGACACCTAAAAACCCTCCAAATCTCGATTAGAGCCGTATTAACGGAGATAAATCGATTTAAAGATTTTCATACCCGCCAGCCTCAAAATAATGGGTTGGGACATATTTTTTTGGGGAAAAAAGTCTGACACCTAAAAACCCTCCAAATCTCGATTAGAGCCGTATTAACGGAGATAAATCGATTTAAAGATTTTCATACCCGCCAGTCTGAAAATAGTGGGTTGGGACATATATTTTTGATGAAAAAATTCTGACACCTAAAAACCCTCCAAATCTCGATTAGAGCCGTATTAACGGAGATAAATCGATTTAAAGATTTTCATACCCGCCAGCCTGAAAATAATGGGTTGGGACATATTTTGTTGGGAAAAAAATTCTGACACCTAAAAACCCTCCAAATCTCGATTAGAGCCGTATTAACGGAGATAAATCGATTTAAAGATTTTCATACCCGCCAGCCTGAAAATAATGGGTTGGGACATATTTTTTGGATGAAAAAATTCTGACACCTAAAAACCCTCCAAATCTCGATTAGAGCCGTATTAACGGAGATAAATAGATTTAAAGATTTTCATACCCGCCAGCCTGAAAATAATGGGTTGGGACATATTTTTTTGATGAAAAAATTCTGACACCTAAAAACCCTCCAAATCTCGATTAGAGCCGTATTAACGGAGATAAATCGATTTAAAGATTTTCATACCCGCCAGCCTGAAAATAATGGGTTGGGACATATTTTTTTGGGGAAACAATTCTGACACCTAAAAACCCTCCAATTCTCGATTAGAGCCGTATTAACGGAGATAAATCGATTTAAATATTTTCATACCCGCCAGCCTGAAAATAATGGGTTGGGACATATTTTTTGGATGAAAAAATTCTGACACCTAAAAACCCTCCAAATCTCGATTAGAGCCGTATTAACGGAGATAAATCGATTTAAAGATTTTCATACCCGCCAGCCTCAAAATAATGGGTTGGGACATATTTTTTTGGGGAAAAAAGTCTGACACCTAAAAACCCTCCAATTCTCGATTAGAGCCGTATTAACGGAGATAAATCGATTTAAAGATTTTCATACCCGCCAGCCTGAAAATAATGGGTTGGGACATATTTTTTTGATGAAAAAATTCTGACACCTAAAAACCCTCCAAATCTCGATTAGAGCCGTATTAACGGAGATAAATCGATTTTAAGATTTTCATACCCGCCAGCCTGAAAATAATGGGTTGGGACATATTTTTTTGGGGAAAAAATTCTGATACCTAAAAACCCTCCAAATCTCGATTAGAGCCGTATTAACGGAGATAAATCGATTTTAAGATTTTCATACCCGCCAGCCTGAAAATAATGGGTTGGGACATAATTTTGTGATTAAAAAATTCTGACACCTAAAAACCCTCCAAATCTCGATTAGAGCCGTATTAACGGAGATAAATCGATTTAAAGATTTTCATACCCGCCAGCCTGAAAATAATGGGTTGGGACATATATTTTTGGGGAAAAAAGTCTGACACCTAAAAACCCTCCAAATCTCGATTAGAGCCGTATTAACGGAGATAAATCGATTTAAAGATTTTCATACCCGCCAGCCTGAAAATAATGGGTTGGGACATATTTTTTTGATTAAAAAATTCTGACACCTAAAAACCCTCCAAATCTCGATTAGAGCCGTATTAACGGAGATAAATCGATTTAAAGATTTTCATACCCGCCAGCCTCAAAATAATGGGTTGGGACATATTTTTTTGGGGAAAAAAGTCTGACACCTAAAAACCCTCCAAATCTCGATTAGAGCCGTATTAACGGAGATAAATCGATTTTAAGATTTTTCATACCCGCCAGCCTGAAAATAATGGGTTGGGACATATATTTTTGGGGAAAAAATTCTGACACCTAAAAACCCTCCAAATCTCGATTAGAGCCGTATTAACGGAGATAAATCGATTTAAAGATTTTCATACCCGCCAGCCTGAAAATAATGGGTTGGGACATATTTTTTTGGGGAAAAAAGTCTGACACCTAAAAACCCTCCAAATCTCGATTAGAGCCGTATTAACGGAGATAAATCGATTTAAAGATTTTCATACCCGCCAGCCTGAAAATAATGGGTTGGGACATATTTTTTTGGGGAAAAAAGTCTGACACCTAAAAACCCTCCAAATCTCGATTAGAGCCGTATTAACGGAGATAAATCGATTTAAAGATTTTCATACCCGCCAGCCTCAAAATAATGGGTTGGGACATATTTTTTTGGGGAAAAAAGTCTGACACCTAAAAACCCTCCAATTCTCGATTAGAGCCGTATTAACGGAGATAAATCGATTTAAAGATTTTCATACCCGCCAGCCTGAAAATAATGGGTTGGGACATATTTTTTTGATGAAAAAATTCTGACACCTAAAAACCCTCCAAATCTCGATTAGAGCCGTATTAACGGAGATAAATCGATTTTAAGATTTTCATACCCGCCAGCCTGAAAATAATGGGTTGGGACATATTTTTTTGGGGAAAAAATTCTGATACCTAAAAACCCTCCAAATCTCGATTAGAGCCGTATTAACGGAGATAAATCGATTTTAAGATTTTCATACCCGCCAGCCTGAAAATAATGGGTTGGGACATAATTTTGTGATTAAAAAATTCTGACACCTAAAAACCCTCCAAATCTCGATTAGAGCCGTATTAACGGAGATAAATCGATTTAAAGATTTTCATACCCGCCAGCCTGAAAATAATGGGTTGGGACATATTTTTTTGGGGAAAAAAGTCTGACACCTAAAAACCCTCCAAATCTCGATTAGAGCCGTATTAACGGAGATAAATCGATTTAAAGATTTTCATACCCGCCAGCCTGAAAATAATGGGTTGGGACATATTTTTTTGATGAAAAAATTCTGACACCTAAAAACCCTCCAAATCTCGATTAGAGCCGTATTAACGGAGATAAATCGATTTAAAGATTTTCATACCCGCCAGCCTCAAAATAATGGGTTGGGACATATTTTTTTGGGGAAAAAAGTCTGACACCTAAAAACCCTCCAAATCTCGATTAGAGCCGTATTAACGGAGATAAATCGATTTTAAGATTTTTCATACCCGCCAGCCTGAAAATAATGGGTTGGGACATATATTTTTGGGGAAAAAATTCTGACACCTAAAAACCCTCCAAATCTCGATTAGAGCCGTATTAACGGAGATAAATCGATTTAAAGATTTTCATACCCGCCAGCCTGAAAATAATGGGTTGGGACATATTTTGTTGGGAAAAAAATTCTGACACCTAAAAACCCTCCAAATCTCGATTAGAGCCGTATTAACGGAGATAAATAGATTCAAAGATTTTCATACCCGCCAGCCTGAAAATAATGGGTTGGGACATATTTTTTTGATGAAAAAATTCTGACACCTAAAAACCCTCCAAATCTCGATTAGAGCCGTATTAACGGAGATAAATCGATTTAAAGATTTTCATACCCGCCAGCCTCAAAATAATGGGTTGGGACATATTTTTTTGGGGAAAAAAGTCTGACACCTAAAAACCCTCCAAATCTCGATTAGAGCCGTATTAACGGAGATAAATCGATTTAAAGATTTTCATACCCGCCAGCCTGAAAATAATGGGTTGGGACATATTTTTTTGATGAAAAAATTCTGACACCTAAAAACCCTCGAAATCTCGATTAGAGCCGTATTAACGGAGATAAATCGATTTAAAGATTTTCATACCCGCCAGTCTGAAAATAGTGGGTTGGGACATATTTTTTTGATGAAAAAATTCTGACACCTAAAAACCCTCCAAATCTCGATTAGAGCCGTATTAACGGAGATAAATCGATTTTAAGATTTTCATACCCGCCAGCCTGAAAATAATGGGTTGGGACATATTTTTTGGATGAAAAAATTCTGACACCTAAAAACCCTCCAAATCTCGATTAGAGCCGTATTAACGGAGATAAATCGATTTAAAGATTTTCATACCCGCCAGCCTGAAAATAATGGGTTGGGACATATTTTTTGGATGAAAAAATTCTGACACCTAAAAACCCTCCAAATCTCGATTAGAGCCGTATTAACGGAGATAAATAGATTTAAAGATTTTCATACCCGCCAGCCTGAAAATAATGGGTTGGGACATATTTTTTTGATGAAAAAATTCTGACACCTAAAAACCCTCCAAATCTCGATTAGAGCCGTATTAACGGAGATAAATCGATTTAAAGATTTTCATACCCGCCAGCCTCAAAATAATGGGTTGGGACATATTTTTTTGGGGAAAAAAGTCTGACACCTAAAAACCCTCCAAATCTCGATTAGAGCCGTATTAACGGAGATAAATCGATTTTAAGATTTTCATACCCGCCAGCCTGAAAATAATGGGTTGGGACATATTTTTTTGATGAAAAAATTCTGACACCTAAAAACCCTCCAAATCTCGATTAGAGCCGTATTAACGGAGATAAATCGATTTAAAGATTTTCATACCCGCCAGCCTCAAAATAATGGGTTGGGACATATTTTTTTGGGGAAAAAAGTCTGACACATAAAAACCCTCCAAATCTCGATTAGAGCCGTATTAACGGAGATAAATCGATTTAAAGATTTTCATACCCGCCAGCCTGAAAATAATGGGTTGGGACATATTTTTTTGATGAAAAAATTCTGACACCTAAAAACCCTCCAAATCTCGATTAGAGCCGTATTAACGGAGATAAATCGATTTAAAGATTTTCATACCCGCCAGCCTCAAAATAATGGGTTGGGACATATTTTTTTGGGGAAAAAAGTCTGACACCTAAAAACCCTCCAAATCTCGATTAGAGCCGTATTAACGGAGATAAATCGATTTAAAGATTTTCATACCCGCCAGCCTGAAAATAATGGGTTGGGACATATTTATTTGATGAAAAAATTCTGACACCTAAAAATCCTCCAAATCTCGATTAGAGCCGTATTAACGGAGATAAATCGATTTAAAGATTTTCATACCCGCCAGTCTGAAAATAGTGGGTTGGGACATATATTTTTGATGAAAAAATTCTGACACCTAAAAACCCTCCAAATCTCGATTAGAGCCGTATTAACGGAGATAAATCGATTTTAAGATTTTCATACCCGCCAGCCTGAAAATAATGGGTTGGGACATATTTTTTGGATGAAAAAATTCTGACACCTAAAAACCCTCGAAATCTCGATTAGAGCCGTATTACCTTTGTTACTAGCGTAACATAGGTATTAGAATCGATTTTCACACGTCCTGCCGTCTGCGCCCGATAGCCATCCACACAAGCTATCTCACCTGTCCAAAACATTCTCAATCGATAGAACTCGGCGCGATCTGGCTCGACAGTTTAATTACGACATCGTAGAATCAAATTGAATATGAAAAATCGACCCAGCAAGGTGAAATTTGCTGATGTCTGTATGTGCGTCTGTGGACGCGTTTCATCTAGGCAAGCTTTTTTCGAGATGGCTCATGCGATCAATATGGTTGATATCTCGTTCGATAGGCCCCATAGCGCCATTGATCGCTATTGAATTTTTTCTCGATCTGACTTCCGGTTTCGGAGATATATAGGCCAGAATGATTTTAGTGAGCGATTTTTTAAAAATCAACGGTACACTTTATCAACATGATTTCTTTAACAGTAGAAAGATCTAATCCATATCTACTTGGGGAAAAAATTTCATACCGATCTGACTTCCGGTTCCGGAGATTTACAGGATAGAATGATTTTAGTTAACGATTTTTTACAAATCAACGGTACATCCCATGAACGTGAAATTTGCAGCAGTGGAAAGACCTCATCCATATCTACCTGCAGAAAAAATTTCATACCGATCTGACGTTTGGTGTTCGAGATTCCGCCTTATTACCTTTGTTACTAGCGTAACATAGGTATTAGAATCGATTTTCACACGTCCTGCCGTCTGCGCCCGATAGCCATCCACACAAGCTATCTCACCTGTCCAAAACATTCTCAATCGATAGAACTCGGCGCGATCTGGCTCGACAGTTTAATTACGACATCGTAGAATCAAATTGAATATGAAAAATCGACCCAGCAAGGTGAAATTTGCTGATGTCTGTATGTGCGTCTGTGGACGCGTTTCATCTAGGCAAGCTTTTTTCGAGATGGCTCATGCGATCAATATGGTTGATATCTCGTTCGATAGGCCCCATAGCGCCATTGATCGCTATTGAATTTTTTCTCGATCTGACTTCCGGTTTCGGAGATATATAGGCCAGAATGATTTTAGTGAGCGATTTTTTAAAAATCAACGGTACACTTTATCAACATGATTTCTTTAACAGTAGAAAGATCTAATCCATATCTACTTGGGGAAAAAATTTCATACCGATCTGACTTCCGGTTCCGGAGATTTACAGGATAGAATGATTTTAGTTAACGATTTTTTACAAATCAACGGTACATCCCATGAACGTGAAATTTGCAGCAGTGGAAAGACCTCATCCATATCTACCTGCAGAAAAAATTTCATACCGATCTGACGTTTGGTGTTCGAGATTCCGCCTTATTACCTTTGTTACTAGCGTAACATAGGTATTAGAATCGATTTTCACACGTCCTGCCGTCTGCGCCCGATAGCCATCCACACAAGCTATCTCACCTGTCCAAAACATTCTCAATCGATAGAACTCGGCGCGATCTGGCTCGACAGTTTAATTACGACATCGTAGAATCAAATTGAATATGAAAAATCGACCCAGCAAGGTGAAATTTGCTGATGTCTGTATGTGCGTCTGTGGACGCGTTTCATCTAGGCAAGCTTTTTTCGAGATGGCTCATGCGATCAATATGGTTGATATCTCGTTCGATAGGCCCCATAGCGCCATTGATCGCTATTGAATTTTTTCTCGATCTGACTTCCGGTTTCGGAGATATATAGGCCAGAATGATTTTAGTGAGCGATTTTTTAAAAATCAACGGTACACTTTATCAACATGATTTCTTTAACAGTAGAAAGATCTAATCCATATCTACTTGGGGAAAAAATTTCATACCGATCTGACTTCCGGTTCCGGAGATTTACAGGATAGAATGATTTTAGTTAACGATTTTTTACAAATCAACGGTACATCCCATGAACGTGAAATTTGCAGCAGTGGAAAGACCTCATCCATATCTACCTGCAGAAAAAATTTCATACCGATCTGACGTTTGGTGTTCGAGATTCCGCCTTATTACCTTTGTTACTAGCGTAACATAGGTATTAGAATCGATTTTCACACGTCCTGCCGTCTGCGCCCGATAGCCATCCACACAAGCTATCTCACCTGTCCAAAACATTCTCAATCGATAGAACTCGGCGCGATCTGGCTCGACAGTTTAATTACGACATCGTAGAATCAAATTGAATATGAAAAATCGACCCAGCAAGGTGAAATTTGCTGATGTCTGTATGTGCGTCTGTGGACGCGTTTCATCTAGGCAAGCTTTTTTCGAGATGGCTCATGCGATCAATATGGTTGATATCTCGTTCGATAGGCCCCATAGCGCCATTGATCGCTATTGAATTTTTTCTCGATCTGACTTCCGGTTTCGGAGATATATAGGCCAGAATGATTTTAGTGAGCGATTTTTTAAAAATCAACGGTACACTTTATCAACATGATTTCTTTAACAGTAGAAAGATCTAATCCATATCTACTTGGGGAAAAAATTTCATACCGATCTGACTTCCGGTTCCGGAGATTTACAGGATAGAATGATTTTAGTTAACAATTTTTTACAAATCAACGGTACATCCCATGAACGTGAAATTTGCAGCAGTGGAAAGACCTCATCCATATCTACCTGCAGAAAAAATTTCATACCGATCTGACGTTTGGTGTTCGAGATTCCGCCTTATTACCTTTGTTACTAGCGTAACATAGGTATTAGAATCGATTTTCACACGTCCTGCCGTCTGCGCCCGATAGCCATCCACACAAGCTATCTCACCTGTCCAAAACATTCTCAATCGATAGAACTCGGCGCGATCTGGCTCGACAGTTTAATTACGACATCGTAGAATCAAATTGAATATGAAAAATCGACCCAGCAAGGTGAAATTTGCTGATGTCTGTATGTGCGTCTGTGGACGCGTTTCATCTAGGCAAGCTTTTTTCGAGATGGCTCATGCGATCAATATGGTTGATATCTCGTTCGATAGGCCCCATAGCGCCATTGATCGCTATTGAATTTTTTCTCGATCTGACTTCCGGTTTCGGAGATATATAGGCCAGAATGATTTTAGTGAGCGATTTTTTAAAAATCAACGGTACACTTTATCAACATGATTTCTTTAACAGTAGAAAGATCTAATCCATATCTACTTGGGGAAAAAATTTCATACCGATCTGACTTCCGGTTCCGGAGATTTACAGGATAGAATGATTTTAGTTAACGATTTTTTACAAATCAACGGTACATCCCATGAACGTGAAATTTGCAGCAGTGGAAAGACCTCATCCATATCTACCTGCAGAAAAAATTTCATACCGATCTGACGTTTGGTGTTCGAGATTCCGCCTTATTACCTTTGTTACTAGCGTAACATAGGTATTAGAATCGATTTTCACACGTCCTGCCGTCTGCGCCCGATAGCCATCCACACAAGCTATCTCACCTGTCCAAAACATTCTCAATCGATAGAACTCGGCGCGATCTGGCTCGACAGTTTAATTACGACATCGTAGAATCAAATTGAATATGAAAAATCGACCCAGCAAGGTGAAATTTGCTGATGTCTGTATGTGCGTCTGTGGACGCGTTTCATCTAGGCAAGCTTTTTTCGAGATGGCTCATGCGATCAATATGGTTGATATCTCGTTCGATAGGCCCCATAGCGCCATTGATCGCTATTGAATTTTTTCTCGATCTGACTTCCGGTTTCGGAGATATATAGGCCAGAATGATTTTAGTGAGCGATTTTTTAAAAATCAACGGTACACTTTATCAACATGATTTCTTTAACAGTAGAAAGATCTAATCCATATCTACTTGGGGAAAAAATTTCATACCGATCTGACTTCCGGTTCCGGAGATTTACAGGATACAATGATTTTAGTTAACGATTTTTTACAAATCAACGGTACATCCCATGAACGTGAAATTTGCAGCAGTGGAAAGACCTCATCCATATCTACCTGCAGAAAAAATTTCATACCGATCTGACGTTTGGTGTTCGAGATTCCGCCTTATTACCTTTGTTACTAGCGTAACATAGGTATTAGAATCGATTTTCACACGTCCTGCCGTCTGCGCCCGATAGCCATCCACACAAGCTATCTCACCTGTCCAAAACATTCTCAATCGATAGAACTCGGCGCGATCTGGCTCGACAGTTTAATTACGACATCGTAGAATCAAATTGAATATGAAAAATCGACCCAGCAAGGTGAAATTTGCTGATGTCTGTATGTGCGTCTGTGGACGCGTTTCATCTAGGCAAGCTTTTTTCGAGATGGCTCATGCGATCAATATGGTTGATATCTCGTTCGATAGGCCCCATAGCGCCATTGATCGCTATTGAATTTTTTCTCGATCTGACTTCCGGTTTCGGAGATATATAGGCCAGAATGATTTTAGTGAGCGATTTTTTAAAAATCAACGGTACACTTTATCAACATGATTTCTTTAACAGTAGAAAGATCTAATCCATATCTACTTGGGGAAAAAATTTCATACCGATCTGACTTCCGGTTCCGGAGATTTACAGGATAGAATGATTTTAGTTAACGATTTTTTACAAATCAACGGTACATCCCATGAACGTGAAATTTGCAGCAGTGGAAAGACCTCATCCATATCTACCTGCAGAAAAAATTTCATACCGATCTGACGTTTGGTGTTCGAGATTCCGCCTTATTACCTTTGTTACTAGCGTAACATAGGTATTAGAATCGATTTTCACACGTCCTGCCGTCTGCGCCCGATAGCCATCCACACAAGCTATCTCACCTGTCCAAAACATTCTCAATCGATAGAACTCGGCGCGATCTGGCTCGACAGTTTAATTACGACATCGTAGAATCAAATTGAATATGAAAAATCGACCCAGCAAGGTGAAATTTGCTGATGTCTGTATGTGCGTCTGTGGACGCGTTTCATCTAGGCAAGCTTTTTTCGAGATGGCTCATGCGATCAATATGGTTGATATCTCGTTCGATAGGCCCCATAGCGCCATTGATCGCTATTGAATTTTTTCTCGATCTGACTTCCGGTTTCGGAGATATATAGGCCAGAATGATTTTAGTGAGCGATTTTTTAAAAATCAACGGTACACTTTATCAACATGATTTCTTTAACAGTAGAAAGATCTAATCCATATCTACTTGGGGAAAAAATTTCATACCGATCTGACTTCCGGTTCCGGAGATTTACAGGATAGAATGATTTTAGTTAACGATTTTTTACAAATCAACGGTACATCCCATGAACGTGAAATTTGCAGCAGTGGAAAGACCTCATCCATATCTACCTGCAGAAAAAATTTCATACCGATCTGACGTTTGGTGTTCGAGATTCCGCCTTATTACCTTTGTTACTAGCGTAACATAGGTATTAGAATCGATTTTCACACGTCCTGCCGTCTGCGCCCGATAGCCATCCACACAAGCTATCTCACCTGTCCAAAACATTCTCAATCGATAGAACTCGGCGCGATCTGGCTCGACAGTTTAATTACGACATCGTAGAATCAAATTGAATATGAAAAATCGACCCAGCAAGGTGAAATTTGCTGATGTCTGTATGTGCGTCTGTGGACGCGTTTCATCTAGGCAAGCTTTTTTCGAGATGGCTCATGCGATCAATATGGTTGATATCTCGTTCGATAGGCCCCATAGCGCCATTGATCGCTATTGAATTTTTTCTCGATCTGACTTCCGGTTTCGGAGATATATAGGCCAGAATGATTTTAGTGAGCGATTTTTTAAAAATCAACGGTACACTTTATCAACATGATTTCTTTAACAGTAGAAAGATCTAATCCATATCTACTTGGGGAAAAAATTTCATACCGATCTGACTTCCGGTTCCGGAGATTTACAGGATAGAATGATTTTAGTTAACGATTTTTTACAAATCAACGGTACATCCCATGAACGTGAAATTTGCAGCAGTGGAAAGACCTCATCCATATCTACCTGCAGAAAAAATTTCATACCGATCTGACGTTTGGTGTTCGAGATTCCGCCTTATTACCTTTGTTACTAGCGTAACATAGGTATTAGAATCGATTTTCACACGTCCTGCCGTCTGCGCCCGATAGCCATCCACACAAGCTATCTCACCTGTCCAAAACATTCTCAATCGATAGAACTCGGCGCGATCTGGCTCGACAGTTTAATTACGACATCGTAGAATCAAATTGAATATGAAAAATCGACCCAGCAAGGTGAAATTTGCTGATGTCTGTATGTGCGTCTGTGGACGCGTTTCATCTAGGCAAGCTTTTTTCGAGATGGCTCATGCGATCAATATGGTTGATATCTCGTTCGATAGGCCCCATAGCGCCATTGATCGCTATTGAATTTTTTCTCGATCTGACTTCCGGTTTCGGAGATATATAGGCCAGAATGATTTTAGTGAGCGATTTTTTAAAAATCAACGGTACACTTTATCAACATGATTTCTTTAACAGTAGAAAGATCTAATCCATATCTACTTGGGGAAAAAATTTCATACCGATCTGACTTCCGGTTCCGGAGATTTACAGGATACAATGATTTTAGTTAACGATTTTTTACAAATCAACGGTACATCCCATGAACGTGAAATTTGCAGCAGTGGAAAGACCTCATCCATATCTACCTGCAGAAAAAATTTCATACCGATCTGACGTTTGGTGTTCGAGATTCCGCCTTATTACCTTTGTTACTAGCGTAACATAGGTATTAGAATCGATTTTCACACGTCCTGCCGTCTGCGCCCGATAGCCATCCACACAAGCTATCTCACCTGTCCAAAACATTCTCAATCGATAGAACTCGGCGCGATCTGGCTCGACAGTTTAATTACGACATCGTAGAATCAAATTGAATATGAAAAATCGACCCAGCAAGGTGAAATTTGCTGATGTCTGTATGTGCGTCTGTGGACGCGTTTCATCTAGGCAAGCTTTTTTCGAGATGGCTCATGCGATCAATATGGTTGATATCTCGTTCGATAGGCCCCATAGCGCCATTGATCGCTATTGAATTTTTTCTCGATCTGACTTCCGGTTTCGGAGATATATAGGCCAGAATGATTTTAGTGAGCGATTTTTTAAAAATCAACGGTACACTTTATCAACATGATTTCTTTAACAGTAGAAAGATCTAATCCATATCTACTTGGGGAAAAAATTTCATACCGATCTGACTTCCGGTTCCGGAGATTTACAGGATAGAATGATTTTAGTTAACGATTTTTTACAAATCAACGGTACATCCCATGAACGTGAAATTTGCAGCAGTGGAAAGACCTCATCCATATCTACCTGCAGAAAAAATTTCATACCGATCTGACGTTTGGTGTTCGAGATTCCGCCTTATTACCTTTGTTACTAGCGTAACATAGGTATTAGAATCGATTTTCACACGTCCTGCCGTCTGCGCCCGATAGCCATCCACACAAGCTATCTCACCTGTCCAAAACATTCTCAATCGATAGAACTCGGCGCGATCTGGCTCGACAGTTTAATTACGACATCGTAGAATCAAATTGAATATGAAAAATCGACCCAGCAAGGTGAAATTTGCTGATGTCTGTATGTGCGTCTGTGGACGCGTTTCATCTAGGCAAGCTTTTTTCGAGATGGCTCATGCGATCAATATGGTTGATATCTCGTTCGATAGGCCCCATAGCGCCATTGATCGCTATTGAATTTTTTCTCGATCTGACTTCCGGTTTCGGAGATATATAGGCCAGAATGATTTTAGTGAGCGATTTTTTAAAAATCAACGGTACACTTTATCAACATGATTTCTTTAACAGTAGAAAGATCTAATCCATATCTACTTGGGGAAAAAATTTCATACCGATCTGACTTCCGGTTCCGGAGATTTACAGGATAGAATGATTTTAGTTAACGATTTTTTACAAATCAACGGTACATCCCATGAACGTGAAATTTGCAGCAGTGGAAAGACCTCATCCATATCTACCTGCAGAAAAAATTTCATACCGATCTGACGTTTGGTGT
This sequence comes from Ochlerotatus camptorhynchus, assembly GCF_037179485.1. NCBI lineage: Eukaryota > Metazoa > Arthropoda > Insecta > Diptera > Culicidae > Ochlerotatus > Ochlerotatus camptorhynchus. The sequence goes on along the minus strand of NW_027040930.1, from coordinate 404,419 downwards.
TCGAGATTCCGCCTTATTACCTTTGTTACTAGCGTAACATAGGTATTAGAATCGATTTTCACACGTCCTGCCGTCTGCGCCCGATAGCCATCCACACAAGCTATCTCACCTGTCCAAAACATTCTCAATCGATAGAACTCGGCGCGATCTGGCTCGACAGTTTAATTACGACATCGTAGAATCAAATTGAATATGAAAAATCGACCCAGCAAGGTGAAATTTGCTGATGTCTGTATGTGCGTCTGTGGACGCGTTTCATCTAGGCAAGCTTTTTTCGAGATGGCTCATGCGATCAATATGGTTGATATCTCGTTCGATAGGCCCCATAGCGCCATTGATCGCTATTGAATTTTTTCTCGATCTGACTTCCGGTTTCGGAGATATATAGGCCAGAATGATTTTAGTGAGCGATTTTTTAAAAATCAACGGTACACTTTATCAACATGATTTCTTTAACAGTAGAAAGATCTAATCCATATCTACTTGGGGAAAAAATTTCATACCGATCTGACTTCCGGTTCCGGAGATTTACAGGATAGAATGATTTTAGTTAACGATTTTTTACAAATCAACGGTACATCCCATGAACGTGAAATTTGCAGCAGTGGAAAGACCTCATCCATATCTACCTGCAGAAAAAATTTCATACCGATCTGACGTTTGGTGTTCGAGATTCCGCCTTATTACCTTTGTTACTAGCGTAACATAGGTATTAGAATCGATTTTCACACGTCCTGCCGTCTGCGCCCGATAGCCATCCACACAAGCTATCTCACCTGTCCAAAACATTCTCAATCGATAGAACTCGGCGCGATCTGGCTCGACAGTTTAATTACGACATCGTAGAATCAAATTGAATATGAAAAATCGACCCAGCAAGGTGAAATTTGCTGATGTCTGTATGTGCGTCTGTGGACGCGTTTCATCTAGGCAAGCTTTTTTCGAGATGGCTCATGCGATCAATATGGTTGATATCTCGTTCGATAGGCCCCATAGCGCCATTGATCGCTATTGAATTTTTTCTCGATCTGACTTCCGGTTTCGGAGATATATAGGCCAGAATGATTTTAGTGAGCGATTTTTTAAAAATCAACGGTACACTTTATCAACATGATTTCTTTAACAGTAGAAAGATCTAATCCATATCTACTTGGGGAAAAAATTTCATACCGATCTGACTTCCGGTTCCGGAGATTTACAGGATAGAATGATTTTAGTTAACGATTTTTTACAAATCAACGGTACATCCCATGAACGTGAAATTTGCAGCAGTGGAAAGACCTCATCCATATCTACCTGCAGAAAAAATTTCATACCGATCTGACGTTTGGTGTTCGAGATTCCGCCTTATTACCTTTGTTACTAGCGTAACATAGGTATTAGAATCGATTTTCACACGTCCTGCCGTCTGCGCCCGATAGCCATCCACACAAGCTATCTCACCTGTCCAAAACATTCTCAATCGATAGAACTCGGCGCGATCTGGCTCGACAGTTTAATTACGACATCGTAGAATCAAATTGAATATGAAAAATCGACCCAGCAAGGTGAAATTTGCTGATGTCTGTATGTGCGTCTGTGGACGCGTTTCATCTAGGCAAGCTTTTTTCGAGATGGCTCATGCGATCAATATGGTTGATATCTCGTTCGATAGGCCCCATAGCGCCATTGATCGCTATTGAATTTTTTCTCGATCTGACTTCCGGTTTCGGAGATATATAGGCCAGAATGATTTTAGTGAGCGATTTTTTAAAAATCAACGGTACACTTTATCAACATGATTTCTTTAACAGTAGAAAGATCTAATCCATATCTACTTGGGGAAAAAATTTCATACCGATCTGACTTCCGGTTCCGGAGATTTACAGGATACAATGATTTTAGTTAACGATTTTTTACAAATCAACGGTACATCCCATGAACGTGAAATTTGCAGCAGTGGAAAGACCTCATCCATATCTACCTGCAGAAAAAATTTCATACCGATCTGACGTTTGGTGTTCGAGATTCCGCCTTATTACCTTTGTTACTAGCGTAACATAGGTATTAGAATCGATTTTCACACGTCCTGCCGTCTGCGCCCGATAGCCATCCACACAAGCTATCTCACCTGTCCAAAACATTCTCAATCGATAGAACTCGGCGCGATCTGGCTCGACAGTTTAATTACGACATCGTAGAATCAAATTGAATATGAAAAATCGACCCAGCAAGGTGAAATTTGCTGATGTCTGTATGTGCGTCTGTGGACGCGTTTCATCTAGGCAAGCTTTTTTCGAGATGGCTCATGCGATCAATATGGTTGATATCTCGTTCGATAGGCCCCATAGCGCCATTGATCGCTATTGAATTTTTTCTCGATCTGACTTCCGGTTTCGGAGATATATAGGCCAGAATGATTTTAGTGAGCGATTTTTTAAAAATCAACGGTACACTTTATCAACATGATTTCTTTAACAGTAGAAAGATCTAATCCATATCTACTTGGGGAAAAAATTTCATACCGATCTGACTTCCGGTTCCGGAGATTTACAGGATAGAATGATTTTAGTTAACGATTTTTTACAAATCAACGGTACATCCCATGAACGTGAAATTTGCAGCAGTGGAAAGACCTCATCCATATCTACCTGCAGAAAAAATTTCATACCGATCTGACGTTTGGTGTTCGAGATTCCGCCTTATTACCTTTGTTACTAGCGTAACATAGGTATTAGAATCGATTTTCACACGTCCTGCCGTCTGCGCCCGATAGCCATCCACACAAGCTATCTCACCTGTCCAAAACATTCTCAATCGATAGAACTCGGCGCGATCTGGCTCGACAGTTTAATTACGACATCGTAGAATCAAATTGAATATGAAAAATCGACCCAGCAAGGTGAAATTTGCTGATGTCTGTATGTGCGTCTGTGGACGCGTTTCATCTAGGCAAGCTTTTTTCGAGATGGCTCATGCGATCAATATGGTTGATATCTCGTTCGATAGGCCCCATAGCGCCATTGATCGCTATTGAATTTTTTCTCGATCTGACTTCCGGTTTCGGAGATATATAGGCCAGAATGATTTTAGTGAGCGATTTTTTAAAAATCAACGGTACACTTTATCAACATGATTTCTTTAACAGTAGAAAGATCTAATCCATATCTACTTGGGGAAAAAATTTCATACCGATCTGACTTCCGGTTCCGGAGATTTACAGGATAGAATGATTTTAGTTAACGATTTTTTACAAATCAACGGTACATCCCATGAACGTGAAATTTGCAGCAGTGGAAAGACCTCATCCATATCTACCTGCAGAAAAAATTTCATACCGATCTGACGTTTGGTGTTCGAGATTCCGCCTTATTACCTTTGTTACTAGCGTAACATAGGTATTAGAATCGATTTTCACACGTCCTGCCGTCTGCGCCCGATAGCCATCCACACAAGCTATCTCACCTGTCCAAAACATTCTCAATCGATAGAACTCGGCGCGATCTGGCTCGACAGTTTAATTACGACATCGTAGAATCAAATTGAATATGAAAAATCGACCCAGCAAGGTGAAATTTGCTGATGTCTGTATGTGCGTCTGTGGACGCGTTTCATCTAGGCAAGCTTTTTTCGAGATGGCTCATGCGATCAATATGGTTGATATCTCGTTCGATAGGCCCCATAGCGCCATTGATCGCTATTGAATTTTTTCTCGATCTGACTTCCGGTTTCGGAGATATATAGGCCAGAATGATTTTAGTGAGCGATTTTTTAAAAATCAACGGTACACTTTATCAACATGATTTCTTTAACAGTAGAAAGATCTAATCCATATCTACTTGGGGAAAAAATTTCATACCGATCTGACTTCCGGTTCCGGAGATTTACAGGATAGAATGATTTTAGTTAACGATTTTTTACAAATCAACGGTACATCCCATGAACGTGAAATTTGCAGCAGTGGAAAGACCTCATCCATATCTACCTGCAGAAAAAATTTCATACCGATCTGACGTTTGGTGTTCGAGATTCCGCCTTATTACCTTTGTTACTAGCGTAACATAGGTATTAGAATCGATTTTCACACGTCCTGCCGTCTGCGCCCGATAGCCATCCACACAAGCTATCTCACCTGTCCAAAACATTCTCAATCGATAGAACTCGGCGCGATCTGGCTCGACAGTTTAATTACGACATCGTAGAATCAAATTGAATATGAAAAATCGACCCAGCAAGGTGAAATTTGCTGATGTCTGTATGTGCGTCTGTGGACGCGTTTCATCTAGGCAAGCTTTTTTCGAGATGGCTCATGCGATCAATATGGTTGATATCTCGTTCGATAGGCCCCATAGCGCCATTGATCGCTATTGAATTTTTTCTCGATCTGACTTCCGGTTTCGGAGATATATAGGCCAGAATGATTTTAGTGAGCGATTTTTTAAAAATCAACGGTACACTTTATCAACATGATTTCTTTAACAGTAGAAAGATCTAATCCATATCTACTTGGGGAAAAAATTTCATACCGATCTGACTTCCGGTTCCGGAGATTTACAGGATAGAATGATTTTAGTTAACGATTTTTTACAAATCAACGGTACATCCCATGAACGTGAAATTTGCAGCAGTGGAAAGACCTCATCCATATCTACCTGCAGAAAAAATTTCATACCGATCTGACGTTTGGTGTTCGAGATTCCGCCTTATTACCTTTGTTACTAGCGTAACATAGGTATTAGAATCGATTTTCACACGTCCTGCCGTCTGCGCCCGATAGCCATCCACACAAGCTATCTCACCTGTCCAAAACATTCTCAATCGATAGAACTCGGCGCGATCTGGCTCGACAGTTTAATTACGACATCGTAGAATCAAATTGAATATGAAAAATCGACCCAGCAAGGTGAAATTTGCTGATGTCTGTATGTGCGTCTGTGGACGCGTTTCATCTAGGCAAGCTTTTTTCGAGATGGCTCATGCGATCAATATGGTTGATATCTCGTTCGATAGGCCCCATAGCGCCATTGATCGCTATTGAATTTTTTCTCGATCTGACTTCCGGTTTCGGAGATATATAGGCCAGAATGATTTTAGTGAGCGATTTTTTAAAAATCAACGGTACACTTTATCAACATGATTTCTTTAACAGTAGAAAGATCTAATCCATATCTACTTGGGGAAAAAATTTCATACCGATCTGACTTCCGGTTCCGGAGATTTACAGGATAGAATGATTTTAGTTAACGATTTTTTACAAATCAACGGTACATCCCATGAACGTGAAATTTGCAGCAGTGGAAAGACCTCATCCATATCTACCTGCAGAAAAAATTTCATACCGATCTGACGTTTGGTGTTCGAGATTCCGCCTTATTACCTTTGTTACTAGCGTAACATAGGTATTAGAATCGATTTTCACACGTCCTGCCGTCTGCGCCCGATAGCCATCCACACAAGCTATCTCACCTGTCCAAAACATTCTCAATCGATAGAACTCGGCGCGATCTGGCTCGACAGTTTAATTACGACATCGTAGAATCAAATTGAATATGAAAAATCGACCCAGCAAGGTGAAATTTGCTGATGTCTGTATGTGCGTCTGTGGACGCGTTTCATCTAGGCAAGCTTTTTTCGAGATGGCTCATGCGATCAATATGGTTGATATCTCGTTCGATAGGCCCCATAGCGCCATTGATCGCTATTGAATTTTTTCTCGATCTGACTTCCGGTTTCGGAGATATATAGGCCAGAATGATTTTAGTGAGCGATTTTTTAAAAATCAACGGTACACTTTATCAACATGATTTCTTTAACAGTAGAAAGATCTAATCCATATCTACTTGGGGAAAAAATTTCATACCGATCTGACTTCCGGTTCCGGAGATTTACAGGATAGAATGATTTTAGTTAACGATTTTTTACAAATCAACGGTACATCCCATGAACGTGAAATTTGCAGCAGTGGAAAGACCTCATCCATATCTACCTGCAGAAAAAATTTCATACCGATCTGACGTTTGGTGTTCGAGATTCCGCCTTATTACCTTTGTTACTAGCGTAACATAGGTATTAGAATCGATTTTCACACGTCCTGCCGTCTGCGCCCGATAGCCATCCACACAAGCTATCTCACCTGTCCAAAACATTCTCAATCGATAGAACTCGGCGCGATCTGGCTCGACAGTTTAATTACGACATCGTAGAATCAAATTGAATATGAAAAATCGACCCAGCAAGGTGAAATTTGCTGATGTCTGTATGTGCGTCTGTGGACGCGTTTCATCTAGGCAAGCTTTTTTCGAGATGGCTCATGCGATCAATATGGTTGATATCTCGTTCGATACGCCCCATAGCGCCATTGATCGCTATTGAATTTTTTCTCGATCTGACTTCCGGTTTCGGAGATATATAGGCCAGAATGATTTTAGTGAGCGATTTTTTAAAAATCAACGGTACACTTTATCAACATGATTTCTTTAACAGTAGAAAGATCTAATCCATATCTACTTGGGGAAAAAATTTCATACCGATCTGACTTCCGGTTCCGGAGATTTACAGGATACAATGATTTTAGTTAACGATTTTTTACAAATCAACGGTACATCCCATGAACGTGAAATTTGCAGCAGTGGAAAGACCTCATCCATATCTACCTGCAGAAAAAATTTCATACCGATCTGACGTTTGGTGTTCGAGATTCCGCCTTATTACCTTTGTTACTAGCGTAACATAGGTATTAGAATCGATTTTCACACGTCCTGCCGTCTGCGCCCGATAGCCATCCACACAAGCTATCTCACCTGTCCAAAACATTCTCAATCGATAGAACTCGGCGCGATCTGGCTCGACAGTTTAATTACGACATCGTAGAATCAAATTGAATATGAAAAATCGACCCAGCAAGGTGAAATTTGCTGATGTCTGTATGTGCGTCTGTGGACGCGTTTCATCTAGGCAAGCTTTTTTCGAGATGGCTCATGCGATCAATATGGTTGATATCTCGTTCGATAGGCCCCATAGCGCCATTGATCGCTATTGAATTTTTTCTCGATCTGACTTCCGGTTTCGGAGATATATAGGCCAGAATGATTTTAGTGAGCGATTTTTTAAAAATCAACGGTACACTTTATCAACATGATTTCTTTAACAGTAGAAAGATCTAATCCATATCTACTTGGGGAAAAAATTTCATACCGATCTGACTTCCGGTTCCGGAGATTTACAGGATACAATGATTTTAGTTAACGATTTTTTACAAATCAACGGTACATCCCATGAACGTGAAATTTGCAGCAGTGGAAAGACCTCATCCATATCTACCTGCAGAAAAAATTTCATACCGATCTGACGTTTGGTGTTCGAGATTCCGCCTTATTACCTTTGTTACTAGCGTAACATAGGTATTAGAATCGATTTTCACACGTCCTGCCGTCTGCGCCCGATAGCCATCCACACAAGCTATCTCACCTGTCCAAAACATTCTCAATCGATAGAACTCGGCGCGATCTGGCTCGACAGTTTAATTACGACATCGTAGAATCAAATTGAATATGAAAAATCGACCCAGCAAGGTGAAATTTGCTGATGTCTGTATGTGCGTCTGTGGACGCGTTTCATCTAGGCAAGCTTTTTTCGAGATGGCTCATGCGATCAATATGGTTGATATCTCGTTCGATAGGCCCCATAGCGCCATTGATCGCTATTGAATTTTTTCTCGATCTGACTTCCGGTTTCGGAGATATATAGGCCAGAATGATTTTAGTGAGCGATTTTTTAAAAATCAACGGTACACTTTATCAACATGATTTCTTTAACAGTAGAAAGATCTAATCCATATCTACTTGGGGAAAAAATTTCATACCGATCTGACTTCCGGTTCCGGAGATTTACAGGATAGAATGATTTTAGTTAACGATTTTTTACAAATCAACGGTACATCCCATGAACGTGAAATTTGCAGCAGTGGAAAGACCTCATCCATATCTACCTGCAGAAAAAATTTCATACCGATCTGACGTTTGGTGTTCGAGATTCCGCCTTATTACCTTTGTTACTAGCGTAACATAGGTATTAGAATCGATTTTCACACGTCCTGCCGTCTGCGCCCGATAGCCATCCACACAAGCTATCTCACCTGTCCAAAACATTCTCAATCGATAGAACTCGGCGCGATCTGGCTCGACAGTTTAATTACGACATCGTAGAATCAAATTGAATATGAAAAATCGACCCAGCAAGGTGAAATTTGCTGATGTCTGTATGTGCGTCTGTGGACGCGTTTCATCTAGGCAAGCTTTTTTCGAGATGGCTCATGCGATCAATATGGTTGATATCTCGTTCGATAGGCCCCATAGCGCCATTGATCGCTATTGAATTTTTTCTCGATCTGACTTCCGGTTTCGGAGATATATAGGCCAGAATGATTTTAGTGAGCGATTTTTTAAAAATCAACGGTACACTTTATCAACATGATTTCTTTAACAGTAGAAAGATCTAATCCATATCTACTTGGGGAAAAAATTTCATACCGATCTGACTTCCGGTTCCGGAGATTTACAGGATAGAATGATTTTAGTTAACGATTTTTTACAAATCAACGGTACATCCCATGAACGTGAAATTTGCAGCAGTGGAAAGACCTCATCCATATCTACCTGCAGAAAAAATTTCATACCGATCTGACGTTTGGTGTTCGAGATTCCGCCTTATTACCTTTGTTACTAGCGTAACATAGGTATTAGAATCGATTTTCACACGTCCTGCCGTCTGCGCCCGATAGCCATCCACACAAGCTATCTCACCTGTCCAAAACATTCTCAATCGATAGAACTCGGCGCGATCTGGCTCGACAGTTTAATTACGACATCGTAGAATCAAATTGAATATGAAAAATCGACCCAGCAAGGTGAAATTTGCTGATGTCTGTATGTGCGTCTGTGGACGCGTTTCATCTAGGCAAGCTTTTTTCGAGATGGCTCATGCGATCAATATGGTTGATATCTCGTTCGATAGGCCCCATAGCGCCATTGATCGCTATTGAATTTTTTCTCGATCTGACTTCCGGTTTCGGAGATATATAGGCCAGAATGATTTTAGTGAGCGATTTTTTAAAAATCAACGGTACACTTTATCAACATGATTTCTTTAACAGTAGAAAGATCTAATCCATATCTACTTGGGGAAAAAATTTCATACCGATCTGACTTCCGGTTCCGGAGATTTACAGGATAGAATGATTTTAGTTAACGATTTTTTACAAATCAACGGTACATCCCATGAACGTGAAATTTGCAGCAGTGGAAAGACCTCATCCATATCTACCTGCAGAAAAAATTTCATACCGATCTGACGTTTGGTGTTCGAGATTCCGCCTTATTACCTTTGTTACTAGCGTAACATAGGTATTAGAATCGATTTTCACACGTCCTGCCGTCTGCGCCCGATAGCCATCCACACAAGCTATCTCACCTGTCCAAAACATTCTCAATCGATAGAACTCGGCGCGATCTGGCTCGACAGTTTAATTACGACATCGTAGAATCAAATTGAATATGAAAAATCGACCCAGCAAGGTGAAATTTGCTGATGTCTGTATGTGCGTCTGTGGACGCGTTTCATCTAGGCAAGCTTTTTTCGAGATGGCTCATGCGATCAATATGGTTGATATCTCGTTCGATAGGCCCCATAGCGCCATTGATCGCTATTGAATTTTTTCTCGATCTGACTTCCGGTTTCGGAGATATATAGGCCAGAATGATTTTAGTGAGCGATTTTTTAAAAATCAACGGTACACTTTATCAACATGATTTCTTTAACAGTAGAAAGATCTAATCCATATCTACTTGGGGAAAAAATTTCATACCGATCTGACTTCCGGTTCCGGAGATTTACAGGATAGAATGATTTTAGTTAACGATTTTTTACAAATCAACGGTACATCCCATGAACGTGAAATTTGCAGCAGTGGAAAGACCTCATCCATATCTACCTGCAGAAAAAATTTCATACCGATCTGACGTTTGGTGTTCGAGATTCCGCCTTATTACCTTTGTTACTAGCGTAACATAGGTATTAGAATCGATTTTCACACGTCCTGCCGTCTGCGCCCGATAGCCATCCACACAAGCTATCTCACCTGTCCAAAACATTCTCAATCGATAGAACTCGGCGCGATCTGGCTCGACAGTTTAATTACGACATCGTAGAATCAAATTGAATATGAAAAATCGACCCAGCAAGGTGAAATTTGCTGATGTCTGTATGTGCGTCTGTGGACGCGTTTCATCTAGGCAAGCTTTTTTCGAGATGGCTCATGCGATCAATATGGTTGATATCTCGTTCGATAGGCCCCATAGCGCCATTGATCGCTATTGAATTTTTTCTCGATCTGACTTCCGGTTTCGGAGATATATAGGCCAGAATGATTTTAGTGAGCGATTTTTTAAAAATCAACGGTACACTTTATCAACATGATTTCTTTAACAGTAGAAAGATCTAATCCATATCTACTTGGGGAAAAAATTTCATACCGATCTGACTTCCGGTTCCGGAGATTTACAGGATAGAATGATTTTAGTTAACGATTTTTTACAAATCAACGGTACATCCCATGAACGTGAAATTTGCAGCAGTGGAAAGACCTCATCCATATCTACCTGCAGAAAAAATTTCATACCGATCTGACGTTTGGTGTTCGAGATTCCGCCTTATTACCTTTGTTACTAGCGTAACATAGGTATTAGAATCGATTTTCACACGTCCTGCCGTCTGCGCCCGATAGCCATCCACACAAGCTATCTCACCTGTCCAAAACATTCTCAATCGATAGAACTCGGCGCGATCTGGCTCGACAGTTTAATTACGACATCGTAGAATCAAATTGAATATGAAAAATCGACCCAGCAAGGTGAAATTTGCTGATGTCTGTATGTGCGTCTGTGGACGCGTTTCATCTAGGCAAGCTTTTTTCGAGATGGCTCATGCGATCAATATGGTTGATATCTCGTTCGATAGGCCCCATAGCGCCATTGATCGCTATTGAATTTTTTCTCGATCTGACTTCCGGTTTCGGAGATATATAGGCCAGAATGATTTTAGTGAGCGATTTTTTAAAAATCAACGGTACACTTTATCAACATGATTTCTTTAACAGTAGAAAGATCTAATCCATATCTACTTGGGGAAAAAATTTCATACCGATCTGACTTCCGGTTCCGGAGATTTACAGGATACAATGATTTTAGTTAACGATTTTTTACAAATCAACGGTACATCCCATGAACGTGAAATTTGCAGCAGTGGAAAGACCTCATCCATATCTACCTGCAGAAAAAATTTCATACCGATCTGACGTTTGGTGTTCGAGATTCCGCCTTATTACCTTTGTTACTAGCGTAACATAGGTATTAGAATCGATTTTCACACGTCCTGCCGTCTGCGCCCGATAGCCATCCACACAAGCTATCTCACCTGTCCAAAACATTCTCAATCGATAGAACTCGGCGCGATCTGGCTCGACAGTTTAATTACGACATCGTAGAATCAAATTGAATATGAAAAATCGACCCAGCAAGGTGAAATTTGCTGATGTCTGTATGTGCGTCTGTGGACGCGTTTCATCTAGGCAAGCTTTTTTCGAGATGGCTCATGCGATCAATATGGTTGATATCTCGTTCGATAGGCCCCATAGCGCCATTGATCGCTATTGAATTTTTTCTCGATCTGACTTCCGGTTTCGGAGATATATAGGCCAGAATGATTTTAGTGAGCGATTTTTTAAAAATCAACGGTACACTTTATCAACATGATTTCTTTAACAGTAGAAAGATCTAATCCATATCTACTTGGGGAAAAAATTTCATACCGATCTGACTTCCGGTTCCGGAGATTTACAGGATAGAATGATTTTAGTTAACGATTTTTTACAAATCAACGGTACATCCCATGAACGTGAAATTTGCAGCAGTGGAAAGACCTCATCCATATCTACCTGCAGAAAAAATTTCATACCGATCTGACGTTTGGTGTTCGAGATTCCGCCTTATTACCTTTGTTACTAGCGTAACATAGGTATTAGAATCGATTTTCACACGTCCTGCCGTCTGCGCCCGATAGCCATCCACACAAGCTATCTCACCTGTCCAAAACATTCTCAATCGATAGAACTCGGCGCGATCTGGCTCGACAGTTTAATTACGACATCGTAGAATCAAATTGAATATGAAAAATCGACCCAGCAAGGTGAAATTTGCTGATGTCTGTATGTGCGTCTGTGGACGCGTTTCATCTAGGCAAGCTTTTTTCGAGATGGCTCATGCGATCAATATGGTTGATATCTCGTTCGATAGGCCCCATAGCGCCATTGATCGCTATTGAATTTTTTCTCGATCTGACTTCCGGTTTCGGAGATATATAGGCCAGAATGATTTTAGTGAGCGATTTTTTAAAAATCAACGGTACACTTTATCAACATGATTTCTTTAACAGTAGAAAGATCTAATCCATATCTACTTGGGGAAAAAATTTCATACCGATCTGACTTCCGGTTCCGGAGATTTACAGGATAGAATGATTTTAGTTAACGATTTTTTACAAATCAACGGTACATCCCATGAACGTGAAATTTGCAGCAGTGGAAAGACCTCATCCATATCTACCTGCAGAAAAAATTTCATACCGATCTGACGTTTGGTGTTCGAGATTCCGCCTTATTACCTTTGTTACTAGCGTAACATAGGTATTAGAATCGATTTTCACACGTCCTGCCGTCTGCGCCCGATAGCCATCCACACAAGCTATCTCACCTGTCCAAAACATTCTCAATCGATAGAACTCGGCGCGATCTGGCTCGACAGTTTAATTACGACATCGTAGAATCAAATTGAATATGAAAAATCGACCCAGCAAGGTGAAATTTGCTGATGTCTGTATGTGCGTCTGTGGACGCGTTTCATCTAGGCAAGCTTTTTTCGAGATGGCTCATGCGATCAATATGGTTGATATCTCGTTCGATAGGCCCCATAGCGCCATTGATCGCTATTGAATTTTTTCTCGATCTGACTTCCGGTTTCGGAGATATATAGGCCAGAATGATTTTAGTGAGCGATTTTTTAAAAATCAACGGTACACTTTATCAACATGATTTCTTTAACAGTAGAAAGATCTAATCCATATCTACTTGGGGAAAAAATTTCATACCGATCTGACTTCCGGTTCCGGAGATTTACAGGATAGAATGATTTTAGTTAACGATTTTTTACAAATCAACGGTACATCCCATGAACGTGAAATTTGCAGCAGTGGAAAGACCTCATCCATATCTACCTGCAGAAAAAATTTCATACCGATCTGACGTTTGGTGTTCGAGATTCCGCCTTATTACCTTTGTTACTAGCGTAACATAGGTATTAGAATCGATTTTCACACGTCCTGCCGTCTGCGCCCGATAGCCATCCACACAAGCTATCTCACCTGTCCAAAACATTCTCAATCGATAGAACTCGGCGCGATCTGGCTCGACAGTTTAATTACGACATCGTAGAATCAAATTGAATATGAAAAATCGACCCAGCAAGGTGAAATTTGCTGATGTCTGTATGTGCGTCTGTGGACGCGTTTCATCTAGGCAAGCTTTTTTCGAGATGGCTCATGCGATCAATATGGTTGATATCTCGTTCGATAGGCCCCATAGCGCCATTGATCGCTATTGAATTTTTTCTCGATCTGACTTCCGGTTTCGGAGATATATAGGCCAGAATGATTTTAGTGAGCGATTTTTTAAAAATCAACGGTACACTTTATCAACATGATTTCTTTAACAGTAGAAAGATCTAATCCATATCTACTTGGGGAAAAAATTTCATACCGATCTGACTTCCGGTTCCGGAGATTTACAGGATAGAATGATTTTAGTTAACGATTTTTTACAAATCAACGGTACATCCCATGAACGTGAAATTTGCAGCAGTGGAAAGACCTCATCCATATCTACCTGCAGAAAAAATTTCATACCGATCTGACGTTTGGTGTTCGAGATTCCGCCTTATTACCTTTGTTACTAGCGTAACATAGGTATTAGAATCGATTTTCACACGTCCTGCCGTCTGCGCCCGATAGCCATCCACACAAGCTATCTCACCTGTCCAAAACATTCTCAATCGATAGAACTCGGCGCGATCTGGCTCGACAGTTTAATTACGACATCGTAGAATCAAATTGAATATGAAAAATCGACCCAGCAAGGTGAAATTTGCTGATGTCTGTATGTGCGTCTGTGGACGCGTTTCATCTAGGCAAGCTTTTTTCGAGATGGCTCATGCGATCAATATGGTTGATATCTCGTTCGATAGGCCCCATAGCGCCATTGATCGCTATTGAATTTTTTCTCGATCTGACTTCCGGTTTCGGAGATATATAGGCCAGAATGATTTTAGTGAGCGATTTTTTAAAAATCAACGGTACACTTTATCAACATGATTTCTTTAACAGTAGAAAGATCTAATCCATATCTACTTGGGGAAAAAATTTCATACCGATCTGACTTCCGGTTCCGGAGATTTACAGGATAGAATGATTTTAGTTAACGATTTTTTACAAATCAACGGTACATCCCATGAACGTGAAATTTGCAACAGTGGAAAGACCTCATCCATATCTACCTGCAGAAAAAATTTCATACCGATCTGACGTTTGGTGTTCGAGATTCCGCCTTATTACCTTTGTTACTAGCGTAACATAGGTATTAGAATCGATTTTCACACGTCCTGCCGTCTGCGCCCGATAGCCATCCACACAAGCTATCTCACCTGTCCAAAACATTCTCAATCGATAGAACTCGGCGCGATCTGGCTCGACAGTTTAATTACGACATCGTAGAATCAAATTGAATATGAAAAATCGACCCAGCAAGGTGAAATTTGCTGATGTCTGTATGTGCGTCTGTGGACGCGTTTCATCTAGGCAAGCTTTTTTCGAGATGGCTCATGCGATCAATATGGTTGATATCTCGTTCGATAGGCCCCATAGCGCCATTGATCGCTATTGAATTTTTTCTCGATCTGACTTCCGGTTTCGGAGATATATAGGCCAGAATGATTTTAGTGAGCGATTTTTTAAAAATCAACGGTACACTTTATCAACATGATTTCTTTAACAGTAGAAAGATCTAATCCATATCTACTTGGGGAAAAAATTTCATACCGATCTGACTTCCGGTTCCGGAGATTTACAGGATACAATGATTTTAGTTAACGATTTTTTACAAATCAACGGTACATCCCATGAACGTGAAATTTGCAGCAGTGGAAAGACCTCATCCATATCTACCTGCAGAAAAAATTTCATACCGATCTGACGTTTGGTGTTCGAGATTCCGCCTTATTACCTTTGTTACTAGCGTAACATAGGTATTAGAATCGATTTTCACACGTCCTGCCGTCTGCGCCCGATAGCCATCCACACAAGCTATCTCACCTGTCCAAAACATTCTCAATCGATAGAACTCGGCGCGATCTGGCTCGACAGTTTAATTACGACATCGTAGAATCAAATTGAATATGAAAAATCGACCCAGCAAGGTGAAATTTGCTGATGTCTGTATGTGCGTCTGTGGACGCGTTTCATCTAGGCAAGCTTTTTTCGAGATGGCTCATGCGATCAATATGGTTGATATCTCGTTCGATAGGCCCCATAGCGCCATTGATCGCTATTGAATTTTTTCTCGATCTGACTTCCGGTTTCGGAGATATATAGGCCAGAATGATTTTAGTGAGCGATTTTTTAAAAATCAACGGTACACTTTATCAACATGATTTCTTTAACAGTAGAAAGATCTAATCCATATCTACTTGGGGAAAAAATTTCATACCGATCTGACTTCCGGTTCCGGAGATTTACAGGATAGAATGATTTTAGTTAACGATTTTTTACAAATCAACGGTACATCCCATGAACGTGAAATTTGCAGCAGTGGAAAGACCTCATCCATATCTACCTGCAGAAAAAATTTCATACCGATCTGACGTTTGGTGTTCGAGATTCCGCCTTATTACCTTTGTTACTAGCGTAACATAGGTATTAGAATCGATTTTCACACGTCCTGCCGTCTGCGCCCGATAGCCATCCACACAAGCTATCTCACCTGTCCAAAACATTCTCAATCGATAGAACTCGGCGCGATCTGGCTCGACAGTTTAATTACGACATCGTAGAATCAAATTGAATATGAAAAATCGACCCAGCAAGGTGAAATTTGCTGATGTCTGTATGTGCGTCTGTGGACGCGTTTCATCTAGGCAAGCTTTTTTCGAGATGGCTCATGCGATCAATATGGTTGATATCTCGTTCGATAGGCCCCATAGCGCCATTGATCGCTATTGAATTTTTTCTCGATCTGACTTCCGGTTTCGGAGATATATAGGCCAGAATGATTTTAGTGAGCGATTTTTTAAAAATCAACGGTACACTTTATCAACATGATTTCTTTAACAGTAGAAAGATCTAATCCATATCTACTTGGGGAAAAAATTTCATACCGATCTGACTTCCGGTTCCGGAGATTTACAGGATAGAATGATTTTAGTTAACGATTTTTTACAAATCAACGGTACATCCCATGAACGTGAAATTTGCAGCAGTGGAAAGACCTCATCCATATCTACCTGCAGAAAAAATTTCATACCGATCTGACGTTTGGTGTTCGAGATTCCGCCTTATTACCTTTGTTACTAGCGTAACATAGGTATTAGAATCGATTTTCACACGTCCTGCCGTCTGCGCCCGATAGCCATCCACACAAGCTATCTCACCTGTCCAAAACATTCTCAATCGATAGAACTCGGCGCGATCTGGCTCGACAGTTTAATTACGACATCGTAGAATCAAATTGAATATGAAAAATCGACCCAGCAAGGTGAAATTTGCTGATGTCTGTATGTGCGTCTGTGGACGCGTTTCATCTAGGCAAGCTTTTTTCGAGATGGCTCATGCGATCAATATGGTTGATATCTCGTTCGATAGGCCCCATAGCGCCATTGATCGCTATTGAATTTTTTCTCGATCTGACTTCCGGTTTCGGAGATATATAGGCCAGAATGATTTTAGTGAGCGATTTTTTAAAAATCAACGGTACACTTTATCAACATGATTTCTTTAACAGTAGAAAGATCTAATCCATATCTACTTGGGGAAAAAATTTCATACCGATCTGACTTCCGGTTCCGGAGATTTACAGGATACAATGATTTTAGTTAACGATTTTTTACAAATCAACGGTACATCCCATGAACGTGAAATTTGCAGCAGTGGAAAGACCTCATCCATATCTACCTGCAGAAAAAATTTCATACCGATCTGACGTTTGGTGTTCGAGATTCCGCCTTATTACCTTTGTTACTAGCGTAACATAGGTATTAGAATCGATTTTCACACGTCCTGCCGTCTGCGCCCGATAGCCATCCACACAAGCTATCTCACCTGTCCAAAACATTCTCAATCGATAGAACTCGGCGCGATCTGGCTCGACAGTTTAATTACGACATCGTAGAATCAAATTGAATATGAAAAATCGACCCAGCAAGGTGAAATTTGCTGATGTCTGTATGTGCGTCTGTGGACGCGTTTCATCTAGGCAAGCTTTTTTCGAGATGGCTCATGCGATCAATATGGTTGATATCTCGTTCGATAGGCCCCATAGCGCCATTGATCGCTATTGAATTTTTTCTCGATCTGACTTCCGGTTTCGGAGATATATAGGCCAGAATGATTTTAGTGAGCGATTTTTTAAAAATCAACGGTACACTTTATCAACATGATTTCTTTAACAGTAGAAAGATCTAATCCATATCTACTTGGGGAAAAAATTTCATACCGATCTGACTTCCGGTTCCGGAGATTTACAGGATACAATGATTTTAGTTAACGATTTTTTACAAATCAACGGTACATCCCATGAACGTGAAATTTGCAGCAGTGGAAAGACCTCATCCATATCTACCTGCAGAAAAAATTTCATACCGATCTGACGTTTGGTGTTCGAGATTCCGCCTTATTACCTTTGTTACTAGCGTAACATAGGTATTAGAATCGATTTTCACACGTCCTGCCGTCTGCGCCCGATAGCCATCCACACAAGCTATCTCACCTGTCCAAAACATTCTCAATCGATAGAACTCGGCGCGATCTGGCTCGACAGTTTAATTACGACATCGTAGAATCAAATTGAATATGAAAAATCGACCCAGCAAGGTGAAATTTGCTGATGTCTGTATGTGCGTCTGTGGACGCGTTTCATCTAGGCAAGCTTTTTTCGAGATGGCTCATGCGATCAATATGGTTGATATCTCGTTCGATAGGCCCCATAGCGCCATTGATCGCTATTGAATTTTTTCTCGATCTGACTTCCGGTTTCGGAGATATATAGGCCAGAATGATTTTAGTGAGCGATTTTTTAAAAATCAACGGTACACTTTATCAACATGATTTCTTTAACAGTAGAAAGATCTAATCCATATCTACTTGGGGAAAAAATTTCATACCGATCTGACTTCCGGTTCCGGAGATTTACAGGATAGAATGATTTTAGTTAACGATTTTTTACAAATCAACGGTACATCCCATGAACGTGAAATTTGCAGCAGTGGAAAGACCTCATCCATATCTACCTGCAGAAAAAATTTCATACCGATCTGACGTTTGGTGTTCGAGATTCCGCCTTATTACCTTTGTTACTAGCGTAACATAGGTATTAGAATCGATTTTCACACGTCCTGCCGTCTGCGCCCGATAGCCATCCACACAAGCTATCTCACCTGTCCAAAACATTCTCAATCGATAGAACTCGGCGCGATCTGGCTCGACAGTTTAATTACGACATCGTAGAATCAAATTGAATATGAAAAATCGACCCAGCAAGGTGAAATTTGCTGATGTCTGTATGTGCGTCTGTGGACGCGTTTCATCTAGGCAAGCTTTTTTCGAGATGGCTCATGCGATCAATATGGTTGATATCTCGTTCGATAGGCCCCATAGCGCCATTGATCGCTATTGAATTTTTTCTCGATCTGACTTCCGGTTTCGGAGATATATAGGCCAGAATGATTTTAGTGAGCGATTTTTTAAAAATCAACGGTACACTTTATCAACATGATTTCTTTAACAGTAGAAAGATCTAATCCATATCTACTTGGGGAAAAAATTTCATACCGATCTGACTTCCGGTTCCGGAGATTTACAGGATAGAATGATTTTAGTTAACGATTTTTTACAAATCAACGGTACATCCCATGAACGTGAAATTTGCAGCAGTGGAAAGACCTCATCCATATCTACCTGCAGAAAAAATTTCATACCGATCTGACGTTTGGTGTTCGAGATTCCGCCTTATTACCTTTGTTACTAGCGTAACATAGGTATTAGAATCGATTTTCACACGTCCTGCCGTCTGCGCCCGATAGCCATCCACACAAGCTATCTCACCTGTCCAAAACATTCTCAATCGATAGAACTCGGCGCGATCTGGCTCGACAGTTTAATTACGACATCGTAGAATCAAATTGAATATGAAAAATCGACCCAGCAAGGTGAAATTTGCTGATGTCTGTATGTGCGTCTGTGGACGCGTTTCATCTAGGCAAGCTTTTTTCGAGATGGCTCATGCGATCAATATGGTTGATATCTCGTTCGATACGCCCCATAGCGCCATTGATCGCTATTGAATTTTTTCTCGATCTGACTTCCGGTTTCGGAGATATATAGGCCAGAATGATTTTAGTGAGCGATTTTTTAAAAATCAACGGTACACTTTATCAACATGATTTCTTTAACAGTAGAAAGATCTAATCCATATCTACTTGGGGAAAAAATTTCATACCGATCTGACTTCCGGTTCCGGAGATTTACAGGATACAATGATTTTAGTTAACGATTTTTTACAAATCAACGGTACATCCCATGAACGTGAAATTTGCAGCAGTGGAAAGACCTCATCCATATCTACCTGCAGAAAAAATTTCATACCGATCTGACGTTTGGTGTTCGAGATTCCGCCTTATTACCTTTGTTACTAGCGTAACATAGGTATTAGAATCGATTTTCACACGTCCTGCCGTCTGCGCCCGATAGCCATCCACACAAGCTATCTCACCTGTCCAAAACATTCTCAATCGATAGAACTCGGCGCGATCTGGCTCGACAGTTTAATTACGACATCGTAGAATCAAATTGAATATGAAAAATCGACCCAGCAAGGTGAAATTTGCTGATGTCTGTATGTGCGTCTGTGGACGCGTTTCATCTAGGCAAGCTTTTTTCGAGATGGCTCATGCGATCAATATGGTTGATATCTCGTTCGATAGGCCCCATAGCGCCATTGATCGCTATTGAATTTTTTCTCGATCTGACTTCCGGTTTCGGAGATATATAGGCCAGAATGATTTTAGTGAGCGATTTTTTAAAAATCAACGGTACACTTTATCAACATGATTTCTTTAACAGTAGAAAGATCTAATCCATATCTACTTGGGGAAAAAATTTCATACCGATCTGACTTCCGGTTCCGGAGATTTACAGGATAGAATGATTTTAGTTAACGATTTTTTACAAATCAACGGTACATCCCATGAACGTGAAATTTGCAGCAGTGGAAAGACCTCATCCATATCTACCTGCAGAAAAAATTTCATACCGATCTGACGTTTGGTGTTCGAGATTCCGCCTTATTACCTTTGTTACTAGCGTAACATAGGTATTAGAATCGATTTTCACACGTCCTGCCGTCTGCGCCCGATAGCCATCCACACAAGCTATCTCACCTGTCCAAAACATTCTCAATCGATAGAACTCGGCGCGATCTGGCTCGACAGTTTAATTACGACATCGTAGAATCAAATTGAATATGAAAAATCGACCCAGCAAGGTGAAATTTGCTGATGTCTGTATGTGCGTCTGTGGACGCGTTTCATCTAGGCAAGCTTTTTTCGAGATGGCTCATGCGATCAATATGGTTGATATCTCGTTCGATAGGCCCCATAGCGCCATTGATCGCTATTGAATTTTTTCTCGATCTGACTTCCGGTTTCGGAGATATATAGGCCAGAATGATTTTAGTGAGCGATTTTTTAAAAATCAACGGTACACTTTATCAACATGATTTCTTTAACAGTAGAAAGATCTAATCCATATCTACTTGGGGAAAAAATTTCATACCGATCTGACTTCCGGTTCCGGAGATTTACAGGATAGAATGATTTTAGTTAACGATTTTTTACAAATCAACGGTACATCCCATGAACGTGAAATTTGCAGCAGTGGAAAGACCTCATCCATATCTACCTGCAGAAAAAATTTCATACCGATCTGACGTTTGGTGTTCGAGATTCCGCCTTATTACCTTTGTTACTAGCGTAACATAGGTATTAGAATCGATTTTCACACGTCCTGCCGTCTGCGCCCGATAGCCATCCACACAAGCTATCTCACCTGTCCAAAACATTCTCAATCGATAGAACTCGGCGCGATCTGGCTCGACAGTTTAATTACGACATCGTAGAATCAAATTGAATATGAAAAATCGACCCAGCAAGGTGAAATTTGCTGATGTCTGTATGTGCGTCTGTGGACGCGTTTCATCTAGGCAAGCTTTTTTCGAGATGGCTCATGCGATCAATATGGTTGATATCTCGTTCGATAGGCCCCATAGCGCCATTGATCGCTATTGAATTTTTTCTCGATCTGACTTCCGGTTTCGGAGATATATAGGCCAGAATGATTTTAGTGAGCGATTTTTTAAAAATCAACGGTACACTTTATCAACATGATTTCTTTAACAGTAGAAAGATCTAATCCATATCTACTTGGGGAAAAAATTTCATACCGATCTGACTTCCGGTTCCGGAGATTTACAGGATAGAATGATTTTAGTTAACGATTTTTTACAAATCAACGGTACATCCCATGAACGTGAAATTTGCAGCAGTGGAAAGACCTCATCCATATCTACCTGCAGAAAAAATTTCATACCGATCTGACGTTTGGTGTTCGAGATTCCGCCTTATTACCTTTGTTACTAGCGTAACATAGGTATTAGAATCGATTTTCACACGTCCTGCCGTCTGCGCCCGATAGCCATCCACACAAGCTATCTCACCTGTCCAAAACATTCTCAATCGATAGAACTCGGCGCGATCTGGCTCGACAGTTTAATTACGACATCGTAGAATCAAATTGAATATGAAAAATCGACCCAGCAAGGTGAAATTTGCTGATGTCTGTATGTGCGTCTGTGGACGCGTTTCATCTAGGCAAGCTTTTTTCGAGATGGCTCATGCGATCAATATGGTTGATATCTCGTTCGATACGCCCCATAGCGCCATTGATCGCTATTGAATTTTTTCTCGATCTGACTTCCGGTTTCGGAGATATATAGGCCAGAATGATTTTAGTGAGCGATTTTTTAAAAATCAACGGTACACTTTATCAACATGATTTCTTTAACAGTAGAAAGATCTAATCCATATCTACTTGGGGAAAAAATTTCATACCGATCTGACTTCCGGTTCCGGAGATTTACAGGATAGAATGATTTTAGTTAACGATTTTTTACAAATCAACGGTACATCCCATGAACGTGAAATTTGCAGCAGTGGAAAGACCTCATCCATATCTACCTGCAGAAAAAATTTCATACCGATCTGACGTTTGGTGTTCGAGATTCCGCCTTATTACCTTTGTTACTAGCGTAACATAGGTATTAGAATCGATTTTCACACGTCCTGCCGTCTGCGCCCGATAGCCATCCACACAAGCTATCTCACCTGTCCAAAACATTCTCAATCGATAGAACTCGGCGCGATCTGGCTCGACAGTTTAATTACGACATCGTAGAATCAAATTGAATATGAAAAATCGACCCAGCAAGGTGAAATTTGCTGATGTCTGTATGTGCGTCTGTGGACGCGTTTCATCTAGGCAAGCTTTTTTCGAGATGGCTCATGCGATCAATATGGTTGATATCTCGTTCGATAGGCCCCATAGCGCCATTGATCGCTATTGAATTTTTTCTCGATCTGACTTCCGGTTTCGGAGATATATAGGCCAGAATGATTTTAGTGAGCGATTTTTTAAAAATCAACGGTACACTTTATCAACATGATTTCTTTAACAGTAGAAAGATCTAATCCATATCTACTTGGGGAAAAAATTTCATACCGATCTGACTTCCGGTTCCGGAGATTTACAGGATAGAATGATTTTAGTTAACGATTTTTTACAAATCAACGGTACATCCCATGAACGTGAAATTTGCAGCAGTGGAAAGACCTCATCCATATCTACCTGCAGAAAAAATTTCATACCGATCTGACGTTTGGTGTTCGAGATTCCGCCTTATTACCTTTGTTACTAGCGTAACATAGGTATTAGAATCGATTTTCACACGTCCTGCCGTCTGCGCCCGATAGCCATCCACACAAGCTATCTCACCTGTCCAAAACATTCTCAATCGATAGAACTCGGCGCGATCTGGCTCGACAGTTTAATTACGACATCGTAGAATCAAATTGAATATGAAAAATCGACCCAGCAAGGTGAAATTTGCTGATGTCTGTATGTGCGTCTGTGGACGCGTTTCATCTAGGCAAGCTTTTTTCGAGATGGCTCATGCGATCAATATGGTTGATATCTCGTTCGATAGGCCCCATAGCGCCATTGATCGCTATTGAATTTTTTCTCGATCTGACTTCCGGTTTCGGAGATATATAGGCCAGAATGATTTTAGTGAGCGATTTTTTAAAAATCAACGGTACACTTTATCAACATGATTTCTTTAACAGTAGAAAGATCTAATCCATATCTACTTGGGGAAAAAATTTCATACCGATCTGACTTCCGGTTCCGGAGATTTACAGGATAGAATGATTTTAGTTAACGATTTTTTACAAATCAACGGTACATCCCATGAACGTGAAATTTGCAGCAGTGGAAAGACCTCATCCATATCTACCTGCAGAAAAAATTTCATACCGATCTGACGTTTGGTGTTCGAGATTCCGCCTTATTACCTTTGTTACTAGCGTAACATAGGTATTAGAATCGATTTTCACACGTCCTGCCGTCTGCGCCCGATAGCCATCCACACAAGCTATCTCACCTGTCCAAAACATTCTCAATCGATAGAACTCGGCGCGATCTGGCTCGACAGTTTAATTACGACATCGTAGAATCAAATTGAATATGAAAAATCGACCCAGCAAGGTGAAATTTGCTGATGTCTGTATGTGCGTCTGTGGACGCGTTTCATCTAGGCAAGCTTTTTTCGAGATGGCTCATGCGATCAATATGGTTGATATCTCGTTCGATAGGCCCCATAGCGCCATTGATCGCTATTGAATTTTTTCTCGATCTGACTTCCGGTTTCGGAGATATATAGGCCAGAATGATTTTAGTGAGCGATTTTTTAAAAATCAACGGTACACTTTATCAACATGATTTCTTTAACAGTAGAAAGATCTAATCCATATCTACTTGGGGAAAAAATTTCATACCGATCTGACTTCCGGTTCCGGAGATTTACAGGATACAATGATTTTAGTTAACGATTTTTTACAAATCAACGGTACATCCCATGAACGTGAAATTTGCAGCAGTGGAAAGACCTCATCCATATCTACCTGCAGAAAAAATTTCATACCGATCTGACGTTTGGTGTTCGAGATTCCGCCTTATTACCTTTGTTACTAGCGTAACATAGGTATTAGAATCGATTTTCACACGTCCTGCCGTCTGCGCCCGATAGCCATCCACACAAGCTATCTCACCTGTCCAAAACATTCTCAATCGATAGAACTCGGCGCGATCTGGCTCGACAGTTTAATTACGACATCGTAGAATCAAATTGAATATGAAAAATCGACCCAGCAAGGTGAAATTTGCTGATGTCTGTATGTGCGTCTGTGGACGCGTTTCATCTAGGCAAGCTTTTTTCGAGATGGCTCATGCGATCAATATGGTTGATATCTCGTTCGATAGGCCCCATAGCGCCATTGATCGCTATTGAATTTTTTCTCGATCTGACTTCCGGTTTCGGAGATATATAGGCCAGAATGATTTTAGTGAGCGATTTTTTAAAAATCAACGGTACACTTTATCAACATGATTTCTTTAACAGTAGAAAGATCTAATCCATATCTACTTGGGGAAAAAATTTCATACCGATCTGACTTCCGGTTCCGGAGATTTACAGGATAGAATGATTTTAGTTAACGATTTTTTACAAATCAACGGTACATCCCATGAACGTGAAATTTGCAGCAGTGGAAAGACCTCATCCATATCTACCTGCAGAAAAAATTTCATACCGATCTGACGTTTGGTGTTCGAGATTCCGCCTTATTACCTTTGTTACTAGCGTAACATAGGTATTAGAATCGATTTTCACACGTCCTGCCGTCTGCGCCCGATAGCCATCCACACAAGCTATCTCACCTGTCCAAAACATTCTCAATCGATAGAACTCGGCGCGATCTGGCTCGACAGTTTAATTACGACATCGTAGAATCAAATTGAATATGAAAAATCGACCCAGCAAGGTGAAATTTGCTGATGTCTGTATGTGCGTCTGTGGACGCGTTTCATCTAGGCAAGCTTTTTTCGAGATGGCTCATGCGATCAATATGGTTGATATCTCGTTCGATAGGCCCCATAGCGCCATTGATCGCTATTGAATTTTTTCTCGATCTGACTTCCGGTTTCGGAGATATATAGGCCAGAATGATTTTAGTGAGCGATTTTTTAAAAATCAACGGTACACTTTATCAACATGATTTCTTTAACAGTAGAAAGATCTAATCCATATCTACTTGGGGAAAAAATTTCATACCGATCTGACTTCCGGTTCCGGAGATTTACAGGATAGAATGATTTTAGTTAACGATTTTTTACAAATCAACGGTACATCCCATGAACGTGAAATTTGCAGCAGTGGAAAGACCTCATCCATATCTACCTGCAGAAAAAATTTCATACCGATCTGACGTTTGGTGTTCGAGATTCCGCCTTATTACCTTTGTTACTAGCGTAACATAGGTATTAGAATCGATTTTCACACGTCCTGCCGTCTGCGCCCGATAGCCATCCACACAAGCTATCTCACCTGTCCAAAACATTCTCAATCGATAGAACTCGGCGCGATCTGGCTCGACAGTTTAATTACGACATCGTAGAATCAAATTGAATATGAAAAATCGACCCAGCAAGGTGAAATTTGCTGATGTCTGTATGTGCGTCTGTGGACGCGTTTCATCTAGGCAAGCTTTTTTCGAGATGGCTCATGCGATCAATATGGTTGATATCTCGTTCGATACGCCCCATAGCGCCATTGATCGCTATTGAATTTTTTCTCGATCTGACTTCCGGTTTCGGAGATATATAGGCCAGAATGATTTTAGTGAGCGATTTTTTAAAAATCAACGGTACACTTTATCAACATGATTTCTTTAACAGTAGAAAGATCTAATCCATATCTACTTGGGGAAAAAATTTCATACCGATCTGACTTCCGGTTCCGGAGATTTACAGGATAGAATGATTTTAGTTAACGATTTTTTACAAATCAACGGTACATCCCATGAACGTGAAATTTGCAGCAGTGGAAAGACCTCATCCATATCTACCTGCAGAAAAAATTTCATACCGATCTGACGTTTGGTGTTCGAGATTCCGCCTTATTACCTTTGTTACTAGCGTAACATAGGTATTAGAATCGATTTTCACACGTCCTGCCGTCTGCGCCCGATAGCCATCCACACAAGCTATCTCACCTGTCCAAAACATTCTCAATCGATAGAACTCGGCGCGATCTGGCTCGACAGTTTAATTACGACATCGTAGAATCAAATTGAATATGAAAAATCGACCCAGCAAGGTGAAATTTGCTGATGTCTGTATGTGCGTCTGTGGACGCGTTTCATCTAGGCAAGCTTTTTTCGAGATGGCTCATGCGATCAATATGGTTGATATCTCGTTCGATACGCCCCATAGCGCCATTGATCGCTATTGAATTTTTTCTCGATCTGACTTCCGGTTTCGGAGATATATAGGCCAGAATGATTTTAGTGAGCGATTTTTTAAAAATCAACGGTACACTTTATCAACATGATTTCTTTAACAGTAGAAAGATCTAATCCATATCTACTTGGGGAAAAAATTTCATACCGATCTGACTTCCGGTTCCGGAGATTTACAGGATACAATGATTTTAGTTAACGATTTTTTACAAATCAACGGTACATCCCATGAACGTGAAATTTGCAGCAGTGGAAAGACCTCATCCATATCTACCTGCAGAAAAAATTTCATACCGATCTGACGTTTGGTGTTCGAGATTCCGCCTTATTACCTTTGTTACTAGCGTAACATAGGTATTAGAATCGATTTTCACACGTCCTGCCGTCTGCGCCCGATAGCCATCCACACAAGCTATCTCACCTGTCCAAAACATTCTCAATCGATAGAACTCGGCGCGATCTGGCTCGACAGTTTAATTACGACATCGTAGAATCAAATTGAATATGAAAAATCGACCCAGCAAGGTGAAATTTGCTGATGTCTGTATGTGCGTCTGTGGACGCGTTTCATCTAGGCAAGCTTTTTTCGAGATGGCTCATGCGATCAATATGGTTGATATCTCGTTCGATAGGCCCCATAGCGCCATTGATCGCTATTGAATTTTTTCTCGATCTGACTTCCGGTTTCGGAGATATATAGGCCAGAATGATTTTAGTGAGCGATTTTTTAAAAATCAACGGTACACTTTATCAACATGATTTCTTTAACAGTAGAAAGATCTAATCCATATCTACTTGGGGAAAAAATTTCATACCGATCTGACTTCCGGTTCCGGAGATTTACAGGATAGAATGATTTTAGTTAACGATTTTTTACAAATCAACGGTACATCCCATGAACGTGAAATTTGCAGCAGTGGAAAGACCTCATCCATATCTACCTGCAGAAAAAATTTCATACCGATCTGACGTTTGGTGTTCGAGATTCCGCCTTATTACCTTTGTTACTAGCGTAACATAGGTATTAGAATCGATTTTCACACGTCCTGCCGTCTGCGCCCGATAGCCATCCACACAAGCTATCTCACCTGTCCAAAACATTCTCAATCGATAGAACTCGGCGCGATCTGGCTCGACAGTTTAATTACGACATCGTAGAATCAAATTGAATATGAAAAATCGACCCAGCAAGGTGAAATTTGCTGATGTCTGTATGTGCGTCTGTGGACGCGTTTCATCTAGGCAAGCTTTTTTCGAGATGGCTCATGCGATCAATATGGTTGATATCTCGTTCGATAGGCCCCATAGCGCCATTGATCGCTATTGAATTTTTTCTCGATCTGACTTCCGGTTTCGGAGATATATAGGCCAGAATGATTTTAGTGAGCGATTTTTTAAAAATCAACGGTACACTTTATCAACATGATTTCTTTAACAGTAGAAAGATCTAATCCATATCTACTTGGGGAAAAAATTTCATACCGATCTGACTTCCGGTTCCGGAGATTTACAGGATAGAATGATTTTAGTTAACGATTTTTTACAAATCAACGGTACATCCCATGAACGTGAAATTTGCAGCAGTGGAAAGACCTCATCCATATCTACCTGCAGAAAAAATTTCATACCGATCTGACGTTTGGTGTTCGAGATTCCGCCTTATTACCTTTGTTACTAGCGTAACATAGGTATTAGAATCGATTTTCACACGTCCTGCCGTCTGCGCCCGATAGCCATCCACACAAGCTATCTCACCTGTCCAAAACATTCTCAATCGATAGAACTCGGCGCGATCTGGCTCGACAGTTTAATTACGACATCGTAGAATCAAATTGAATATGAAAAATCGACCCAGCAAGGTGAAATTTGCTGATGTCTGTATGTGCGTCTGTGGACGCGTTTCATCTAGGCAAGCTTTTTTCGAGATGGCTCATGCGATCAATATGGTTGATATCTCGTTCGATAGGCCCCATAGCGCCATTGATCGCTATTGAATTTTTTCTCGATCTGACTTCCGGTTTCGGAGATATATAGGCCAGAATGATTTTAGTGAGCGATTTTTTAAAAATCAACGGTACACTTTATCAACATGATTTCTTTAACAGTAGAAAGATCTAATCCATATCTACTTGGGGAAAAAATTTCATACCGATCTGACTTCCGGTTCCGGAGATTTACAGGATAGAATGATTTTAGTTAACGATTTTTTACAAATCAACGGTACATCCCATGAACGTGAAATTTGCAGCAGTGGAAAGACCTCATCCATATCTACCTGCAGAAAAAATTTCATACCGATCTGACGTTTGGTGTTCGAGATTCCGCCTTATTACCTTTGTTACTAGCGTAACATAGGTATTAGAATCGATTTTCACACGTCCTGCCGTCTGCGCCCGATAGCCATCCACACAAGCTATCTCACCTGTCCAAAACATTCTCAATCGATAGAACTCGGCGCGATCTGGCTCGACAGTTTAATTACGACATCGTAGAATCAAATTGAATATGAAAAATCGACCCAGCAAGGTGAAATTTGCTGATGTCTGTATGTGCGTCTGTGGACGCGTTTCATCTAGGCAAGCTTTTTTCGAGATGGCTCATGCGATCAATATGGTTGATATCTCGTTCGATAGGCCCCATAGCGCCATTGATCGCTATTGAATTTTTTCTCGATCTGACTTCCGGTTTCGGAGATATATAGGCCAGAATGATTTTAGTGAGCGATTTTTTAAAAATCAACGGTACACTTTATCAACATGATTTCTTTAACAGTAGAAAGATCTAATCCATATCTACTTGGGGAAAAAATTTCATACCGATCTGACTTCCGGTTCCGGAGATTTACAGGATACAATGATTTTAGTTAACGATTTTTTACAAATCAACGGTACATCCCATGAACGTGAAATTTGCAGCAGTGGAAAGACCTCATCCATATCTACCTGCAGAAAAAATTTCATACCGATCTGACGTTTGGTGTTCGAGATTCCGCCTTATTACCTTTGTTACTAGCGTAACATAGGTATTAGAATCGATTTTCACACGTCCTGCCGTCTGCGCCCGATAGCCATCCACACAAGCTATCTCACCTGTCCAAAACATTCTCAATCGATAGAACTCGGCGCGATCTGGCTCGACAGTTTAATTACGACATCGTAGAATCAAATTGAATATGAAAAATCGACCCAGCAAGGTGAAATTTGCTGATGTCTGTATGTGCGTCTGTGGACGCGTTTCATCTAGGCAAGCTTTTTTCGAGATGGCTCATGCGATCAATATGGTTGATATCTCGTTCGATAGGCCCCATAGCGCCATTGATCGCTATTGAATTTTTTCTCGATCTGACTTCCGGTTTCGGAGATATATAGGCCAGAATGATTTTAGTGAGCGATTTTTTAAAAATCAACGGTACACTTTATCAACATGATTTCTTTAACAGTAGAAAGATCTAATCCATATCTACTTGGGGAAAAAATTTCATACCGATCTGACTTCCGGTTCCGGAGATTTACAGGATAGAATGATTTTAGTTAACGATTTTTTACAAATCAACGGTACATCCCATGAACGTGAAATTTGCAGCAGTGGAAAGACCTCATCCATATCTACCTGCAGAAAAAATTTCATACCGATCTGACGTTTGGTGTTCGAGATTCCGCCTTATTACCTTTGTTACTAGCGTAACATAGGTATTAGAATCGATTTTCACACGTCCTGCCGTCTGCGCCCGATAGCCATCCACACAAGCTATCTCACCTGTCCAAAACATTCTCAATCGATAGAACTCGGCGCGATCTGGCTCGACAGTTTAATTACGACATCGTAGAATCAAATTGAATATGAAAAATCGACCCAGCAAGGTGAAATTTGCTGATGTCTGTATGTGCGTCTGTGGACGCGTTTCATCTAGGCAAGCTTTTTTCGAGATGGCTCATGCGATCAATATGGTTGATATCTCGTTCGATAGGCCCCATAGCGCCATTGATCGCTATTGAATTTTTTCTCGATCTGACTTCCGGTTTCGGAGATATATAGGCCAGAATGATTTTAGTGAGCGATTTTTTAAAAATCAACGGTACACTTTATCAACATGATTTCTTTAACAGTAGAAAGATCTAATCCATATCTACTTGGGGAAAAAATTTCATACCGATCTGACTTCCGGTTCCGGAGATTTACAGGATAGAATGATTTTAGTTAACGATTTTTTACAAATCAACGGTACATCCCATGAACGTGAAATTTGCAGCAGTGGAAAGACCTCATCCATATCTACCTGCAGAAAAAATTTCATACCGATCTGACGTTTGGTGTTCGAGATTCCGCCTTATTACCTTTGTTACTAGCGTAACATAGGTATTAGAATCGATTTTCACACGTCCTGCCGTCTGCGCCCGATAGCCATCCACACAAGCTATCTCACCTGTCCAAAACATTCTCAATCGATAGAACTCGGCGCGATCTGGCTCGACAGTTTAATTACGACATCGTAGAATCAAATTGAATATGAAAAATCGACCCAGCAAGGTGAAATTTGCTGATGTCTGTATGTGCGTCTGTGGACGCGTTTCATCTAGGCAAGCTTTTTTCGAGATGGCTCATGCGATCAATATGGTTGATATCTCGTTCGATAGGCCCCATAGCGCCATTGATCGCTATTGAATTTTTTCTCGATCTGACTTCCGGTTTCGGAGATATATAGGCCAGAATGATTTTAGTGAGCGATTTTTTAAAAATCAACGGTACACTTTATCAACATGATTTCTTTAACAGTAGAAAGATCTAATCCATATCTACTTGGGGAAAAAATTTCATACCGATCTGACTTCCGGTTCCGGAGATTTACAGGATACAATGATTTTAGTTAACGATTTTTTACAAATCAACGGTACATCCCATGAACGTGAAATTTGCAGCAGTGGAAAGACCTCATCCATATCTACCTGCAGAAAAAATTTCATACCGATCTGACGTTTGGTGTTCGAGATTCCGCCTTATTACCTTTGTTACTAGCGTAACATAGGTATTAGAATCGATTTTCACACGTCCTGCCGTCTGCGCCCGATAGCCATCCACACAAGCTATCTCACCTGTCCAAAACATTCTCAATCGATAGAACTCGGCGCGATCTGGCTCGACAGTTTAATTACGACATCGTAGAATCAAATTGAATATGAAAAATCGACCCAGCAAGGTGAAATTTGCTGATGTCTGTATGTGCGTCTGTGGACGCGTTTCATCTAGGCAAGCTTTTTTCGAGATGGCTCATGCGATCAATATGGTTGATATCTCGTTCGATAGGCCCCATAGCGCCATTGATCGCTATTGAATTTTTTCTCGATCTGACTTCCGGTTTCGGAGATATATAGGCCAGAATGATTTTAGTGAGCGATTTTTTAAAAATCAACGGTACACTTTATCAACATGATTTCTTTAACAGTAGAAAGATCTAATCCATATCTACTTGGGGAAAAAATTTCATACCGATCTGACTTCCGGTTCCGGAGATTTACAGGATACAATGATTTTAGTTAACGATTTTTTACAAATCAACGGTACATCCCATGAACGTGAAATTTGCAGCAGTGGAAAGACCTCATCCATATCTACCTGCAGAAAAAATTTCATACCGATCTGACGTTTGGTGTTCGAGATTCCGCCTTATTACCTTTGTTACTAGCGTAACATAGGTATTAGAATCGATTTTCACACGTCCTGCCGTCTGCGCCCGATAGCCATCCACACAAGCTATCTCACCTGTCCAAAACATTCTCAATCGATAGAACTCGGCGCGATCTGGCTCGACAGTTTAATTACGACATCGTAGAATCAAATTGAATATGAAAAATCGACCCAGCAAGGTGAAATTTGCTGATGTCTGTATGTGCGTCTGTGGACGCGTTTCATCTAGGCAAGCTTTTTTCGAGATGGCTCATGCGATCAATATGGTTGATATCTCGTTCGATAGGCCCCATAGCGCCATTGATCGCTATTGAATTTTTTCTCGATCTGACTTCCGGTTTCGGAGATATATAGGCCAGAATGATTTTAGTGAGCGATTTTTTAAAAATCAACGGTACACTTTATCAACATGATTTCTTTAACAGTAGAAAGATCTAATCCATATCTACTTGGGGAAAAAATTTCATACCGATCTGACTTCCGGTTCCGGAGATTTACAGGATAGAATGATTTTAGTTAACGATTTTTTACAAATCAACGGTACATCCCATGAACGTGAAATTTGCAGCAGTGGAAAGACCTCATCCATATCTACCTGCAGAAAAAATTTCATACCGATCTGACGTTTGGTGTTCGAGATTCCGCCTTATTACCTTTGTTACTAGCGTAACATAGGTATTAGAATCGATTTTCACACGTCCTGCCGTCTGCGCCCGATAGCCATCCACACAAGCTATCTCACCTGTCCAAAACATTCTCAATCGATAGAACTCGGCGCGATCTGGCTCGACAGTTTAATTACGACATCGTAGAATCAAATTGAATATGAAAAATCGACCCAGCAAGGTGAAATTTGCTGATGTCTGTATGTGCGTCTGTGGACGCGTTTCATCTAGGCAAGCTTTTTTCGAGATGGCTCATGCGATCAATATGGTTGATATCTCGTTCGATAGGCCCCATAGCGCCATTGATCGCTATTGAATTTTTTCTCGATCTGACTTCCGGTTTCGGAGATATATAGGCCAGAATGATTTTAGTGAGCGATTTTTTAAAAATCAACGGTACACTTTATCAACATGATTTCTTTAACAGTAGAAAGATCTAATCCATATCTACTTGGGGAAAAAATTTCATACCGATCTGACTTCCGGTTCCGGAGATTTACAGGATAGAATGATTTTAGTTAACGATTTTTTACAAATCAACGGTACATCCCATGAACGTGAAATTTGCAGCAGTGGAAAGACCTCATCCATATCTACCTGCAGAAAAAATTTCATACCGATCTGACGTTTGGTGTTCGAGATTCCGCCTTATTACCTTTGTTACTAGCGTAACATAGGTATTAGAATCGATTTTCACACGTCCTGCCGTCTGCGCCCGATAGCCATCCACACAAGCTATCTCACCTGTCCAAAACATTCTCAATCGATAGAACTCGGCGCGATCTGGCTCGACAGTTTAATTACGACATCGTAGAATCAAATTGAATATGAAAAATCGACCCAGCAAGGTGAAATTTGCTGATGTCTGTATGTGCGTCTGTGGACGCGTTTCATCTAGGCAAGCTTTTTTCGAGATGGCTCATGCGATCAATATGGTTGATATCTCGTTCGATACGCCCCATAGCGCCATTGATCGCTATTGAATTTTTTCTCGATCTGACTTCCGGTTTCGGAGATATATAGGCCAGAATGATTTTAGTGAGCGATTTTTTAAAAATCAACGGTACACTTTATCAACATGATTTCTTTAACAGTAGAAAGATCTAATCCATATCTACTTGGGGAAAAAATTTCATACCGATCTGACTTCCGGTTCCGGAGATTTACAGGATACAATGATTTTAGTTAACGATTTTTTACAAATCAACGGTACATCCCATGAACGTGAAATTTGCAGCAGTGGAAAGACCTCATCCATATCTACCTGCAGAAAAAATTTCATACCGATCTGACGTTTGGTGTTCGAGATTCCGCCTTATTACCTTTGTTACTAGCGTAACATAGGTATTAGAATCGATTTTCACACGTCCTGCCGTCTGCGCCCGATAGCCATCCACACAAGCTATCTCACCTGTCCAAAACATTCTCAATCGATAGAACTCGGCGCGATCTGGCTCGACAGTTTAATTACGACATCGTAGAATCAAATTGAATATGAAAAATCGACCCAGCAAGGTGAAATTTGCTGATGTCTGTATGTGCGTCTGTGGACGCGTTTCATCTAGGCAAGCTTTTTTCGAGATGGCTCATGCGATCAATATGGTTGATATCTCGTTCGATAGGCCCCATAGCGCCATTGATCGCTATTGAATTTTTTCTCGATCTGACTTCCGGTTTCGGAGATATATAGGCCAGAATGATTTTAGTGAGCGATTTTTTAAAAATCAACGGTACACTTTATCAACATGATTTCTTTAACAGTAGAAAGATCTAATCCATATCTACTTGGGGAAAAAATTTCATACCGATCTGACTTCCGGTTCCGGAGATTTACAGGATAGAATGATTTTAGTTAACGATTTTTTACAAATCAACGGTACATCCCATGAACGTGAAATTTGCAGCAGTGGAAAGACCTCATCCATATCTACCTGCAGAAAAAATTTCATACCGATCTGACGTTTGGTGTTCGAGATTCCGCCTTATTACCTTTGTTACTAGCGTAACATAGGTATTAGAATCGATTTTCACACGTCCTGCCGTCTGCGCCCGATAGCCATCCACACAAGCTATCTCACCTGTCCAAAACATTCTCAATCGATAGAACTCGGCGCGATCTGGCTCGACAGTTTAATTACGACATCGTAGAATCAAATTGAATATGAAAAATCGACCCAGCAAGGTGAAATTTGCTGATGTCTGTATGTGCGTCTGTGGACGCGTTTCATCTAGGCAAGCTTTTTTCGAGATGGCTCATGCGATCAATATGGTTGATATCTCGTTCGATAGGCCCCATAGCGCCATTGATCGCTATTGAATTTTTTCTCGATCTGACTTCCGGTTTCGGAGATATATAGGCCAGAATGATTTTAGTGAGCGATTTTTTAAAAATCAACGGTACACTTTATCAACATGATTTCTTTAACAGTAGAAAGATCTAATCCATATCTACTTGGGGAAAAAATTTCATACCGATCTGACTTCCGGTTCCGGAGATTTACAGGATAGAATGATTTTAGTTAACGATTTTTTACAAATCAACGGTACATCCCATGAACGTGAAATTTGCAGCAGTGGAAAGACCTCATCCATATCTACCTGCAGAAAAAATTTCATACCGATCTGACGTTTGGTGTTCGAGATTCCGCCTTATTACCTTTGTTACTAGCGTAACATAGGTATTAGAATCGATTTTCACACGTCCTGCCGTCTGCGCCCGATAGCCATCCACACAAGCTATCTCACCTGTCCAAAACATTCTCAATCGATAGAACTCGGCGCGATCTGGCTCGACAGTTTAATTACGACATCGTAGAATCAAATTGAATATGAAAAATCGACCCAGCAAGGTGAAATTTGCTGATGTCTGTATGTGCGTCTGTGGACGCGTTTCATCTAGGCAAGCTTTTTTCGAGATGGCTCATGCGATCAATATGGTTGATATCTCGTTCGATAGGCCCCATAGCGCCATTGATCGCTATTGAATTTTTTCTCGATCTGACTTCCGGTTTCGGAGATATATAGGCCAGAATGATTTTAGTGAGCGATTTTTTAAAAATCAACGGTACACTTTATCAACATGATTTCTTTAACAGTAGAAAGATCTAATCCATATCTACTTGGGGAAAAAATTTCATACCGATCTGACTTCCGGTTCCGGAGATTTACAGGATAGAATGATTTTAGTTAACGATTTTTTACAAATCAACGGTACATCCCATGAACGTGAAATTTGCAGCAGTGGAAAGACCTCATCCATATCTACCTGCAGAAAAAATTTCATACCGATCTGACGTTTGGTGTTCGAGATTCCGCCTTATTACCTTTGTTACTAGCGTAACATAGGTATTAGAATCGATTTTCACACGTCCTGCCGTCTGCGCCCGATAGCCATCCACACAAGCTATCTCACCTGTCCAAAACATTCTCAATCGATAGAACTCGGCGCGATCTGGCTCGACAGTTTAATTACGACATCGTAGAATCAAATTGAATATGAAAAATCGACCCAGCAAGGTGAAATTTGCTGATGTCTGTATGTGCGTCTGTGGACGCGTTTCATCTAGGCAAGCTTTTTTCGAGATGGCTCATGCGATCAATATGGTTGATATCTCGTTCGATACGCCCCATAGCGCCATTGATCGCTATTGAATTTTTTCTCGATCTGACTTCCGGTTTCGGAGATATATAGGCCAGAATGATTTTAGTGAGCGATTTTTTAAAAATCAACGGTACACTTTATCAACATGATTTCTTTAACAGTAGAAAGATCTAATCCATATCTACTTGGGGAAAAAATTTCATACCGATCTGACTTCCGGTTCCGGAGATTTACAGGATAGAATGATTTTAGTTAACGATTTTTTACAAATCAACGGTACATCCCATGAACGTGAAATTTGCAGCAGTGGAAAGACCTCATCCATATCTACCTGCAGAAAAAATTTCATACCGATCTGACGTTTGGTGTTCGAGATTCCGCCTTATTACCTTTGTTACTAGCGTAACATAGGTATTAGAATCGATTTTCACACGTCCTGCCGTCTGCGCCCGATAGCCATCCACACAAGCTATCTCACCTGTCCAAAACATTCTCAATCGATAGAACTCGGCGCGATCTGGCTCGACAGTTTAATTACGACATCGTAGAATCAAATTGAATATGAAAAATCGACCCAGCAAGGTGAAATTTGCTGATGTCTGTATGTGCGTCTGTGGACGCGTTTCATCTAGGCAAGCTTTTTTCGAGATGGCTCATGCGATCAATATGGTTGATATCTCGTTCGATAGGCCCCATAGCGCCATTGATCGCTATTGAATTTTTTCTCGATCTGACTTCCGGTTTCGGAGATATATAGGCCAGAATGATTTTAGTGAGCGATTTTTTAAAAATCAACGGTACACTTTATCAACATGATTTCTTTAACAGTAGAAAGATCTAATCCATATCTACTTGGGGAAAAAATTTCATACCGATCTGACTTCCGGTTCCGGAGATTTACAGGATACAATGATTTTAGTTAACGATTTTTTACAAATCAACGGTACATCCCATGAACGTGAAATTTGCAGCAGTGGAAAGACCTCATCCATATCTACCTGCAGAAAAAATTTCATACCGATCTGACGTTTGGTGTTCGAGATTCCGCCTTATTACCTTTGTTACTAGCGTAACATAGGTATTAGAATCGATTTTCACACGTCCTGCCGTCTGCGCCCGATAGCCATCCACACAAGCTATCTCACCTGTCCAAAACATTCTCAATCGATAGAACTCGGCGCGATCTGGCTCGACAGTTTAATTACGACATCGTAGAATCAAATTGAATATGAAAAATCGACCCAGCAAGGTGAAATTTGCTGATGTCTGTATGTGCGTCTGTGGACGCGTTTCATCTAGGCAAGCTTTTTTCGAGATGGCTCATGCGATCAATATGGTTGATATCTCGTTCGATAGGCCCCATAGCGCCATTGATCGCTATTGAATTTTTTCTCGATCTGACTTCCGGTTTCGGAGATATATAGGCCAGAATGATTTTAGTGAGCGATTTTTTAAAAATCAACGGTACACTTTATCAACATGATTTCTTTAACAGTAGAAAGATCTAATCCATATCTACTTGGGGAAAAAATTTCATACCGATCTGACTTCCGGTTCCGGAGATTTACAGGATAGAATGATTTTAGTTAACGATTTTTTACAAATCAACGGTACATCCCATGAACGTGAAATTTGCAGCAGTGGAAAGACCTCATCCATATCTACCTGCAGAAAAAATTTCATACCGATCTGACGTTTGGTGTTCGAGATTCCGCCTTATTACCTTTGTTACTAGCGTAACATAGGTATTAGAATCGATTTTCACACGTCCTGCCGTCTGCGCCCGATAGCCATCCACACAAGCTATCTCACCTGTCCAAAACATTCTCAATCGATAGAACTCGGCGCGATCTGGCTCGACAGTTTAATTACGACATCGTAGAATCAAATTGAATATGAAAAATCGACCCAGCAAGGTGAAATTTGCTGATGTCTGTATGTGCGTCTGTGGACGCGTTTCATCTAGGCAAGCTTTTTTCGAGATGGCTCATGCGATCAATATGGTTGATATCTCGTTCGATAGGCCCCATAGCGCCATTGATCGCTATTGAATTTTTTCTCGATCTGACTTCCGGTTTCGGAGATATATAGGCCAGAATGATTTTAGTGAGCGATTTTTTAAAAATCAACGGTACACTTTATCAACATGATTTCTTTAACAGTAGAAAGATCTAATCCATATCTACTTGGGGAAAAAATTTCATACCGATCTGACTTCCGGTTCCGGAGATTTACAGGATACAATGATTTTAGTTAACGATTTTTTACAAATCAACGGTACATCCCATGAACGTGAAATTTGCAGCAGTGGAAAGACCTCATCCATATCTACCTGCAGAAAAAATTTCATACCGATCTGACGTTTGGTGTTCGAGATTCCGCCTTATTACCTTTGTTACTAGCGTAACATAGGTATTAGAATCGATTTTCACACGTCCTGCCGTCTGCGCCCGATAGCCATCCACACAAGCTATCTCACCTGTCCAAAACATTCTCAATCGATAGAACTCGGCGCGATCTGGCTCGACAGTTTAATTACGACATCGTAGAATCAAATTGAATATGAAAAATCGACCCAGCAAGGTGAAATTTGCTGATGTCTGTATGTGCGTCTGTGGACGCGTTTCATCTAGGCAAGCTTTTTTCGAGATGGCTCATGCGATCAATATGGTTGATATCTCGTTCGATAGGCCCCATAGCGCCATTGATCGCTATTGAATTTTTTCTCGATCTGACTTCCGGTTTCGGAGATATATAGGCCAGAATGATTTTAGTGAGCGATTTTTTAAAAATCAACGGTACACTTTATCAACATGATTTCTTTAACAGTAGAAAGATCTAATCCATATCTACTTGGGGAAAAAATTTCATACCGATCTGACTTCCGGTTCCGGAGATTTACAGGATAGAATGATTTTAGTTAACGATTTTTTACAAATCAACGGTACATCCCATGAACGTGAAATTTGCAGCAGTGGAAAGACCTCATCCATATCTACCTGCAGAAAAAATTTCATACCGATCTGACGTTTGGTGTTCGAGATTCCGCCTTATTACCTTTGTTACTAGCGTAACATAGGTATTAGAATCGATTTTCACACGTCCTGCCGTCTGCGCCCGATAGCCATCCACACAAGCTATCTCACCTGTCCAAAACATTCTCAATCGATAGAACTCGGCGCGATCTGGCTCGACAGTTTAATTACGACATCGTAGAATCAAATTGAATATGAAAAATCGACCCAGCAAGGTGAAATTTGCTGATGTCTGTATGTGCGTCTGTGGACGCGTTTCATCTAGGCAAGCTTTTTTCGAGATGGCTCATGCGATCAATATGGTTGATATCTCGTTCGATAGGCCCCATAGCGCCATTGATCGCTATTGAATTTTTTCTCGATCTGACTTCCGGTTTCGGAGATATATAGGCCAGAATGATTTTAGTGAGCGATTTTTTAAAAATCAACGGTACACTTTATCAACATGATTTCTTTAACAGTAGAAAGATCTAATCCATATCTACTTGGGGAAAAAATTTCATACCGATCTGACTTCCGGTTCCGGAGATTTACAGGATAGAATGATTTTAGTTAACGATTTTTTACAAATCAACGGTACATCCCATGAACGTGAAATTTGCAGCAGTGGAAAGACCTCATCCATATCTACCTGCAGAAAAAATTTCATACCGATCTGACGTTTGGTGTTCGAGATTCCGCCTTATTACCTTTGTTACTAGCGTAACATAGGTATTAGAATCGATTTTCACACGTCCTGCCGTCTGCGCCCGATAGCCATCCACACAAGCTATCTCACCTGTCCAAAACATTCTCAATCGATAGAACTCGGCGCGATCTGGCTCGACAGTTTAATTACGACATCGTAGAATCAAATTGAATATGAAAAATCGACCCAGCAAGGTGAAATTTGCTGATGTCTGTATGTGCGTCTGTGGACGCGTTTCATCTAGGCAAGCTTTTTTCGAGATGGCTCATGCGATCAATATGGTTGATATCTCGTTCGATACGCCCCATAGCGCCATTGATCGCTATTGAATTTTTTCTCGATCTGACTTCCGGTTTCGGAGATATATAGGCCAGAATGATTTTAGTGAGCGATTTTTTAAAAATCAACGGTACACTTTATCAACATGATTTCTTTAACAGTAGAAAGATCTAATCCATATCTACTTGGGGAAAAAATTTCATACCGATCTGACTTCCGGTTCCGGAGATTTACAGGATACAATGATTTTAGTTAACGATTTTTTACAAATCAACGGTACATCCCATGAACGTGAAATTTGCAGCAGTGGAAAGACCTCATCCATATCTACCTGCAGAAAAAATTTCATACCGATCTGACGTTTGGTGTTCGAGATTCCGCCTTATTACCTTTGTTACTAGCGTAACATAGGTATTAGAATCGATTTTCACACGTCCTGCCGTCTGCGCCCGATAGCCATCCACACAAGCTATCTCACCTGTCCAAAACATTCTCAATCGATAGAACTCGGCGCGATCTGGCTCGACAGTTTAATTACGACATCGTAGAATCAAATTGAATATGAAAAATCGACCCAGCAAGGTGAAATTTGCTGATGTCTGTATGTGCGTCTGTGGACGCGTTTCATCTAGGCAAGCTTTTTTCGAGATGGCTCATGCGATCAATATGGTTGATATCTCGTTCGATAGGCCCCATAGCGCCATTGATCGCTATTGAATTTTTTCTCGATCTGACTTCCGGTTTCGGAGATATATAGGCCAGAATGATTTTAGTGAGCGATTTTTTAAAAATCAACGGTACACTTTATCAACATGATTTCTTTAACAGTAGAAAGATCTAATCCATATCTACTTGGGGAAAAAATTTCATACCGATCTGACTTCCGGTTCCGGAGATTTACAGGATACAATGATTTTAGTTAACGATTTTTTACAAATCAACGGTACATCCCATGAACGTGAAATTTGCAGCAGTGGAAAGACCTCATCCATATCTACCTGCAGAAAAAATTTCATACCGATCTGACGTTTGGTGTTCGAGATTCCGCCTTATTACCTTTGTTACTAGCGTAACATAGGTATTAGAATCGATTTTCACACGTCCTGCCGTCTGCGCCCGATAGCCATCCACACAAGCTATCTCACCTGTCCAAAACATTCTCAATCGATAGAACTCGGCGCGATCTGGCTCGACAGTTTAATTACGACATCGTAGAATCAAATTGAATATGAAAAATCGACCCAGCAAGGTGAAATTTGCTGATGTCTGTATGTGCGTCTGTGGACGCGTTTCATCTAGGCAAGCTTTTTTCGAGATGGCTCATGCGATCAATATGGTTGATATCTCGTTCGATAGGCCCCATAGCGCCATTGATCGCTATTGAATTTTTTCTCGATCTGACTTCCGGTTTCGGAGATATATAGGCCAGAATGATTTTAGTGAGCGATTTTTTAAAAATCAACGGTACACTTTATCAACATGATTTCTTTAACAGTAGAAAGATCTAATCCATATCTACTTGGGGAAAAAATTTCATACCGATCTGACTTCCGGTTCCGGAGATTTACAGGATAGAATGATTTTAGTTAACGATTTTTTACAAATCAACGGTACATCCCATGAACGTGAAATTTGCAGCAGTGGAAAGACCTCATCCATATCTACCTGCAGAAAAAATTTCATACCGATCTGACGTTTGGTGTTCGAGATTCCGCCTTATTACCTTTGTTACTAGCGTAACATAGGTATTAGAATCGATTTTCACACGTCCTGCCGTCTGCGCCCGATAGCCATCCACACAAGCTATCTCACCTGTCCAAAACATTCTCAATCGATAGAACTCGGCGCGATCTGGCTCGACAGTTTAATTACGACATCGTAGAATCAAATTGAATATGAAAAATCGACCCAGCAAGGTGAAATTTGCTGATGTCTGTATGTGCGTCTGTGGACGCGTTTCATCTAGGCAAGCTTTTTTCGAGATGGCTCATGCGATCAATATGGTTGATATCTCGTTCGATAGGCCCCATAGCGCCATTGATCGCTATTGAATTTTTTCTCGATCTGACTTCCGGTTTCGGAGATATATAGGCCAGAATGATTTTAGTGAGCGATTTTTTAAAAATCAACGGTACACTTTATCAACATGATTTCTTTAACAGTAGAAAGATCTAATCCATATCTACTTGGGGAAAAAATTTCATACCGATCTGACTTCCGGTTCCGGAGATTTACAGGATAGAATGATTTTAGTTAACGATTTTTTACAAATCAACGGTACATCCCATGAACGTGAAATTTG
Organism: Ochlerotatus camptorhynchus; assembly: GCF_037179485.1. NCBI lineage: Eukaryota > Metazoa > Arthropoda > Insecta > Diptera > Culicidae > Ochlerotatus > Ochlerotatus camptorhynchus. The sequence goes on along the minus strand of NW_027040930.1, from coordinate 361,132 downwards.
CAGCAGTGGAAAGACCTCATCCATATCTACCTGCAGAAAAAATTTCATACCGATCTGACGTTTGGTGTTCGAGATTCCGCCTTATTACCTTTGTTACTAGCGTAACATAGGTATTAGAATCGATTTTCACACGTCCTGCCGTCTGCGCCCGATAGCCATCCACACAAGCTATCTCACCTGTCCAAAACATTCTCAATCGATAGAACTCGGCGCGATCTGGCTCGACAGTTTAATTACGACATCGTAGAATCAAATTGAATATGAAAAATCGACCCAGCAAGGTGAAATTTGCTGATGTCTGTATGTGCGTCTGTGGACGCGTTTCATCTAGGCAAGCTTTTTTCGAGATGGCTCATGCGATCAATATGGTTGATATCTCGTTCGATACGCCCCATAGCGCCATTGATCGCTATTGAATTTTTTCTCGATCTGACTTCCGGTTTCGGAGATATATAGGCCAGAATGATTTTAGTGAGCGATTTTTTAAAAATCAACGGTACACTTTATCAACATGATTTCTTTAACAGTAGAAAGATCTAATCCATATCTACTTGGGGAAAAAATTTCATACCGATCTGACTTCCGGTTCCGGAGATTTACAGGATACAATGATTTTAGTTAACGATTTTTTACAAATCAACGGTACATCCCATGAACGTGAAATTTGCAGCAGTGGAAAGACCTCATCCATATCTACCTGCAGAAAAAATTTCATACCGATCTGACGTTTGGTGTTCGAGATTCCGCCTTATTACCTTTGTTACTAGCGTAACATAGGTATTAGAATCGATTTTCACACGTCCTGCCGTCTGCGCCCGATAGCCATCCACACAAGCTATCTCACCTGTCCAAAACATTCTCAATCGATAGAACTCGGCGCGATCTGGCTCGACAGTTTAATTACGACATCGTAGAATCAAATTGAATATGAAAAATCGACCCAGCAAGGTGAAATTTGCTGATGTCTGTATGTGCGTCTGTGGACGCGTTTCATCTAGGCAAGCTTTTTTCGAGATGGCTCATGCGATCAATATGGTTGATATCTCGTTCGATAGGCCCCATAGCGCCATTGATCGCTATTGAATTTTTTCTCGATCTGACTTCCGGTTTCGGAGATATATAGGCCAGAATGATTTTAGTGAGCGATTTTTTAAAAATCAACGGTACACTTTATCAACATGATTTCTTTAACAGTAGAAAGATCTAATCCATATCTACTTGGGGAAAAAATTTCATACCGATCTGACTTCCGGTTCCGGAGATTTACAGGATACAATGATTTTAGTTAACGATTTTTTACAAATCAACGGTACATCCCATGAACGTGAAATTTGCAGCAGTGGAAAGACCTCATCCATATCTACCTGCAGAAAAAATTTCATACCGATCTGACGTTTGGTGTTCGAGATTCCGCCTTATTACCTTTGTTACTAGCGTAACATAGGTATTAGAATCGATTTTCACACGTCCTGCCGTCTGCGCCCGATAGCCATCCACACAAGCTATCTCACCTGTCCAAAACATTCTCAATCGATAGAACTCGGCGCGATCTGGCTCGACAGTTTAATTACGACATCGTAGAATCAAATTGAATATGAAAAATCGACCCAGCAAGGTGAAATTTGCTGATGTCTGTATGTGCGTCTGTGGACGCGTTTCATCTAGGCAAGCTTTTTTCGAGATGGCTCATGCGATCAATATGGTTGATATCTCGTTCGATAGGCCCCATAGCGCCATTGATCGCTATTGAATTTTTTCTCGATCTGACTTCCGGTTTCGGAGATATATAGGCCAGAATGATTTTAGTGAGCGATTTTTTAAAAATCAACGGTACACTTTATCAACATGATTTCTTTAACAGTAGAAAGATCTAATCCATATCTACTTGGGGAAAAAATTTCATACCGATCTGACTTCCGGTTCCGGAGATTTACAGGATAGAATGATTTTAGTTAACGATTTTTTACAAATCAACGGTACATCCCATGAACGTGAAATTTGCAGCAGTGGAAAGACCTCATCCATATCTACCTGCAGAAAAAATTTCATACCGATCTGACGTTTGGTGTTCGAGATTCCGCCTTATTACCTTTGTTACTAGCGTAACATAGGTATTAGAATCGATTTTCACACGTCCTGCCGTCTGCGCCCGATAGCCATCCACACAAGCTATCTCACCTGTCCAAAACATTCTCAATCGATAGAACTCGGCGCGATCTGGCTCGACAGTTTAATTACGACATCGTAGAATCAAATTGAATATGAAAAATCGACCCAGCAAGGTGAAATTTGCTGATGTCTGTATGTGCGTCTGTGGATGCGTTTCATCTAGGCAAGCTTTTTTCGAGATGGCTCATGCGATCAATATGGTTGATATCTCGTTCGATAGGCCCCATAGCGCCATTGATCGCTATTGAATTTTTTCTCGATCTGACTTCCGGTTTCGGAGATATATAGGCCAGAATGATTTTAGTGAGCGATTTTTTAAAAATCAACGGTACACTTTATCAACATGATTTCTTTAACAGTAGAAAGATCTAATCCATATCTACTTGGGGAAAAAATTTCATACCGATCTGACTTCCGGTTCCGGAGATTTACAGGATAGAATGATTTTAGTTAACGATTTTTTACAAATCAACGGTACATCCCATGAACGTGAAATTTGCAGCAGTGGAAAGACCTCATCCATATCTACCTGCAGAAAAAATTTCATACCGATCTGACGTTTGGTGTTCGAGATTCCGCCTTATTACCTTTGTTACTAGCGTAACATAGGTATTAGAATCGATTTTCACACGTCCTGCCGTCTGCGCCCGATAGCCATCCACACAAGCTATCTCACCTGTCCAAAACATTCTCAATCGATAGAACTCGGCGCGATCTGGCTCGACAGTTTAATTACGACATCGTAGAATCAAATTGAATATGAAAAATCGACCCAGCAAGGTGAAATTTGCTGATGTCTGTATGTGCGTCTGTGGACGCGTTTCATCTAGGCAAGCTTTTTTCGAGATGGCTCATGCGATCAATATGGTTGATATCTCGTTCGATACGCCCCATAGCGCCATTGATCGCTATTGAATTTTTTCTCGATCTGACTTCCGGTTTCGGAGATATATAGGCCAGAATGATTTTAGTGAGCGATTTTTTAAAAATCAACGGTACACTTTATCAACATGATTTCTTTAACAGTAGAAAGATCTAATCCATATCTACTTGGGGAAAAAATTTCATACCGATCTGACTTCCGGTTCCGGAGATTTACAGGATACAATGATTTTAGTTAACGATTTTTTACAAATCAACGGTACATCCCATGAACGTGAAATTTGCAGCAGTGGAAAGACCTCATCCATATCTACCTGCAGAAAAAATTTCATACCGATCTGACGTTTGGTGTTCGAGATTCCGCCTTATTACCTTTGTTACTAGCGTAACATAGGTATTAGAATCGATTTTCACACGTCCTGCCGTCTGCGCCCGATAGCCATCCACACAAGCTATCTCACCTGTCCAAAACATTCTCAATCGATAGAACTCGGCGCGATCTGGCTCGACAGTTTAATTACGACATCGTAGAATCAAATTGAATATGAAAAATCGACCCAGCAAGGTGAAATTTGCTGATGTCTGTATGTGCGTCTGTGGACGCGTTTCATCTAGGCAAGCTTTTTTCGAGATGGCTCATGCGATCAATATGGTTGATATCTCGTTCGATAGGCCCCATAGCGCCATTGATCGCTATTGAATTTTTTCTCGATCTGACTTCCGGTTTCGGAGATATATAGGCCAGAATGATTTTAGTGAGCGATTTTTTAAAAATCAACGGTACACTTTATCAACATGATTTCTTTAACAGTAGAAAGATCTAATCCATATCTACTTGGGGAAAAAATTTCATACCGATCTGACTTCCGGTTCCGGAGATTTACAGGATAGAATGATTTTAGTTAACGATTTTTTACAAATCAACGGTACATCCCATGAACGTGAAATTTGCAGCAGTGGAAAGACCTCATCCATATCTACCTGCAGAAAAAATTTCATACCGATCTGACGTTTGGTGTTCGAGATTCCGCCTTATTACCTTTGTTACTAGCGTAACATAGGTATTAGAATCGATTTTCACACGTCCTGCCGTCTGCGCCCGATAGCCATCCACACAAGCTATCTCACCTGTCCAAAACATTCTCAATCGATAGAACTCGGCGCGATCTGGCTCGACAGTTTAATTACGACATCGTAGAATCAAATTGAATATGAAAAATCGACCCAGCAAGGTGAAATTTGCTGATGTCTGTATGTGCGTCTGTGGACGCGTTTCATCTAGGCAAGCTTTTTTCGAGATGGCTCATGCGATCAATATGGTTGATATCTCGTTCGATAGGCCCCATAGCGCCATTGATCGCTATTGAATTTTTTCTCGATCTGACTTCCGGTTTCGGAGATATATAGGCCAGAATGATTTTAGTGAGCGATTTTTTAAAAATCAACGGTACACTTTATCAACATGATTTCTTTAACAGTAGAAAGATCTAATCCATATCTACTTGGGGAAAAAATTTCATACCGATCTGACTTCCGGTTCCGGAGATTTACAGGATAGAATGATTTTAGTTAACGATTTTTTACAAATCAACGGTACATCCCATGAACGTGAAATTTGCAGCAGTGGAAAGACCTCATCCATATCTACCTGCAGAAAAAATTTCATACCGATCTGACGTTTGGTGTTCGAGATTCCGCCTTATTACCTTTGTTACTAGCGTAACATAGGTATTAGAATCGATTTTCACACGTCCTGCCGTCTGCGCCCGATAGCCATCCACACAAGCTATCTCACCTGTCCAAAACATTCTCAATCGATAGAACTCGGCGCGATCTGGCTCGACAGTTTAATTACGACATCGTAGAATCAAATTGAATATGAAAAATCGACCCAGCAAGGTGAAATTTGCTGATGTCTGTATGTGCGTCTGTGGACGCGTTTCATCTAGGCAAGCTTTTTTCGAGATGGCTCATGCGATCAATATGGTTGATATCTCGTTCGATACGCCCCATAGCGCCATTGATCGCTATTGAATTTTTTCTCGATCTGACTTCCGGTTTCGGAGATATATAGGCCAGAATGATTTTAGTGAGCGATTTTTTAAAAATCAACGGTACACTTTATCAACATGATTTCTTTAACAGTAGAAAGATCTAATCCATATCTACTTGGGGAAAAAATTTCATACCGATCTGACTTCCGGTTCCGGAGATTTACAGGATACAATGATTTTAGTTAACGATTTTTTACAAATCAACGGTACATCCCATGAACGTGAAATTTGCAGCAGTGGAAAGACCTCATCCATATCTACCTGCAGAAAAAATTTCATACCGATCTGACGTTTGGTGTTCGAGATTCCGCCTTATTACCTTTGTTACTAGCGTAACATAGGTATTAGAATCGATTTTCACACGTCCTGCCGTCTGCGCCCGATAGCCATCCACACAAGCTATCTCACCTGTCCAAAACATTCTCAATCGATAGAACTCGGCGCGATCTGGCTCGACAGTTTAATTACGACATCGTAGAATCAAATTGAATATGAAAAATCGACCCAGCAAGGTGAAATTTGCTGATGTCTGTATGTGCGTCTGTGGACGCGTTTCATCTAGGCAAGCTTTTTTCGAGATGGCTCATGCGATCAATATGGTTGATATCTCGTTCGATAGGCCCCATAGCGCCATTGATCGCTATTGAATTTTTTCTCGATCTGACTTCCGGTTTCGGAGATATATAGGCCAGAATGATTTTAGTGAGCGATTTTTTAAAAATCAACGGTACACTTTATCAACATGATTTCTTTAACAGTAGAAAGATCTAATCCATATCTACTTGGGGAAAAAATTTCATACCGATCTGACTTCCGGTTCCGGAGATTTACAGGATAGAATGATTTTAGTTAACGATTTTTTACAAATCAACGGTACATCCCATGAACGTGAAATTTGCAGCAGTGGAAAGACCTCATCCATATCTACCTGCAGAAAAAATTTCATACCGATCTGACGTTTGGTGTTCGAGATTCCGCCTTATTACCTTTGTTACTAGCGTAACATAGGTATTAGAATCGATTTTCACACGTCCTGCCGTCTGCGCCCGATAGCCATCCACACAAGCTATCTCACCTGTCCAAAACATTCTCAATCGATAGAACTCGGCGCGATCTGGCTCGACAGTTTAATTACGACATCGTAGAATCAAATTGAATATGAAAAATCGACCCAGCAAGGTGAAATTTGCTGATGTCTGTATGTGCGTCTGTGGACGCGTTTCATCTAGGCAAGCTTTTTTCGAGATGGCTCATGCGATCAATATGGTTGATATCTCGTTCGATAGGCCCCATAGCGCCATTGATCGCTATTGAATTTTTTCTCGATCTGACTTCCGGTTTCGGAGATATATAGGCCAGAATGATTTTAGTGAGCGATTTTTTAAAAATCAACGGTACACTTTATCAACATGATTTCTTTAACAGTAGAAAGATCTAATCCATATCTACTTGGGGAAAAAATTTCATACCGATCTGACTTCCGGTTCCGGAGATTTACAGGATAGAATGATTTTAGTTAACGATTTTTTACAAATCAACGGTACATCCCATGAACGTGAAATTTGCAGCAGTGGAAAGACCTCATCCATATCTACCTGCAGAAAAAATTTCATACCGATCTGACGTTTGGTGTTCGAGATTCCGCCTTATTACCTTTGTTACTAGCGTAACATAGGTATTAGAATCGATTTTCACACGTCCTGCCGTCTGCGCCCGATAGCCATCCACACAAGCTATCTCACCTGTCCAAAACATTCTCAATCGATAGAACTCGGCGCGATCTGGCTCGACAGTTTAATTACGACATCGTAGAATCAAATTGAATATGAAAAATCGACCCAGCAAGGTGAAATTTGCTGATGTCTGTATGTGCGTCTGTGGACGCGTTTCATCTAGGCAAGCTTTTTTCGAGATGGCTCATGCGATCAATATGGTTGATATCTCGTTCGATACGCCCCATAGCGCCATTGATCGCTATTGAATTTTTTCTCGATCTGACTTCCGGTTTCGGAGATATATAGGCCAGAATGATTTTAGTGAGCGATTTTTTAAAAATCAACGGTACACTTTATCAACATGATTTCTTTAACAGTAGAAAGATCTAATCCATATCTACTTGGGGAAAAAATTTCATACCGATCTGACTTCCGGTTCCGGAGATTTACAGGATACAATGATTTTAGTTAACGATTTTTTACAAATCAACGGTACATCCCATGAACGTGAAATTTGCAGCAGTGGAAAGACCTCATCCATATCTACCTGCAGAAAAAATTTCATACCGATCTGACGTTTGGTGTTCGAGATTCCGCCTTATTACCTTTGTTACTAGCGTAACATAGGTATTAGAATCGATTTTCACACGTCCTGCCGTCTGCGCCCGATAGCCATCCACACAAGCTATCTCACCTGTCCAAAACATTCTCAATCGATAGAACTCGGCGCGATCTGGCTCGACAGTTTAATTACGACATCGTAGAATCAAATTGAATATGAAAAATCGACCCAGCAAGGTGAAATTTGCTGATGTCTGTATGTGCGTCTGTGGACGCGTTTCATCTAGGCAAGCTTTTTTCGAGATGGCTCATGCGATCAATATGGTTGATATCTCGTTCGATAGGCCCCATAGCGCCATTGATCGCTATTGAATTTTTTCTCGATCTGACTTCCGGTTTCGGAGATATATAGGCCAGAATGATTTTAGTGAGCGATTTTTTAAAAATCAACGGTACACTTTATCAACATGATTTCTTTAACAGTAGAAAGATCTAATCCATATCTACTTGGGGAAAAAATTTCATACCGATCTGACTTCCGGTTCCGGAGATTTACAGGATAGAATGATTTTAGTTAACGATTTTTTACAAATCAACGGTACATCCCATGAACGTGAAATTTGCAGCAGTGGAAAGACCTCATCCATATCTACCTGCAGAAAAAATTTCATACCGATCTGACGTTTGGTGTTCGAGATTCCGCCTTATTACCTTTGTTACTAGCGTAACATAGGTATTAGAATCGATTTTCACACGTCCTGCCGTCTGCGCCCGATAGCCATCCACACAAGCTATCTCACCTGTCCAAAACATTCTCAATCGATAGAACTCGGCGCGATCTGGCTCGACAGTTTAATTACGACATCGTAGAATCAAATTGAATATGAAAAATCGACCCAGCAAGGTGAAATTTGCTGATGTCTGTATGTGCGTCTGTGGACGCGTTTCATCTAGGCAAGCTTTTTTCGAGATGGCTCATGCGATCAATATGGTTGATATCTCGTTCGATAGGCCCCATAGCGCCATTGATCGCTATTGAATTTTTTCTCGATCTGACTTCCGGTTTCGGAGATATATAGGCCAGAATGATTTTAGTGAGCGATTTTTTAAAAATCAACGGTACACTTTATCAACATGATTTCTTTAACAGTAGAAAGATCTAATCCATATCTACTTGGGGAAAAAATTTCATACCGATCTGACTTCCGGTTCCGGAGATTTACAGGATACAATGATTTTAGTTAACGATTTTTTACAAATCAACGGTACATCCCATGAACGTGAAATTTGCAGCAGTGGAAAGACCTCATCCATATCTACCTGCAGAAAAAATTTCATACCGATCTGACGTTTGGTGTTCGAGATTCCGCCTTATTACCTTTGTTACTAGCGTAACATAGGTATTAGAATCGATTTTCACACGTCCTGCCGTCTGCGCCCGATAGCCATCCACACAAGCTATCTCACCTGTCCAAAACATTCTCAATCGATAGAACTCGGCGCGATCTGGCTCGACAGTTTAATTACGACATCGTAGAATCAAATTGAATATGAAAAATCGACCCAGCAAGGTGAAATTTGCTGATGTCTGTATGTGCGTCTGTGGACGCGTTTCATCTAGGCAAGCTTTTTTCGAGATGGCTCATGCGATCAATATGGTTGATATCTCGTTCGATAGGCCCCATAGCGCCATTGATCGCTATTGAATTTTTTCTCGATCTGACTTCCGGTTTCGGAGATATATAGGCCAGAATGATTTTAGTGAGCGATTTTTTAAAAATCAACGGTACACTTTATCAACATGATTTCTTTAACAGTAGAAAGATCTAATCCATATCTACTTGGGGAAAAAATTTCATACCGATCTGACTTCCGGTTCCGGAGATTTACAGGATAGAATGATTTTAGTTAACGATTTTTTACAAATCAACGGTACATCCCATGAACGTGAAATTTGCAGCAGTGGAAAGACCTCATCCATATCTACCTGCAGAAAAAATTTCATACCGATCTGATGTTTGGTGTTCGAGATTCCGCCTTATTACCTTTGTTACTAGCGTAACATAGGTATTAGAATCGATTTTCACACGTCCTGCCGTCTGCGCCCGATAGCCATCCACACAAGCTATCTCACCTGTCCAAAACATTCTCAATCGATAGAACTCGGCGCGATCTGGCTCGACAGTTTAATTACGACATCGTAGAATCAAATTGAATATGAAAAATCGACCCAGCAAGGTGAAATTTGCTGATGTCTGTATGTGCGTCTGTGGACGCGTTTCATCTAGGCAAGCTTTTTTCGAGATGGCTCATGCGATCAATATGGTTGATATCTCGTTCGATAGGCCCCATAGCGCCATTGATCGCTATTGAATTTTTTCTCGATCTGACTTCCGGTTTCGGAGATATATAGGCCAGAATGATTTTAGTGAGCGATTTTTTAAAAATCAACGGTACACTTTATCAACATGATTTCTTTAACAGTAGAAAGATCTAATCCATATCTACTTGGGGAAAAAATTTCATACCGATCTGACTTCCGGTTCCGGAGATTTACAGGATAGAATGATTTTAGTTAACGATTTTTTACAAATCAACGGTACATCCCATGAACGTGAAATTTGCAGCAGTGGAAAGACCTCATCCATATCTACCTGCAGAAAAAATTTCATACCGATCTGACGTTTGGTGTTCGAGATTCCGCCTTATTACCTTTGTTACTAGCGTAACATAGGTATTAGAATCGATTTTCACACGTCCTGCCGTCTGCGCCCGATAGCCATCCACACAAGCTATCTCACCTGTCCAAAACATTCTCAATCGATAGAACTCGGCGCGATCTGGCTCGACAGTTTAATTACGACATCGTAGAATCAAATTGAATATGAAAAATCGACCCAGCAAGGTGAAATTTGCTGATGTCTGTATGTGCGTCTGTGGACGCGTTTCATCTAGGCAAGCTTTTTTCGAGATGGCTCATGCGATCAATATGGTTGATATCTCGTTCGATACGCCCCATAGCGCCATTGATCGCTATTGAATTTTTTCTCGATCTGACTTCCGGTTTCGGAGATATATAGGCCAGAATGATTTTAGTGAGCGATTTTTTAAAAATCAACGGTACACTTTATCAACATGATTTCTTTAACAGTAGAAAGATCTAATCCATATCTACTTGGGGAAAAAATTTCATACCGATCTGACTTCCGGTTCCGGAGATTTACAGGATAGAATGATTTTAGTTAACGATTTTTTACAAATCAACGGTACATCCCATGAACGTGAAATTTGCAGCAGTGGAAAGACCTCATCCATATCTACCTGCAGAAAAAATTTCATACCGATCTGACGTTTGGTGTTCGAGATTCCGCCTTATTACCTTTGTTACTAGCGTAACATAGGTATTAGAATCGATTTTCACACGTCCTGCCGTCTGCGCCCGATAGCCATCCACACAAGCTATCTCACCTGTCCAAAACATTCTCAATCGATAGAACTCGGCGCGATCTGGCTCGACAGTTTAATTACGACATCGTAGAATCAAATTGAATATGAAAAATCGACCCAGCAAGGTGAAATTTGCTGATGTCTGTATGTGCGTCTGTGGACGCGTTTCATCTAGGCAAGCTTTTTTCGAGATGGCTCATGCGATCAATATGGTTGATATCTCGTTCGATAGGCCCCATAGCGCCATTGATCGCTATTGAATTTTTTCTCGATCTGACTTCCGGTTTCGGAGATATATAGGCCAGAATGATTTTAGTGAGCGATTTTTTAAAAATCAACGGTACACTTTATCAACATGATTTCTTTAACAGTAGAAAGATCTAATCCATATCTACTTGGGGAAAAAATTTCATACCGATCTGACTTCCGGTTCCGGAGATTTACAGGATAGAATGATTTTAGTTAACGATTTTTTACAAATCAACGGTACATCCCATGAACGTGAAATTTGCAGCAGTGGAAAGACCTCATCCATATCTACCTGCAGAAAAAATTTCATACCGATCTGACGTTTGGTGTTCGAGATTCCGCCTTATTACCTTTGTTACTAGCGTAACATAGGTATTAGAATCGATTTTCACACGTCCTGCCGTCTGCGCCCGATAGCCATCCACACAAGCTATCTCACCTGTCCAAAACATTCTCAATCGATAGAACTCGGCGCGATCTGGCTCGACAGTTTAATTACGACATCGTAGAATCAAATTGAATATGAAAAATCGACCCAGCAAGGTGAAATTTGCTGATGTCTGTATGTGCGTCTGTGGACGCGTTTCATCTAGGCAAGCTTTTTTCGAGATGGCTCATGCGATCAATATGGTTGATATCTCGTTCGATAGGCCCCATAGCGCCATTGATCGCTATTGAATTTTTTCTCGATCTGACTTCCGGTTTCGGAGATATATAGGCCAGAATGATTTTAGTGAGCGATTTTTTAAAAATCAACGGTACACTTTATCAACATGATTTCTTTAACAGTAGAAAGATCTAATCCATATCTACTTGGGGAAAAAATTTCATACCGATCTGACTTCCGGTTCCGGAGATTTACAGGATACAATGATTTTAGTTAACGATTTTTTACAAATCAACGGTACATCCCATGAACGTGAAATTTGCAGCAGTGGAAAGACCTCATCCATATCTACCTGCAGAAAAAATTTCATACCGATCTGACGTTTGGTGTTCGAGATTCCGCCTTATTACCTTTGTTACTAGCGTAACATAGGTATTAGAATCGATTTTCACACGTCCTGCCGTCTGCGCCCGATAGCCATCCACACAAGCTATCTCACCTGTCCAAAACATTCTCAATCGATAGAACTCGGCGCGATCTGGCTCGACAGTTTAATTACGACATCGTAGAATCAAATTGAATATGAAAAATCGACCCAGCAAGGTGAAATTTGCTGATGTCTGTATGTGCGTCTGTGGACGCGTTTCATCTAGGCAAGCTTTTTTCGAGATGGCTCATGCGATCAATATGGTTGATATCTCGTTCGATAGGCCCCATAGCGCCATTGATCGCTATTGAATTTTTTCTCGATCTGACTTCCGGTTTCGGAGATATATAGGCCAGAATGATTTTAGTGAGCGATTTTTTAAAAATCAACGGTACACTTTATCAACATGATTTCTTTAACAGTAGAAAGATCTAATCCATATCTACTTGGGGAAAAAATTTCATACCGATCTGACTTCCGGTTCCGGAGATTTACAGGATAGAATGATTTTAGTTAACGATTTTTTACAAATCAACGGTACATCCCATGAACGTGAAATTTGCAGCAGTGGAAAGACCTCATCCATATCTACCTGCAGAAAAAATTTCATACCGATCTGACGTTTGGTGTTCGAGATTCCGCCTTATTACCTTTGTTACTAGCGTAACATAGGTATTAGAATCGATTTTCACACGTCCTGCCGTCTGCGCCCGATAGCCATCCACACAAGCTATCTCACCTGTCCAAAACATTCTCAATCGATAGAACTCGGCGCGATCTGGCTCGACAGTTTAATTACGACATCGTAGAATCAAATTGAATATGAAAAATCGACCCAGCAAGGTGAAATTTGCTGATGTCTGTATGTGCGTCTGTGGACGCGTTTCATCTAGGCAAGCTTTTTTCGAGATGGCTCATGCGATCAATATGGTTGATATCTCGTTCGATAGGCCCCATAGCGCCATTGATCGCTATTGAATTTTTTCTCGATCTGACTTCCGGTTTCGGAGATATATAGGCCAGAATGATTTTAGTGAGCGATTTTTTAAAAATCAACGGTACACTTTATCAACATGATTTCTTTAACAGTAGAAAGATCTAATCCATATCTACTTGGGGAAAAAATTTCATACCGATCTGACTTCCGGTTCCGGAGATTTACAGGATAGAATGATTTTAGTTAACGATTTTTTACAAATCAACGGTACATCCCATGAACGTGAAATTTGCAGCAGTGGAAAGACCTCATCCATATCTACCTGCAGAAAAAATTTCATACCGATCTGACGTTTGGTGTTCGAGATTCCGCCTTATTACCTTTGTTACTAGCGTAACATAGGTATTAGAATCGATTTTCACACGTCCTGCCGTCTGCGCCCGATAGCCATCCACACAAGCTATCTCACCTGTCCAAAACATTCTCAATCGATAGAACTCGGCGCGATCTGGCTCGACAGTTTAATTACGACATCGTAGAATCAAATTGAATATGAAAAATCGACCCAGCAAGGTGAAATTTGCTGATGTCTGTATGTGCGTCTGTGGACGCGTTTCATCTAGGCAAGCTTTTTTCGAGATGGCTCATGCGATCAATATGGTTGATATCTCGTTCGATACGCCCCATAGCGCCATTGATCGCTATTGAATTTTTTCTCGATCTGACTTCCGGTTTCGGAGATATATAGGCCAGAATGATTTTAGTGAGCGATTTTTTAAAAATCAACGGTACACTTTATCAACATGATTTCTTTAACAGTAGAAAGATCTAATCCATATCTACTTGGGGAAAAAATTTCATACCGATCTGACTTCCGGTTCCGGAGATTTACAGGATACAATGATTTTAGTTAACGATTTTTTACAAATCAACGGTACATCCCATGAACGTGAAATTTGCAGCAGTGGAAAGACCTCATCCATATCTACCTGCAGAAAAAATTTCATACCGATCTGACGTTTGGTGTTCGAGATTCCGCCTTATTACCTTTGTTACTAGCGTAACATAGGTATTAGAATCGATTTTCACACGTCCTGCCGTCTGCGCCCGATAGCCATCCACACAAGCTATCTCACCTGTCCAAAACATTCTCAATCGATAGAACTCGGCGCGATCTGGCTCGACAGTTTAATTACGACATCGTAGAATCAAATTGAATATGAAAAATCGACCCAGCAAGGTGAAATTTGCTGATGTCTGTATGTGCGTCTGTGGACGCGTTTCATCTAGGCAAGCTTTTTTCGAGATGGCTCATGCGATCAATATGGTTGATATCTCGTTCGATAGGCCCCATAGCGCCATTGATCGCTATTGAATTTTTTCTCGATCTGACTTCCGGTTTCGGAGATATATAGGCCAGAATGATTTTAGTGAGCGATTTTTTAAAAATCAACGGTACACTTTATCAACATGATTTCTTTAACAGTAGAAAGATCTAATCCATATCTACTTGGGGAAAAAATTTCATACCGATCTGACTTCCGGTTCCGGAGATTTACAGGATAGAATGATTTTAGTTAACGATTTTTTACAAATCAACGGTACATCCCATGAACGTGAAATTTGCAGCAGTGGAAAGACCTCATCCATATCTACCTGCAGAAAAAATTTCATACCGATCTGACGTTTGGTGTTCGAGATTCCGCCTTATTACCTTTGTTACTAGCGTAACATAGGTATTAGAATCGATTTTCACACGTCCTGCCGTCTGCGCCCGATAGCCATCCACACAAGCTATCTCACCTGTCCAAAACATTCTCAATCGATAGAACTCGGCGCGATCTGGCTCGACAGTTTAATTACGACATCGTAGAATCAAATTGAATATGAAAAATCGACCCAGCAAGGTGAAATTTGCTGATGTCTGTATGTGCGTCTGTGGACGCGTTTCATCTAGGCAAGCTTTTTTCGAGATGGCTCATGCGATCAATATGGTTGATATCTCGTTCGATAGGCCCCATAGCGCCATTGATCGCTATTGAATTTTTTCTCGATCTGACTTCCGGTTTCGGAGATATATAGGCCAGAATGATTTTAGTGAGCGATTTTTTAAAAATCAACGGTACACTTTATCAACATGATTTCTTTAACAGTAGAAAGATCTAATCCATATCTACTTGGGGAAAAAATTTCATACCGATCTGACTTCCGGTTCCGGAGATTTACAGGATAGAATGATTTTAGTTAACGATTTTTTACAAATCAACGGTACATCCCATGAACGTGAAATTTGCAGCAGTGGAAAGACCTCATCCATATCTACCTGCAGAAAAAATTTCATACCGATCTGACGTTTGGTGTTCGAGATTCCGCCTTATTACCTTTGTTACTAGCGTAACATAGGTATTAGAATCGATTTTCACACGTCCTGCCGTCTGCGCCCGATAGCCATCCACACAAGCTATCTCACCTGTCCAAAACATTCTCAATCGATAGAACTCGGCGCGATCTGGCTCGACAGTTTAATTACGACATCGTAGAATCAAATTGAATATGAAAAATCGACCCAGCAAGGTGAAATTTGCTGATGTCTGTATGTGCGTCTGTGGACGCGTTTCATCTAGGCAAGCTTTTTTCGAGATGGCTCATGCGATCAATATGGTTGATATCTCGTTCGATAGGCCCCATAGCGCCATTGATCGCTATTGAATTTTTTCTCGATCTGACTTCCGGTTTCGGAGATATATAGGCCAGAATGATTTTAGTGAGCGATTTTTTAAAAATCAACGGTACACTTTATCAACATGATTTCTTTAACAGTAGAAAGATCTAATCCATATCTACTTGGGGAAAAAATTTCATACCGATCTGACTTCCGGTTCCGGAGATTTACAGGATAGAATGATTTTAGTTAACGATTTTTTACAAATCAACGGTACATCCCATGAACGTGAAATTTGCAGCAGTGGAAAGACCTCATCCATATCTACCTGCAGAAAAAATTTCATACCGATCTGACGTTTGGTGTTCGAGATTCCGCCTTATTACCTTTGTTACTAGCGTAACATAGGTATTAGAATCGATTTTCACACGTCCTGCCGTCTGCGCCCGATAGCCATCCACACAAGCTATCTCACCTGTCCAAAACATTCTCAATCGATAGAACTCGGCGCGATCTGGCTCGACAGTTTAATTACGACATCGTAGAATCAAATTGAATATGAAAAATCGACCCAGCAAGGTGAAATTTGCTGATGTCTGTATGTGCGTCTGTGGATGCGTTTCATCTAGGCAAGCTTTTTTCGAGATGGCTCATGCGATCAATATGGTTGATATCTCGTTCGATAGGCCCCATAGCGCCATTGATCGCTATTGAATTTTTTCTCGATCTGACTTCCGGTTTCGGAGATATATAGGCCAGAATGATTTTAGTGAGCGATTTTTTAAAAATCAACGGTACACTTTATCAACATGATTTCTTTAACAGTAGAAAGATCTAATCCATATCTACTTGGGGAAAAAATTTCATACCGATCTGACTTCCGGTTCCGGAGATTTACAGGATAGAATGATTTTAGTTAACGATTTTTTACAAATCAACGGTACATCCCATGAACGTGAAATTTGCAGCAGTGGAAAGACCTCATCCATATCTACCTGCAGAAAAAATTTCATACCGATCTGACGTTTGGTGTTCGAGATTCCGCCTTATTACCTTTGTTACTAGCGTAACATAGGTATTAGAATCGATTTTCACACGTCCTGCCGTCTGCGCCCGATAGCCATCCACACAAGCTATCTCACCTGTCCAAAACATTCTCAATCGATAGAACTCGGCGCGATCTGGCTCGACAGTTTAATTACGACATCGTAGAATCAAATTGAATATGAAAAATCGACCCAGCAAGGTGAAATTTGCTGATGTCTGTATGTGCGTCTGTGGACGCGTTTCATCTAGGCAAGCTTTTTTCGAGATGGCTCATGCGATCAATATGGTTGATATCTCGTTCGATACGCCCCATAGCGCCATTGATCGCTATTGAATTTTTTCTCGATCTGACTTCCGGTTTCGGAGATATATAGGCCAGAATGATTTTAGTGAGCGATTTTTTAAAAATCAACGGTACACTTTATCAACATGATTTCTTTAACAGTAGAAAGATCTAATCCATATCTACTTGGGGAAAAAATTTCATACCGATCTGACTTCCGGTTCCGGAGATTTACAGGATAGAATGATTTTAGTTAACGATTTTTTACAAATCAACGGTACATCCCATGAACGTGAAATTTGCAGCAGTGGAAAGACCTCATCCATATCTACCTGCAGAAAAAATTTCATACCGATCTGACGTTTGGTGTTCGAGATTCCGCCTTATTACCTTTGTTACTAGCGTAACATAGGTATTAGAATCGATTTTCACACGTCCTGCCGTCTGCGCCCGATAGCCATCCACACAAGCTATCTCACCTGTCCAAAACATTCTCAATCGATAGAACTCGGCGCGATCTGGCTCGACAGTTTAATTACGACATCGTAGAATCAAATTGAATATGAAAAATCGACCCAGCAAGGTGAAATTTGCTGATGTCTGTATGTGCGTCTGTGGACGCGTTTCATCTAGGCAAGCTTTTTTCGAGATGGCTCATGCGATCAATATGGTTGATATCTCGTTCGATACGCCCCATAGCGCCATTGATCGCTATTGAATTTTTTCTCGATCTGACTTCCGGTTTCGGAGATATATAGGCCAGAATGATTTTAGTGAGCGATTTTTTAAAAATCAACGGTACACTTTATCAACATGATTTCTTTAACAGTAGAAAGATCTAATCCATATCTACTTGGGGAAAAAATTTCATACCGATCTGACTTCCGGTTCCGGAGATTTACAGGATAGAATGATTTTAGTTAACGATTTTTTACAAATCAACGGTACATCCCATGAACGTGAAATTTGCAGCAGTGGAAAGACCTCATCCATATCTACCTGCAGAAAAAATTTCATACCGATCTGACGTTTGGTGTTCGAGATTCCGCCTTATTACCTTTGTTACTAGCGTAACATAGGTATTAGAATCGATTTTCACACGTCCTGCCGTCTGCGCCCGATAGCCATCCACACAAGCTATCTCACCTGTCCAAAACATTCTCAATCGATAGAACTCGGCGCGATCTGGCTCGACAGTTTAATTACGACATCGTAGAATCAAATTGAATATGAAAAATCGACCCAGCAAGGTGAAATTTGCTGATGTCTGTATGTGCGTCTGTGGACGCGTTTCATCTAGGCAAGCTTTTTTCGAGATGGCTCATGCGATCAATATGGTTGATATCTCGTTCGATAGGCCCCATAGCGCCATTGATCGCTATTGAATTTTTTCTCGATCTGACTTCCGGTTTCGGAGATATATAGGCCAGAATGATTTTAGTGAGCGATTTTTTAAAAATCAACGGTACACTTTATCAACATGATTTCTTTAACAGTAGAAAGATCTAATCCATATCTACTTGGGGAAAAAATTTCATACCGATCTGACTTCCGGTTCCGGAGATTTACAGGATACAATGATTTTAGTTAACGATTTTTTACAAATCAACGGTACATCCCATGAACGTGAAATTTGCAGCAGTGGAAAGACCTCATCCATATCTACCTGCAGAAAAAATTTCATACCGATCTGACGTTTGGTGTTCGAGATTCCGCCTTATTACCTTTGTTACTAGCGTAACATAGGTATTAGAATCGATTTTCACACGTCCTGCCGTCTGCGCCCGATAGCCATCCACACAAGCTATCTCACCTGTCCAAAACATTCTCAATCGATAGAACTCGGCGCGATCTGGCTCGACAGTTTAATTACGACATCGTAGAATCAAATTGAATATGAAAAATCGACCCAGCAAGGTGAAATTTGCTGATGTCTGTATGTGCGTCTGTGGATGCGTTTCATCTAGGCAAGCTTTTTTCGAGATGGCTCATGCGATCAATATGGTT
This sequence comes from Ochlerotatus camptorhynchus, assembly GCF_037179485.1. Taxonomy (NCBI): domain Eukaryota; kingdom Metazoa; phylum Arthropoda; class Insecta; order Diptera; family Culicidae; genus Ochlerotatus; species Ochlerotatus camptorhynchus. Next base: position 342,085 of record NW_027040930.1, on the reverse strand, counting down.
GATATCTCGTTCGATAGGCCCCATAGCGCCATTGATCGCTATTGAATTTTTTCTCGATCTGACTTCCGGTTTCGGAGATATATAGGCCAGAATGATTTTAGTGAGCGATTTTTTAAAAATCAACGGTACACTTTATCAACATGATTTCTTTAACAGTAGAAAGATCTAATCCATATCTACTTGGGGAAAAAATTTCATACCGATCTGACTTCCGGTTCCGGAGATTTACAGGATAGAATGATTTTAGTTAACGATTTTTTACAAATCAACGGTACATCCCATGAACGTGAAATTTGCAGCAGTGGAAAGACCTCATCCATATCTACCTGCAGAAAAAATTTCATACCGATCTGACGTTTGGTGTTCGAGATTCCGCCTTATTACCTTTGTTACTAGCGTAACATAGGTATTAGAATCGATTTTCACACGTCCTGCCGTCTGCGCCCGATAGCCATCCACACAAGCTATCTCACCTGTCCAAAACATTCTCAATCGATAGAACTCGGCGCGATCTGGCTCGACAGTTTAATTACGACATCGTAGAATCAAATTGAATATGAAAAATCGACCCAGCAAGGTGAAATTTGCTGATGTCTGTATGTGCGTCTGTGGACGCGTTTCATCTAGGCAAGCTTTTTTCGAGATGGCTCATGCGATCAATATGGTTGATATCTCGTTCGATAGGCCCCATAGCGCCATTGATCGCTATTGAATTTTTTCTCGATCTGACTTCCGGTTTCGGAGATATATAGGCCAGAATGATTTTAGTGAGCGATTTTTTAAAAATCAACGGTACACTTTATCAACATGATTTCTTTAACAGTAGAAAGATCTAATCCATATCTACTTGGGGAAAAAATTTCATACCGATCTGACTTCCGGTTCCGGAGATTTACAGGATAGAATGATTTTAGTTAACGATTTTTTACAAATCAACGGTACATCCCATGAACGTGAAATTTGCAGCAGTGGAAAGACCTCATCCATATCTACCTGCAGAAAAAATTTCATACCGATCTGACGTTTGGTGTTCGAGATTCCGCCTTATTACCTTTGTTACTAGCGTAACATAGGTATTAGAATCGATTTTCACACGTCCTGCCGTCTGCGCCCGATAGCCATCCACACAAGCTATCTCACCTGTCCAAAACATTCTCAATCGATAGAACTCGGCGCGATCTGGCTCGACAGTTTAATTACGACATCGTAGAATCAAATTGAATATGAAAAATCGACCCAGCAAGGTGAAATTTGCTGATGTCTGTATGTGCGTCTGTGGACGCGTTTCATCTAGGCAAGCTTTTTTCGAGATGGCTCATGCGATCAATATGGTTGATATCTCGTTCGATACGCCCCATAGCGCCATTGATCGCTATTGAATTTTTTCTCGATCTGACTTCCGGTTTCGGAGATATATAGGCCAGAATGATTTTAGTGAGCGATTTTTTAAAAATCAACGGTACACTTTATCAACATGATTTCTTTAACAGTAGAAAGATCTAATCCATATCTACTTGGGGAAAAAATTTCATACCGATCTGACTTCCGGTTCCGGAGATTTACAGGATACAATGATTTTAGTTAACGATTTTTTACAAATCAACGGTACATCCCATGAACGTGAAATTTGCAGCAGTGGAAAGACCTCATCCATATCTACCTGCAGAAAAAATTTCATACCGATCTGACGTTTGGTGTTCGAGATTCCGCCTTATTACCTTTGTTACTAGCGTAACATAGGTATTAGAATCGATTTTCACACGTCCTGCCGTCTGCGCCCGATAGCCATCCACACAAGCTATCTCACCTGTCCAAAACATTCTCAATCGATAGAACTCGGCGCGATCTGGCTCGACAGTTTAATTACGACATCGTAGAATCAAATTGAATATGAAAAATCGACCCAGCAAGGTGAAATTTGCTGATGTCTGTATGTGCGTCTGTGGACGCGTTTCATCTAGGCAAGCTTTTTTCGAGATGGCTCATGCGATCAATATGGTTGATATCTCGTTCGATAGGCCCCATAGCGCCATTGATCGCTATTGAATTTTTTCTCGATCTGACTTCCGGTTTCGGAGATATATAGGCCAGAATGATTTTAGTGAGCGATTTTTTAAAAATCAACGGTACACTTTATCAACATGATTTCTTTAACAGTAGAAAGATCTAATCCATATCTACTTGGGGAAAAAATTTCATACCGATCTGACTTCCGGTTCCGGAGATTTACAGGATACAATGATTTTAGTTAACGATTTTTTACAAATCAACGGTACATCCCATGAACGTGAAATTTGCAGCAGTGGAAAGACCTCATCCATATCTACCTGCAGAAAAAATTTCATACCGATCTGACGTTTGGTGTTCGAGATTCCGCCTTATTACCTTTGTTACTAGCGTAACATAGGTATTAGAATCGATTTTCACACGTCCTGCCGTCTGCGCCCGATAGCCATCCACACAAGCTATCTCACCTGTCCAAAACATTCTCAATCGATAGAACTCGGCGCGATCTGGCTCGACAGTTTAATTACGACATCGTAGAATCAAATTGAATATGAAAAATCGACCCAGCAAGGTGAAATTTGCTGATGTCTGTATGTGCGTCTGTGGACGCGTTTCATCTAGGCAAGCTTTTTTCGAGATGGCTCATGCGATCAATATGGTTGATATCTCGTTCGATAGGCCCCATAGCGCCATTGATCGCTATTGAATTTTTTCTCGATCTGACTTCCGGTTTCGGAGATATATAGGCCAGAATGATTTTAGTGAGCGATTTTTTAAAAATCAACGGTACACTTTATCAACATGATTTCTTTAACAGTAGAAAGATCTAATCCATATCTACTTGGGGAAAAAATTTCATACCGATCTGACTTCCGGTTCCGGAGATTTACAGGATAGAATGATTTTAGTTAACGATTTTTTACAAATCAACGGTACATCCCATGAACGTGAAATTTGCAGCAGTGGAAAGACCTCATCCATATCTACCTGCAGAAAAAATTTCATACCGATCTGACGTTTGGTGTTCGAGATTCCGCCTTATTACCTTTGTTACTAGCGTAACATAGGTATTAGAATCGATTTTCACACGTCCTGCCGTCTGCGCCCGATAGCCATCCACACAAGCTATCTCACCTGTCCAAAACATTCTCAATCGATAGAACTCGGCGCGATCTGGCTCGACAGTTTAATTACGACATCGTAGAATCAAATTGAATATGAAAAATCGACCCAGCAAGGTGAAATTTGCTGATGTCTGTATGTGCGTCTGTGGACGCGTTTCATCTAGGCAAGCTTTTTTCGAGATGGCTCATGCGATCAATATGGTTGATATCTCGTTCGATAGGCCCCATAGCGCCATTGATCGCTATTGAATTTTTTCTCGATCTGACTTCCGGTTTCGGAGATATATAGGCCAGAATGATTTTAGTGAGCGATTTTTTAAAAATCAACGGTACACTTTATCAACATGATTTCTTTAACAGTAGAAAGATCTAATCCATATCTACTTGGGGAAAAAATTTCATACCGATCTGACTTCCGGTTCCGGAGATTTACAGGATAGAATGATTTTAGTTAACGATTTTTTACAAATCAACGGTACATCCCATGAACGTGAAATTTGCAGCAGTGGAAAGACCTCATCCATATCTACCTGCAGAAAAAATTTCATACCGATCTGACGTTTGGTGTTCGAGATTCCGCCTTATTACCTTTGTTACTAGCGTAACATAGGTATTAGAATCGATTTTCACACGTCCTGCCGTCTGCGCCCGATAGCCATCCACACAAGCTATCTCACCTGTCCAAAACATTCTCAATCGATAGAACTCGGCGCGATCTGGCTCGACAGTTTAATTACGACATCGTAGAATCAAATTGAATATGAAAAATCGACCCAGCAAGGTGAAATTTGCTGATGTCTGTATGTGCGTCTGTGGACGCGTTTCATCTAGGCAAGCTTTTTTCGAGATGGCTCATGCGATCAATATGGTTGATATCTCGTTCGATACGCCCCATAGCGCCATTGATCGCTATTGAATTTTTTCTCGATCTGACTTCCGGTTTCGGAGATATATAGGCCAGAATGATTTTAGTGAGCGATTTTTTAAAAATCAACGGTACACTTTATCAACATGATTTCTTTAACAGTAGAAAGATCTAATCCATATCTACTTGGGGAAAAAATTTCATACCGATCTGACTTCCGGTTCCGGAGATTTACAGGATACAATGATTTTAGTTAACGATTTTTTACAAATCAACGGTACATCCCATGAACGTGAAATTTGCAGCAGTGGAAAGACCTCATCCATATCTACCTGCAGAAAAAATTTCATACCGATCTGACGTTTGGTGTTCGAGATTCCGCCTTATTACCTTTGTTACTAGCGTAACATAGGTATTAGAATCGATTTTCACACGTCCTGCCGTCTGCGCCCGATAGCCATCCACACAAGCTATCTCACCTGTCCAAAACATTCTCAATCGATAGAACTCGGCGCGATCTGGCTCGACAGTTTAATTACGACATCGTAGAATCAAATTGAATATGAAAAATCGACCCAGCAAGGTGAAATTTGCTGATGTCTGTATGTGCGTCTGTGGACGCGTTTCATCTAGGCAAGCTTTTTTCGAGATGGCTCATGCGATCAATATGGTTGATATCTCGTTCGATAGGCCCCATAGCGCCATTGATCGCTATTGAATTTTTTCTCGATCTGACTTCCGGTTTCGGAGATATATAGGCCAGAATGATTTTAGTGAGCGATTTTTTAAAAATCAACGGTACACTTTATCAACATGATTTCTTTAACAGTAGAAAGATCTAATCCATATCTACTTGGGGAAAAAATTTCATACCGATCTGACTTCCGGTTCCGGAGATTTACAGGATAGAATGATTTTAGTTAACGATTTTTTACAAATCAACGGTACATCCCATGAACGTGAAATTTGCAGCAGTGGAAAGACCTCATCCATATCTACCTGCAGAAAAAATTTCATACCGATCTGACGTTTGGTGTTCGAGATTCCGCCTTATTACCTTTGTTACTAGCGTAACATAGGTATTAGAATCGATTTTCACACGTCCTGCCGTCTGCGCCCGATAGCCATCCACACAAGCTATCTCACCTGTCCAAAACATTCTCAATCGATAGAACTCGGCGCGATCTGGCTCGACAGTTTAATTACGACATCGTAGAATCAAATTGAATATGAAAAATCGACCCAGCAAGGTGAAATTTGCTGATGTCTGTATGTGCGTCTGTGGACGCGTTTCATCTAGGCAAGCTTTTTTCGAGATGGCTCATGCGATCAATATGGTTGATATCTCGTTCGATAGGCCCCATAGCGCCATTGATCGCTATTGAATTTTTTCTCGATCTGACTTCCGGTTTCGGAGATATATAGGCCAGAATGATTTTAGTGAGCGATTTTTTAAAAATCAACGGTACACTTTATCAACATGATTTCTTTAACAGTAGAAAGATCTAATCCATATCTACTTGGGGAAAAAATTTCATACCGATCTGACTTCCGGTTCCGGAGATTTACAGGATACAATGATTTTAGTTAACGATTTTTTACAAATCAACGGTACATCCCATGAACGTGAAATTTGCAGCAGTGGAAAGACCTCATCCATATCTACCTGCAGAAAAAATTTCATACCGATCTGACGTTTGGTGTTCGAGATTCCGCCTTATTACCTTTGTTACTAGCGTAACATAGGTATTAGAATCGATTTTCACACGTCCTGCCGTCTGCGCCCGATAGCCATCCACACAAGCTATCTCACCTGTCCAAAACATTCTCAATCGATAGAACTCGGCGCGATCTGGCTCGACAGTTTAATTACGACATCGTAGAATCAAATTGAATATGAAAAATCGACCCAGCAAGGTGAAATTTGCTGATGTCTGTATGTGCGTCTGTGGACGCGTTTCATCTAGGCAAGCTTTTTTCGAGATGGCTCATGCGATCAATATGGTTGATATCTCGTTCGATAGGCCCCATAGCGCCATTGATCGCTATTGAATTTTTTCTCGATCTGACTTCCGGTTTCGGAGATATATAGGCCAGAATGATTTTAGTGAGCGATTTTTTAAAAATCAACGGTACACTTTATCAACATGATTTCTTTAACAGTAGAAAGATCTAATCCATATCTACTTGGGGAAAAAATTTCATACCGATCTGACTTCCGGTTCCGGAGATTTACAGGATAGAATGATTTTAGTTAACGATTTTTTACAAATCAACGGTACATCCCATGAACGTGAAATTTGCAGCAGTGGAAAGACCTCATCCATATCTACCTGCAGAAAAAATTTCATACCGATCTGATGTTTGGTGTTCGAGATTCCGCCTTATTACCTTTGTTACTAGCGTAACATAGGTATTAGAATCGATTTTCACACGTCCTGCCGTCTGCGCCCGATAGCCATCCACACAAGCTATCTCACCTGTCCAAAACATTCTCAATCGATAGAACTCGGCGCGATCTGGCTCGACAGTTTAATTACGACATCGTAGAATCAAATTGAATATGAAAAATCGACCCAGCAAGGTGAAATTTGCTGATGTCTGTATGTGCGTCTGTGGACGCGTTTCATCTAGGCAAGCTTTTTTCGAGATGGCTCATGCGATCAATATGGTTGATATCTCGTTCGATAGGCCCCATAGCGCCATTGATCGCTATTGAATTTTTTCTCGATCTGACTTCCGGTTTCGGAGATATATAGGCCAGAATGATTTTAGTGAGCGATTTTTTAAAAATCAACGGTACACTTTATCAACATGATTTCTTTAACAGTAGAAAGATCTAATCCATATCTACTTGGGGAAAAAATTTCATACCGATCTGACTTCCGGTTCCGGAGATTTACAGGATAGAATGATTTTAGTTAACGATTTTTTACAAATCAACGGTACATCCCATGAACGTGAAATTTGCAGCAGTGGAAAGACCTCATCCATATCTACCTGCAGAAAAAATTTCATACCGATCTGACGTTTGGTGTTCGAGATTCCGCCTTATTACCTTTGTTACTAGCGTAACATAGGTATTAGAATCGATTTTCACACGTCCTGCCGTCTGCGCCCGATAGCCATCCACACAAGCTATCTCACCTGTCCAAAACATTCTCAATCGATAGAACTCGGCGCGATCTGGCTCGACAGTTTAATTACGACATCGTAGAATCAAATTGAATATGAAAAATCGACCCAGCAAGGTGAAATTTGCTGATGTCTGTATGTGCGTCTGTGGACGCGTTTCATCTAGGCAAGCTTTTTTCGAGATGGCTCATGCGATCAATATGGTTGATATCTCGTTCGATACGCCCCATAGCGCCATTGATCGCTATTGAATTTTTTCTCGATCTGACTTCCGGTTTCGGAGATATATAGGCCAGAATGATTTTAGTGAGCGATTTTTTAAAAATCAACGGTACACTTTATCAACATGATTTCTTTAACAGTAGAAAGATCTAATCCATATCTACTTGGGGAAAAAATTTCATACCGATCTGACTTCCGGTTCCGGAGATTTACAGGATACAATGATTTTAGTTAACGATTTTTTACAAATCAACGGTACATCCCATGAACGTGAAATTTGCAGCAGTGGAAAGACCTCATCCATATCTACCTGCAGAAAAAATTTCATACCGATCTGACGTTTGGTGTTCGAGATTCCGCCTTATTACCTTTGTTACTAGCGTAACATAGGTATTAGAATCGATTTTCACACGTCCTGCCGTCTGCGCCCGATAGCCATCCACACAAGCTATCTCACCTGTCCAAAACATTCTCAATCGATAGAACTCGGCGCGATCTGGCTCGACAGTTTAATTACGACATCGTAGAATCAAATTGAATATGAAAAATCGACCCAGCAAGGTGAAATTTGCTGATGTCTGTATGTGCGTCTGTGGACGCGTTTCATCTAGGCAAGCTTTTTTCGAGATGGCTCATGCGATCAATATGGTTGATATCTCGTTCGATAGGCCCCATAGCGCCATTGATCGCTATTGAATTTTTTCTCGATCTGACTTCCGGTTTCGGAGATATATAGGCCAGAATGATTTTAGTGAGCGATTTTTTAAAAATCAACGGTACACTTTATCAACATGATTTCTTTAACAGTAGAAAGATCTAATCCATATCTACTTGGGGAAAAAATTTCATACCGATCTGACTTCCGGTTCCGGAGATTTACAGGATAGAATGATTTTAGTTAACGATTTTTTACAAATCAACGGTACATCCCATGAACGTGAAATTTGCAGCAGTGGAAAGACCTCATCCATATCTACCTGCAGAAAAAATTTCATACCGATCTGACGTTTGGTGTTCGAGATTCCGCCTTATTACCTTTGTTACTAGCGTAACATAGGTATTAGAATCGATTTTCACACGTCCTGCCGTCTGCGCCCGATAGCCATCCACACAAGCTATCTCACCTGTCCAAAACATTCTCAATCGATAGAACTCGGCGCGATCTGGCTCGACAGTTTAATTACGACATCGTAGAATCAAATTGAATATGAAAAATCGACCCAGCAAGGTGAAATTTGCTGATGTCTGTATGTGCGTCTGTGGACGCGTTTCATCTAGGCAAGCTTTTTTCGAGATGGCTCATGCGATCAATATGGTTGATATCTCGTTCGATAGGCCCCATAGCGCCATTGATCGCTATTGAATTTTTTCTCGATCTGACTTCCGGTTTCGGAGATATATAGGCCAGAATGATTTTAGTGAGCGATTTTTTAAAAATCAACGGTACACTTTATCAACATGATTTCTTTAACAGTAGAAAGATCTAATCCATATCTACTTGGGGAAAAAATTTCATACCGATCTGACTTCCGGTTCCGGAGATTTACAGGATACAATGATTTTAGTTAACGATTTTTTACAAATCAACGGTACATCCCATGAACGTGAAATTTGCAGCAGTGGAAAGACCTCATCCATATCTACCTGCAGAAAAAATTTCATACCGATCTGACGTTTGGTGTTCGAGATTCCGCCTTATTACCTTTGTTACTAGCGTAACATAGGTATTAGAATCGATTTTCACACGTCCTGCCGTCTGCGCCCGATAGCCATCCACACAAGCTATCTCACCTGTCCAAAACATTCTCAATCGATAGAACTCGGCGCGATCTGGCTCGACAGTTTAATTACGACATCGTAGAATCAAATTGAATATGAAAAATCGACCCAGCAAGGTGAAATTTGCTGATGTCTGTATGTGCGTCTGTGGACGCGTTTCATCTAGGCAAGCTTTTTTCGAGATGGCTCATGCGATCAATATGGTTGATATCTCGTTCGATAGGCCCCATAGCGCCATTGATCGCTATTGAATTTTTTCTCGATCTGACTTCCGGTTTCGGAGATATATAGGCCAGAATGATTTTAGTGAGCGATTTTTTAAAAATCAACGGTACACTTTATCAACATGATTTCTTTAACAGTAGAAAGATCTAATCCATATCTACTTGGGGAAAAAATTTCATACCGATCTGACTTCCGGTTCCGGAGATTTACAGGATAGAATGATTTTAGTTAACGATTTTTTACAAATCAACGGTACATCCCATGAACGTGAAATTTGCAGCAGTGGAAAGACCTCATCCATATCTACCTGCAGAAAAAATTTCATACCGATCTGATGTTTGGTGTTCGAGATTCCGCCTTATTACCTTTGTTACTAGCGTAACATAGGTATTAGAATCGATTTTCACACGTCCTGCCGTCTGCGCCCGATAGCCATCCACACAAGCTATCTCACCTGTCCAAAACATTCTCAATCGATAGAACTCGGCGCGATCTGGCTCGACAGTTTAATTACGACATCGTAGAATCAAATTGAATATGAAAAATCGACCCAGCAAGGTGAAATTTGCTGATGTCTGTATGTGCGTCTGTGGACGCGTTTCATCTAGGCAAGCTTTTTTCGAGATGGCTCATGCGATCAATATGGTTGATATCTCGTTCGATAGGCCCCATAGCGCCATTGATCGCTATTGAATTTTTTCTCGATCTGACTTCCGGTTTCGGAGATATATAGGCCAGAATGATTTTAGTGAGCGATTTTTTAAAAATCAACGGTACACTTTATCAACATGATTTCTTTAACAGTAGAAAGATCTAATCCATATCTACTTGGGGAAAAAATTTCATACCGATCTGACTTCCGGTTCCGGAGATTTACAGGATAGAATGATTTTAGTTAACGATTTTTTACAAATCAACGGTACATCCCATGAACGTGAAATTTGCAGCAGTGGAAAGACCTCATCCATATCTACCTGCAGAAAAAATTTCATACCGATCTGACGTTTGGTGTTCGAGATTCCGCCTTATTACCTTTGTTACTAGCGTAACATAGGTATTAGAATCGATTTTCACACGTCCTGCCGTCTGCGCCCGATAGCCATCCACACAAGCTATCTCACCTGTCCAAAACATTCTCAATCGATAGAACTCGGCGCGATCTGGCTCGACAGTTTAATTACGACATCGTAGAATCAAATTGAATATGAAAAATCGACCCAGCAAGGTGAAATTTGCTGATGTCTGTATGTGCGTCTGTGGACGCGTTTCATCTAGGCAAGCTTTTTTCGAGATGGCTCATGCGATCAATATGGTTGATATCTCGTTCGATACGCCCCATAGCGCCTGTTGGGAATTTGCCAACTTACGCAGGGAGATTTTCAATACAATAATATTAGAACTACCGAAGACGTGGGATTTACGTTCATTAATTATATTATTATATTCCTGGAAAAAGGTTCAGGAAGGATGTAACGTTAGTGAACATGTTTGCATCTTAATATTAGTCCATTAGTAATTTTCTTTTGTAACTTACGTTTAGTCCCGTTGTGCTACACTTGCAAGCGATCGAAATTACGGGTCGCACGAGATCGTCTCGTTTTGTCGGTGGCCGTCGTAACAGGCAATCTAGCAAACAATTTATCCGTACTGAATCCTATAAACCGTACTAAAGCAATCTAGATTTAAGTATTTACTTAGTATTTTAGATTATAAATTTTACCTTCACTGTAGGTTTAGGATGTAAGTAGATTTTAGGTTATGATAAGTTCACTAGTTTTTATCAAACACTATGGAAAAGGTATTAATTGTAAATAATAATTTTAACGAATTTTAGAAATAGAATTATACCTAGCTGATTTTACACTAGTAATTTAATTTAATGACTTGAACTTTCAATGGAAAAAACTAACTAAATTTAGACCGCAAACTCATTGATGCCGCACGTTAAATTGTTGTTTTATGTTTTTTGGCGTTTGCCTACTATCAATTGTTTATCCGTGACGTTTGCCCAACGTCTTTGGAGAGAAGGTGCGTACTATACCTGGGTGCGTTGATGTTTGTGTAGGCAAGGTGTCTTGGATGGGAAGGTGCGCATCTGCGCCAGGGGCGTACTCAACACTCCTCCCGGGTACGCCGATCCTCTGATCGGCTTACAGTCCGTCGCGCCGTACATCCAATATAGCCAGCTTGGCCACAGGGCGCTCGAACACACCGTTCGCAGTTCTTACGGTTGCCGCCCTGATCTGATTGTCGTTCTTGTTGATGTAAGTTCCGATGACCTTGCCTTTAGGCCAGCAGTTCCGGGGCAGCTTCGGATCAACGATGATCACCACATCGCCAATCGCTATCGGCTTCGTGTTCGCATACCATCTCGTTCGTCGAGTGATCTCCGGCAAGTAGTCACTTAGCCAACGTTTCCAAAACTGGTTGGCTAGCTGCTGAGACATTCGCCAGGTCCGCCGTAGTGCTGTTCCGCTGTCATCGAGGGTACATATCGGTTTCGTTCCGTCGGATGACCCCAGGAGGAAGTGATTCGGGGTGAGAGCAGGTGCAGATTCATCATCAACCGGAACATGTGTAAGCGGCCGAGAATTAACAGTGCATTCGATCTCGGTTAGAAGGTTTCGTAGCACTTCGTCGTTAGGCTTGTGCAAGGGGCGGATTTCCATGAGGTTCCGCTTCACTATACCGATAAGGCGTTCCCAACTGCCGCCCATGTGCGGCGACGCTGGGGGAATGAACTTCCAGGTGGTCTCGGTACCGCTGAACTCCTTCATCACCTCGTCCTGGTTGATCGCCGTTGCTGCCTCTCCCAATTCGCGGTTCGCGCCAATGAAGCAGGTACCGTGATCACTATAGATCGTCTTGGGCATTCCGCGGCGTGCTGCAAAGTTTCGGAGGCCCATGATGCAGGAGGCGGTACTCAAAGTGTGTACTACTTCGATGTGGATCGCACGAGTGGTCAGGCATGTGACCAACATTCCCCACCGTTTCTCCACTCGACGACCTACGACGACTTCGATTGGTCCAAAATAGTCAACGCCAATATGGGTGAAGGGTCGAGCAAAGGCATCAAGTCGCTCTAGAGGAAGATCGGCCATTATTGGAGGCTGTGGGGTTGCGCGATGATTTTTGCAGTGTTGGCAGTTGTAGCGTACTTTTGCGTAGGTCGCTCGTAGTCGAGGTATACAATACCTCTGTCGGAGCTCATTTATAGCGGTCTCATGGTTTTGGTGGTGGTACTTAGTGTGATAGTGTGCAATAATAAGATTGGTAGTGTGGTGGTCACGTGGGAGGATAATCGGGTTTTTAGCATCTTCGGTGGCTAGCGTACAGGCACTAATTCTTCCCCGCATCCTCATCAGTCCGTGGTCGTCCAGCCAGGGTGTCAGTTTAAACAACGGGCTGGTCTTGGGAATGGGCTTCGGCGATCTGTTCACCGATTTCAGAATAGCTGCTTCGTCCGGGTAGGCTTCTCGTTGGGCTTGGCGTATCACGTAGCGCTCGGCGATCTGCAGTTCCTCTGCGGAAGGTGGACCACAATGAACAGGTTTCTTTTGCTTCTTTAGGCGACAATTTGCCGCAAAACGATGCACAAAGGCAGCTACTTTGACCATCCGCTTCCAGCTGGAAACGTTGATCGGTGGATCTGGCACGGTGAAATGGGTTAGCAGACAGGGACGAAGTTCAGTGTCTGTCTTGCTTCCTTTCGCTATTTGACATGGCCATGCTTCTTCCGGTTCCCGCAGGAAATCTGGCCCGATGAACCACCTGGATTCTGGAGTCATGTCCGGGAATTTCTCCCATTTCGTGCCATCATCTGCGACGTTTAACTTGGTTGGAACCCAACGCCATTGGTTCGGTTCTGTTGACTCCAAGATCTCACCGACTCGACAGGCAACGAATGGTGTGTAGCGACGATGGTCCGAATACAGCCAGCAAATCACATCCCTGGAATCCGAGTGATAGAATCGCTTGCTCACGTTGAAGGACAGGGAGCTGAGGACCGTTTGGGAGAGCCTTGTACCAATAACTGCTGCCATGAGCTCGAGCCGTGGAATCGAATGATATCGCAAGGGGGCAACTCTTGTTTTGGCGGCAATTAAGCAGCATCGGACAGTTCCAGCCTGATCGAAGCGCAGGAAGCATGCGGCAGCCATACCGTTCTCACTCGCATCTACAAACGTGTGCAGTTGAACATCATGGTATCCGGGAAGAAGATGAGAGCGGAAACATCGTGCTACTCGGACTTGTTCAACTTGGGGCAGGACTTGCAGCCAATTGCACCATTTGGCGAAGGCATTGCCGTCGATCTTGTCATCCCACTGGATGCCGCTTCGCCAGATTTCCTGTAGCAGGATCTTGAGGAACATTAGGAACGGCGCAATGAGTCCAAGGGGATCGAATATCCTCATGAGGACCCGTAGAACCTCCCGTTTCGTAGGCTGACGGCGGCCTTCCCACAGGTCGCGATCGTAGCGGTCCCAACCGACTTTGAAGGTGAAGACATCTGCCGATGTACACCACCACATCCCGAGCACCTTTTCGGTTGCCATTTCTGGTGAGAGGTCCAAGTTCTTCTCCTCAGCGTTGCTTCCACGTAAGGCTTCTAGGACGCGCAGAGAATTACTGGTCCAATTACGGATTTCGAACCCACCCTCCGAGTGTACGAACTTTACATCTTGAGCGAGCTTGATGGCCTCTTCTTCGGTGTCTACGCTCACCAACATGTCGTCTACGTAGTGCTGCTTCTTAATTACCTCCACAGCAGCTGGATATTCCTGATCGAAGCGTGCAGCATTCAAGTTCATCACGTACTGGGCGCTGCTAGGAGAGCAGCAAGCACCGAATGTCATGACGCACATTACATATATTGCTATCTGTCCATCCTCATCTCTCCAGAAGAACCGCAAACTCTGCTGGTCTTCATCCCGAATTAACACTTGGTGGAACATTTCACGTATGTCGCCTGTCAGAGCTACAGGATGCTCGCAGAAGCGGATCAGCACAGTAAATAGTGATGAAAGATGATCGGGGCCCTTCAGCAACACAGAGTTCAGTGATACTCCGAATGCTTTGGCTGCTGCATCCCACACGATCCTCACCTTTCCCGGCTTGTTTGGATTTGTCACCGGGAACACTGGAAGATACCAAACACGCTGAAACGATTGGCTCAACTCTTCATCAGATAGTTTCCGTATGTAGCCTTTGCTCAGATAGTCCACCATTTTCTCCTTCAACGTTTTGGTGAGTGTTTCATTCTTCTGCATACGCTTTTCTAGACATTGGAAACGTCGTAGAGCCATCTCTCGGCTGTCCGGTAGACGTACTGTGTCGTAACGCCAAAGTAGGCCAGTTTCGTAGCGTTCCCCTGTGAACCTCGTGAGTGAATTGAGAAGAGAATGTGCTCGTTGATCCTCGACGGAGATAGGTGCGTGTTGTGGCTTCATAATCCCCAAGCTATCCAGCGCAAAGTAATCTTTGAGGACTTGGTGTAGATCCTCATCTGAACTGTGTTGGTCCTCGCAAGAACCGATGTGGTAGACGGAGTGCACCGGGCTGATTGCAGGTTCTGCCGTGCATCCACCGCACACTGTCCAGCCTAAACGAGTCTTAATGGCGATGGGATCGCTTAGATTGCCTTCGCGGCACTTGAGAGGAAGGCTGAGATGCTGGTTCTTAAGTCCAATCAGGATCCGTGGCCGAACACCGTGGTATGAGTCGATCGGAAGCCCTTGCAGATGCGGGTACAAAGATGATAGTTCCTCGATGTCCATCGTCTGGTACGGAAGCAGAAGTTCGTTTACTGTTCGTGCACCACTGATGGTGAAACTTTTGGCTCCGCTGTGTACACCGGCTACTTCCAGTTCGACGACCCTTGACTTCACTTCTTGACGCTGCGTGCCGCCGGTCCAGTGTAGGCAAAGCGACCTGACTTCTCCATCCAGCTTTAGTTCGTCAGCTAACTCTTCGTCCAGCAATGTAAGATCGGAGCCGTCGTCGAGGAATGCGTGTGTTCGGATCGATCCACGTTTTCCGTACAGAACTACCGGAATATAACGGAACAGTATGTCGCTTGATTTGGTTTGATGCGTGTGGCAACCGTGCGCTGTTGAACTAGTTCCTGTTTTGGGATGTTCCGTACTGCCACTCGTCGAGGGTGCTGTTGTTGAAGATGGCGACGTCGCTGATGTAGCTGGCGACGATTGTTGATAATGGTCGTTGTGCAGGAGAGCATGATGCTTGAACTGACATCCATTTTTTCCGCAGAGTTTGGCCTGACACACTCCATTGTGACGGCAGAGGCAACGGCGACACAGTGAATATTCGCGCACTATAGCCCAACGTGAGTCGCGAGAGAATTCAAGAAAGCGCTTGCACTTGTCAATCGCTTTGCAAGCTCCTTTACAGACGGGGCACTCGTTACTAGCACTGGAATTCTTCCCACTTGGAGGTTCTGCAGTGATTTCCGAGTGAGCATTCACGAAGCCACTTCCTTTCTTTGTTCCACTTCTGTCATTCCTTACTGGCTTGGAGCTCGTGATGCTTGGAATAGTCACTATGCTAGCGGCCTCCGCGAGGGAATAGATCCAGGAGCTAAAAGATGCTAAGTTGACTCCCGGCAGTGAAATCCTGTACTGCGCCCAGTTCAGCTTGATTGTTGGAGGTAACTTGCTCACAAGCTGATGTAGGAGGGTCGTGTTATACAGGTATTCTTCCAAGCCACAGGCGTCTACGGTCGCGCAGAAGTTCTCCACATTTACAGCGAAATCCACTAGAGTTTCTAGCCTATCCTCTCTTATGGCCGGCAGGGAGTGAATTTTCTCGATGAGCGTTTGAACGATGGCTTCTGGCTGACCGAACATCATTTTCAGCGTCTTCAACACACCAGGAACATTGGCAGGGTGTACCAACCGGCTCTTCACCACTTCAAAGGCTCGTCCTCTCAGGCTTTTCTGCAGTCGAAAGATGTTCTCGTCGTTAGTGAAGCCACACATGGCCGTTGTGTTGTTGAACGTCGCGATGAATAGAGGCCAATCCTCAGGGTTGCCGGAAAACTGGGGCAGATCCTTGGAAATAGCCTGTCGCGCCGCTAATTGTTTCCTTGTTAGCGAGAAGCGATCTTCTTCACGTTCCGGTTGTCCATCGGCGAATGGTCTGGGTTGATGGTTGCCATTATTGGTTCTAGGGGAATCATCGAGGGGGTGAACTGCCAACGGTTGATTTTCCGATTGTGAGCGATGACTTGATTGCGCTTGTGGGAGCCAGTTTCTTACGACGTCCGACACGCTACTCGCGTTCGAACCAGCTTCGCTAGCCATCTCCTCCAGTAGTTTGTACTTTTCCTCCAGATAGATTTGTTCCTGCTCCAACTTTTTCTCGTTCAGGGTCCTTTCCTCCTCCAGCTTCTGTAGCTTTAGCTTGGCGAGAGTTTGTGATGCTCTGCTAGACGCTCGGCTTGACGCATGAGTTACCATTGACTTCGCTTTCACGTTGCCCTCCTTAGACTGATGTTTCTTCTTGGAGTCGTTGTGCTGAAGAGGATCTGCAACAGGATCGCCATCTGTTTCCACTGGTTTCTTCTTTCTTGCACCACCCAGCACAGAAAGTGTGTTGCTTGCAGATGAAAGGGTATCTGGTACTAGTTGCAACTTAACACAGTTTAGACACTTCCATGGCTTGTTCTCAATGTCTTGGCTAACTCCTACGCAGTTAAAATGAAACCATTTCAGACACTGATCACACCTCACCATTTCATCGGTGTCCTTTCCACGGCAAACTCTGCATGACTGGCCTGGAAATGATGCCTCCGGTTCGACCGTTTCGTTGGTGACCACCACTTGCACACCACTAATTGTACCACGTTCATTACCTTCTTTACTGCCTTTATTTGACCGACCGCGACTCGACATGACCGTATTTGACCGTGTTTATTCGCCAATAAACGAATATAATAAGATGTTGGGAATTTGCCAACTTACGCAGGGAGATTTTCAATACAATAATATTAGAACTACCGAAGACGTGGGATTTACGTTCATTAATTATATTATTATATTCCTGGAAAAAGGTTCAGGAAGGATGTAACGTTAGTGAACATGTTTGCATCTTAATATTAGTCCATTAGTAATTTTCTTTTGTAACTTACGTTTAGTCCCGTTGTGCTACACTTGCAAGCGATCGAAATTACGGGTCGCACGAGATCGTCTCGTTTTGTCGGTGGCCGTCGTAACAGGCAATCTAGCAAACAATTTATCCGTACTGAATCCTATAAACCGTACTAAAGCAATCTAGATTTAAGTATTTACTTAGTATTTTAGATTATAAATTTTACCTTCACTGTAGGTTTAGGATGTAAGTAGATTTTAGGTTATGATAAGTTCACTAGTTTTTATCAAACACTATGGAAAAGGTATTAATTGTAAATAATAATTTTAACGAATTTTAGAAATAGAATTATACCTAGCTGATTTTACACTAGTAATTTAATTTAATGACTTGAACTTTCAATGGAAAAAACTAACTAAATTTAGACCGCAAACTCATTGATGCCGCACGTTAAATTGTTGTTTTATGTTTTTTGGCGTTTGCCTACTATCAATTGTTTATCCGTGACGTTTGCCCAACGTCTTTGGAGAGAAGGTGCGTACTATACCTGGGTGCGTTGATGTTTGTGTAGGCAAGGTGTCTTGGATGGGAAGGTGCGCATCTGCGCCAGGGGCGTACTCAACAGCGCCATTGATCGCTATTGAATTTTTTCTCGATCTGACTTCCGGTTTCGGAGATATATAGGCCAGAATGATTTTAGTGAGCGATTTTTTAAAAATCAACGGTACACTTTATCAACATGATTTCTTTAACAGTAGAAAGATCTAATCCATATCTACTTGGGGAAAAAATTTCATACCGATCTGACTTCCGGTTCCGGAGATTTACAGGATAGAATGATTTTAGTTAACGATTTTTTACAAATCAACGGTACATCCCATGAACGTGAAATTTGCAGCAGTGGAAAGACCTCATCCATATCTACCTGCAGAAAAAATTTCATACCGATCTGACGTTTGGTGTTCGAGATTCCGCCTTATTACCTTTGTTACTAGCGTAACATAGGTATTAGAATCGATTTTCACACGTCCTGCCGTCTGCGCCCGATAGCCATCCACACAAGCTATCTCACCTGTCCAAAACATTCTCAATCGATAGAACTCGGCGCGATCTGGCTCGACAGTTTAATTACGACATCGTAGAATCAAATTGAATATGAAAAATCGACCCAGCAAGGTGAAATTTGCTGATGTCTGTATGTGCGTCTGTGGACGCGTTTCATCTAGGCAAGCTTTTTTCGAGATGGCTCATGCGATCAATATGGTTGATATCTCGTTCGATAGGCCCCATAGCGCCATTGATCGCTATTGAATTTTTTCTCGATCTGACTTCCGGTTTCGGAGATATATAGGCCAGAATGATTTTAGTGAGCGATTTTTTAAAAATCAACGGTACACTTTATCAACATGATTTCTTTAACAGTAGAAAGATCTAATCCATATCTACTTGGGGAAAAAATTTCATACCGATCTGACTTCCGGTTCCGGAGATTTACAGGATACAATGATTTTAGTTAACGATTTTTTACAAATCAACGGTACATCCCATGAACGTGAAATTTGCAGCAGTGGAAAGACCTCATCCATATCTACCTGCAGAAAAAATTTCATACCGATCTGACGTTTGGTGTTCGAGATTCCGCCTTATTACCTTTGTTACTAGCGTAACATAGGTATTAGAATCGATTTTCACACGTCCTGCCGTCTGCGCCCGATAGCCATCCACACAAGCTATCTCACCTGTCCAAAACATTCTCAATCGATAGAACTCGGCGCGATCTGGCTCGACAGTTTAATTACGACATCGTAGAATCAAATTGAATATGAAAAATCGACCCAGCAAGGTGAAATTTGCTGATGTCTGTATGTGCGTCTGTGGACGCGTTTCATCTAGGCAAGCTTTTTTCGAGATGGCTCATGCGATCAATATGGTTGATATCTCGTTCGATAGGCCCCATAGCGCCATTGATCGCTATTGAATTTTTTCTCGATCTGACTTCCGGTTTCGGAGATATATAGGCCAGAATGATTTTAGTGAGCGATTTTTTAAAAATCAACGGTACACTTTATCAACATGATTTCTTTAACAGTAGAAAGATCTAATCCATATCTACTTGGGGAAAAAATTTCATACCGATCTGACTTCCGGTTCCGGAGATTTACAGGATAGAATGATTTTAGTTAACGATTTTTTACAAATCAACGGTACATCCCATGAACGTGAAATTTGCAGCAGTGGAAAGACCTCATCCATATCTACCTGCAGAAAAAATTTCATACCGATCTGATGTTTGGTGTTCGAGATTCCGCCTTATTACCTTTGTTACTAGCGTAACATAGGTATTAGAATCGATTTTCACACGTCCTGCCGTCTGCGCCCGATAGCCATCCACACAAGCTATCTCACCTGTCCAAAACATTCTCAATCGATAGAACTCGGCGCGATCTGGCTCGACAGTTTAATTACGACATCGTAGAATCAAATTGAATATGAAAAATCGACCCAGCAAGGTGAAATTTGCTGATGTCTGTATGTGCGTCTGTGGACGCGTTTCATCTAGGCAAGCTTTTTTCGAGATGGCTCATGCGATCAATATGGTTGATATCTCGTTCGATAGGCCCCATAGCGCCATTGATCGCTATTGAATTTTTTCTCGATCTGACTTCCGGTTTCGGAGATATATAGGCCAGAATGATTTTAGTGAGCGATTTTTTAAAAATCAACGGTACACTTTATCAACATGATTTCTTTAACAGTAGAAAGATCTAATCCATATCTACTTGGGGAAAAAATTTCATACCGATCTGACTTCCGGTTCCGGAGATTTACAGGATAGAATGATTTTAGTTAACGATTTTTTACAAATCAACGGTACATCCCATGAACGTGAAATTTGCAGCAGTGGAAAGACCTCATCCATATCTACCTGCAGAAAAAATTTCATACCGATCTGACGTTTGGTGTTCGAGATTCCGCCTTATTACCTTTGTTACTAGCGTAACATAGGTATTAGAATCGATTTTCACACGTCCTGCCGTCTGCGCCCGATAGCCATCCACACAAGCTATCTCACCTGTCCAAAACATTCTCAATCGATAGAACTCGGCGCGATCTGGCTCGACAGTTTAATTACGACATCGTAGAATCAAATTGAATATGAAAAATCGACCCAGCAAGGTGAAATTTGCTGATGTCTGTATGTGCGTCTGTGGACGCGTTTCATCTAGGCAAGCTTTTTTCGAGATGGCTCATGCGATCAATATGGTTGATATCTCGTTCGATACGCCCCATAGCGCCATTGATCGCTATTGAATTTTTTCTCGATCTGACTTCCGGTTTCGGAGATATATAGGCCAGAATGATTTTAGTGAGCGATTTTTTAAAAATCAACGGTACACTTTATCAACATGATTTCTTTAACAGTAGAAAGATCTAATCCATATCTACTTGGGGAAAAAATTTCATACCGATCTGACTTCCGGTTCCGGAGATTTACAGGATACAATGATTTTAGTTAACGATTTTTTACAAATCAACGGTACATCCCATGAACGTGAAATTTGCAGCAGTGGAAAGACCTCATCCATATCTACCTGCAGAAAAAATTTCATACCGATCTGACGTTTGGTGTTCGAGATTCCGCCTTATTACCTTTGTTACTAGCGTAACATAGGTATTAGAATCGATTTTCACACGTCCTGCCGTCTGCGCCCGATAGCCATCCACACAAGCTATCTCACCTGTCCAAAACATTCTCAATCGATAGAACTCGGCGCGATCTGGCTCGACAGTTTAATTACGACATCGTAGAATCAAATTGAATATGAAAAATCGACCCAGCAAGGTGAAATTTGCTGATGTCTGTATGTGCGTCTGTGGACGCGTTTCATCTAGGCAAGCTTTTTTCGAGATGGCTCATGCGATCAATATGGTTGATATCTCGTTCGATAGGCCCCATAGCGCCATTGATCGCTATTGAATTTTTTCTCGATCTGACTTCCGGTTTCGGAGATATATAGGCCAGAATGATTTTAGTGAGCGATTTTTTAAAAATCAACGGTACACTTTATCAACATGATTTCTTTAACAGTAGAAAGATCTAATCCATATCTACTTGGGGAAAAAATTTCATACCGATCTGACTTCCGGTTCCGGAGATTTACAGGATAGAATGATTTTAGTTAACGATTTTTTACAAATCAACGGTACATCCCATGAACGTGAAATTTGCAGCAGTGGAAAGACCTCATCCATATCTACCTGCAGAAAAAATTTCATACCGATCTGACGTTTGGTGTTCGAGATTCCGCCTTATTACCTTTGTTACTAGCGTAACATAGGTATTAGAATCGATTTTCACACGTCCTGCCGTCTGCGCCCGATAGCCATCCACACAAGCTATCTCACCTGTCCAAAACATTCTCAATCGATAGAACTCGGCGCGATCTGGCTCGACAGTTTAATTACGACATCGTAGAATCAAATTGAATATGAAAAATCGACCCAGCAAGGTGAAATTTGCTGATGTCTGTATGTGCGTCTGTGGACGCGTTTCATCTAGGCAAGCTTTTTTCGAGATGGCTCATGCGATCAATATGGTTGATATCTCGTTCGATAGGCCCCATAGCGCCATTGATCGCTATTGAATTTTTTCTCGATCTGACTTCCGGTTTCGGAGATATATAGGCCAGAATGATTTTAGTGAGCGATTTTTTAAAAATCAACGGTACACTTTATCAACATGATTTCTTTAACAGTAGAAAGATCTAATCCATATCTACTTGGGGAAAAAATTTCATACCGATCTGACTTCCGGTTCCGGAGATTTACAGGATACAATGATTTTAGTTAACGATTTTTTACAAATCAACGGTACATCCCATGAACGTGAAATTTGCAGCAGTGGAAAGACCTCATCCATATCTACCTGCAGAAAAAATTTCATACCGATCTGACGTTTGGTGTTCGAGATTCCGCCTTATTACCTTTGTTACTAGCGTAACATAGGTATTAGAATCGATTTTCACACGTCCTGCCGTCTGCGCCCGATAGCCATCCACACAAGCTATCTCACCTGTCCAAAACATTCTCAATCGATAGAACTCGGCGCGATCTGGCTCGACAGTTTAATTACGACATCGTAGAATCAAATTGAATATGAAAAATCGACCCAGCAAGGTGAAATTTGCTGATGTCTGTATGTGCGTCTGTGGACGCGTTTCATCTAGGCAAGCTTTTTTCGAGATGGCTCATGCGATCAATATGGTTGATATCTCGTTCGATAGGCCCCATAGCGCCATTGATCGCTATTGAATTTTTTCTCGATCTGACTTCCGGTTTCGGAGATATATAGGCCAGAATGATTTTAGTGAGCGATTTTTTAAAAATCAACGGTACACTTTATCAACATGATTTCTTTAACAGTAGAAAGATCTAATCCATATCTACTTGGGGAAAAAATTTCATACCGATCTGACTTCCGGTTCCGGAGATTTACAGGATAGAATGATTTTAGTTAACGATTTTTTACAAATCAACGGTACATCCCATGAACGTGAAATTTGCAGCAGTGGAAAGACCTCATCCATATCTACCTGCAGAAAAAATTTCATACCGATCTGATGTTTGGTGTTCGAGATTCCGCCTTATTACCTTTGTTACTAGCGTAACATAGGTATTAGAATCGATTTTCACACGTCCTGCCGTCTGCGCCCGATAGCCATCCACACAAGCTATCTCACCTGTCCAAAACATTCTCAATCGATAGAACTCGGCGCGATCTGGCTCGACAGTTTAATTACGACATCGTAGAATCAAATTGAATATGAAAAATCGACCCAGCAAGGTGAAATTTGCTGATGTCTGTATGTGCGTCTGTGGACGCGTTTCATCTAGGCAAGCTTTTTTCGAGATGGCTCATGCGATCAATATGGTTGATATCTCGTTCGATAGGCCCCATAGCGCCATTGATCGCTATTGAATTTTTTCTCGATCTGACTTCCGGTTTCGGAGATATATAGGCCAGAATGATTTTAGTGAGCGATTTTTTAAAAATCAACGGTACACTTTATCAACATGATTTCTTTAACAGTAGAAAGATCTAATCCATATCTACTTGGGGAAAAAATTTCATACCGATCTGACTTCCGGTTCCGGAGATTTACAGGATAGAATGATTTTAGTTAACGATTTTTTACAAATCAACGGTACATCCCATGAACGTGAAATTTGCAGCAGTGGAAAGACCTCATCCATATCTACCTGCAGAAAAAATTTCATACCGATCTGACGTTTGGTGTTCGAGATTCCGCCTTATTACCTTTGTTACTAGCGTAACATAGGTATTAGAATCGATTTTCACACGTCCTGCCGTCTGCGCCCGATAGCCATCCACACAAGCTATCTCACCTGTCCAAAACATTCTCAATCGATAGAACTCGGCGCGATCTGGCTCGACAGTTTAATTACGACATCGTAGAATCAAATTGAATATGAAAAATCGACCCAGCAAGGTGAAATTTGCTGATGTCTGTATGTGCGTCTGTGGACGCGTTTCATCTAGGCAAGCTTTTTTCGAGATGGCTCATGCGATCAATATGGTTGATATCTCGTTCGATACGCCCCATAGCGCCATTGATCGCTATTGAATTTTTTCTCGATCTGACTTCCGGTTTCGGAGATATATAGGCCAGAATGATTTTAGTGAGCGATTTTTTAAAAATCAACGGTACACTTTATCAACATGATTTCTTTAACAGTAGAAAGATCTAATCCATATCTACTTGGGGAAAAAATTTCATACCGATCTGACTTCCGGTTCCGGAGATTTACAGGATAGAATGATTTTAGTTAACGATTTTTTACAAATCAACGGTACATCCCATGAACGTGAAATTTGCAGCAGTGGAAAGACCTCATCCATATCTACCTGCAGAAAAAATTTCATACCGATCTGACGTTTGGTGTTCGAGATTCCGCCTTATTACCTTTGTTACTAGCGTAACATAGGTATTAGAATCGATTTTCACACGTCCTGCCGTCTGCGCCCGATAGCCATCCACACAAGCTATCTCACCTGTCCAAAACATTCTCAATCGATAGAACTCGGCGCGATCTGGCTCGACAGTTTAATTACGACATCGTAGAATCAAATTGAATATGAAAAATCGACCCAGCAAGGTGAAATTTGCTGATGTCTGTATGTGCGTCTGTGGACGCGTTTCATCTAGGCAAGCTTTTTTCGAGATGGCTCATGCGATCAATATGGTTGATACGTGCATGCCCCTGTTTTTTTTTTTTTTTTTTTTTTTTTTTAAGTCGGAAGAAGGTTTTATGTTTAGTTTGGGCGTTATGATCAGAAGAAGAAATCGGACGCAAAATCGTGGAATGTAGGGAAGAATAGCCCATAATGCACCCCTGGGTTAAAATGGCCCCGTGCAGTTTTTCGTTGCTTATCCATTACTAACTTTGGAAATATCATGTGCCAGAATGTTAGTTCAAGCAGTGAACTAGCAATGTTGATTTTTAAATTCATGGATTGACAATCGGAAAACTATGAAAAACAGCGCAGGGCCATTTTTTCGCGAGGGGTGCGTTTTGAACCATCCTACCCTACGTATTCCATTAGACCTTTTCGATGCTGAATCGTCTTTCTCTATCTATCAAACATGTATGAATCAGCGGTGTATTTTCCCACTAATGTGTTTCCCTCTTGCTCGCACTCGTTGGATTTTAAATGTACAGTAGTGTGCACCGATTAGACGTCGAGAAGCTCTATAAAGTGAACCCTACACGATTGCTTTTATTGACAATAATCGTATTGTCAATACATGCTATATTGACGTCAATATATCGAGATTGACAATATTTCTGAATTCACATCATCAATATTATAGTCAATAATTCCCCTTCGCGTCAATATATTGATGCGTGTGGGGTTTGCTTAAGACCAGTCAGATGTTGTCCCTTCAAATTTGTGCACGGCTGATGAGATCAACCCAAATAAAAGCCTCAATAATCTGCTGTAAAATGAGGAAAATTTACCAAAATTTTACACAGTCTAGTAGTAGTACCAATAGGAGAAAATCCAATCTTTAGTGTTATCATTTTCTGGTATTCTGGAAAAAACTTTTTGTGATTTATGAGTAAAGTAAAATCAAATTTGGGTTGATCTCGTTGGCCGTGTGCAGCGAGTTTTTCCGGGGGGTAACTGGCGCTTTAAACCTTGGTCTATACATCACACTCATTTTTAAAAATCGCTACTGGAACTGCTACATCGTGAAACAAAATTGGAAACTCTGACCGATCAGTCCCGTTAGCGTAGCTGTTGGAGGTGCCGCAGGCTATGGTGCAACATGTTTTCGAATTTTATTCTGTATTCTTGCGGAACATTTGAAAAGGGCCTATCCTCGGCCTCTCTCTTCGATTTACCACGGCAACATAAACGAATTTCTCGCTAAGCTCACAGGACAGTTCAACATAAGATGATGTTAGCTGTATAGTCGCTATATTCATAAGCTGGCGGAGAGAATCTCGTGAATCAATTGAGCTGTCAAATAGTCGTTTGACCAATTAAGCTGTCAATTCACGACCAACAACAGAAAAAGGCACATCAGCTATTACGAACAAAACTTCCGGAAGCCGTTTTCTCGTGACTTAAGCCTCGCCTACGCAAACTAACTCAAATTTCCCCTATCCGATGATGAAAGCATAATCAAAGTTTTGTTTATAAAACTTGATAGTACCATTTCAATTGTTGGTCTACAATATATTGAATTGGTTCCGCTCTTTGATAGATCGAAATTCTATCCGCCAGACTATAAATATAGCGACTAGCTTGCACCTGAATCAACACACTGAATGGGAAATTCATTTGCAGTCGGGTTATTCGCGAAAGAGAAAATCAATGAAGAGAATTGGGCTGATTGATTATTTAACTTTATTGGTTCGTTAAATATTGTTGTAATATAATAAGATTGTATATAATAAGATTGTGCTTAAAGTATGTAGAGCACAATAAAGCAGATTAAGTAAAAAGCTATGATTTATGTTTTGGACTCCAATTCAAACTAGCAATTGCTGTTTTGTTTGCAGCAATTGAGCAGTGCAGAAACTGAGACCAATAAAAAATATCCATTAGGGCTCGTACATATATCTATGGATAATATCAAAAACGAGATTATACTGGGTAACAAAGGTTCTATTCACCTGCCCGGTGGATCAATTTGGGTTTTAACGGAGATAAATCGATTTAAAGATTTTCATACCCGCCAGTCTGAAAATAGTGGGTTGGGACATATTTTTTTGATGAAAAAATTCTGACACCTAAAAACCCTCCAAATCTCGATTAGAGCCGTATTAACGGAGATAAATCGATTTAATGATTTTCATACCCGCCAGCCTGAAAATAATGGGTTGGGACATATTTTTTTGATGAAAAAATTCTGACACCTAAAAACCCTCCAAATCTCGATTAGAGCCGTATTAACGGAGATAAATTGATTTAAAGATTTTCATACCCGCCAGTCTGAAAATAGTGGGTTGGGACATATTTTTTTGATGAAAAAATTCTGACACCTAAAAACCCTCCACATCTCGATTAGAGCCGTATTAACGGAGATAAATCGATTTAAAGATTTTCATACCCGCCAGCCTGAAAATAATGGGTTGGGACATATTTTTTTGATTAAAAAATTCTGACACCTAAAAACCCTCCAAATCTCGATTAGAGCCGTATTAACGGAGATAAATCGATTTAAAGATTTTCATACCCGCCAGCCTCAAAATAATGGGTTGGGACATATTTTTTTGGGGAAAAAAGTCTGACACCTAAAAACCCTCCAAATCTCGATTAGAGCCGTATTAACGGAGATAAATCGATTTTAAGATTTTTCATACCCGCCAGCCTGAAAATAATGGGTTGGGACATATATTTTTGGGGAAAAAATTCTGACACCTAAAAACCCTCCAAATCTCGATTAGAGCCGTATTAACGGAGATAAATCGATTTAAAGATTTTCATACCCGCCAGCCTGAAAATAATGGGTTGGGACATATTTTTTTGGGGAAAAAAGTCTGACACCTAAAAACCCTCCAAATCTCGATTAGAGCCGTATTAACGGAGATAAATCGATTTAAAGATTTTCATACCCGCCAGCCTCAAAATAATGGGTTGGGACATATTTTTTTGGGGAAAAAAGTCTGACACCTAAAAACCCTCCAAATCTCGATTAGAGCCGTATTAACGGAGATAAATCGATTTTAAGATTTTTCATACCCGCCAGCCTGAAAATAATGGGTTGGGACATATATTTTTGGGGAAAAAATTCTGACACCTAAAAACCCTCCAAATCTCGATTAGAGCCGTATTAACGGAGATAAATCGATTTAAAGATTTTCATACCCGCCAGCCTGAAAATAATGGGTTGGGACATATTTTTTTGGGGAAAAAAGTCTGACACCTAAAAACCCTCCAAATCTCGATTAGAGCCGTATTAACGGAGATAAATCGATTTAAAGATTTTCATACCCGCCAGCCTGAAAATAATGGGTTGGGACATATTTTTTTGGGGAAAAAAGTCTGACACCTAAAAACCCTCCAAATCTCGATTAGAGCCGTATTAACGGAGATAAATCGATTTAAAGATTTTCATACCCGCCAGCCTCAAAATAATGGGTTGGGACATATTTTTTTGGGGAAAAAAGTCTGACACCTAAAAACCCTCCAATTCTCGATTAGAGCCGTATTAACGGAGATAAATCGATTTAAAGATTTTCATACCCGCCAGCCTGAAAATAATGGGTTGGGACATATTTTTTTGATGAAAAAATTCTGACACCTAAAAACCCTCCAAATCTCGATTAGAGCCGTATTAACGGAGATAAATCGATTTTAAGATTTTCATACCCGCCAGCCTGAAAATAATGGGTTGGGACATATTTTTTTGGGGAAAAAATTCTGATACCTAAAAACCCTCCAAATCTCGATTAGAGCCGTATTAACGGAGATAAATCGATTTTAAGATTTTCATACCCGCCAGCCTGAAAATAATGGGTTGGGACATAATTTTGTGATTAAAAAATTCTGACACCTAAAAACCCTCCAAATCTCGATTAGAGCCGTATTAACGGAGATAAATCGATTTAAAGATTTTCATACCCGCCAGCCTGAAAATAATGGGTTGGGACATATTTTTTTGGGGAAAAAAGTCTGACACCTAAAAACCCTCCAAATCTCGATTAGAGCCGTATTAACGGAGATAAATCGATTTAAAGATTTTCATACCCGCCAGCCTGAAAATAATGGGTTGGGACATATTTTTTTGATGAAAAAATTCTGACACCTAAAAACCCTCCAAATCTCGATTAGAGCCGTATTAACGGAGATAAATCGATTTAAAGATTTTCATACCCGCCAGCCTCAAAATAATGGGTTGGGACATATTTTTTTGGGGAAAAAAGTCTGACACCTAAAAACCCTCCAAATCTCGATTAGAGCCGTATTAACGGAGATAAATCGATTTTAAGATTTTTCATACCCGCCAGCCTGAAAATAATGGGTTGGGACATATATTTTTGGGGAAAAAATTCTGACACCTAAAAACCCTCCAAATCTCGATTAGAGCCGTATTAACGGAGATAAATCGATTTAAAGATTTTCATACCCGCCAGCCTGAAAATAATGGGTTGGGACATATTTTGTTGGGAAAAAAATTCTGACACCTAAAAACCCTCCAAATCTCGATTAGAGCCGTATTAACGGAGATAAATAGATTCAAAGATTTTCATACCCGCCAGCCTGAAAATAATGGGTTGGGACATATTTTTTTGATGAAAAAATTCTGACACCTAAAAACCCTCCAAATCTCGATTAGAGCCGTATTAACGGAGATAAATCGATTTAAAGATTTTCATACCCGCCAGCCTCAAAATAATGGGTTGGGACATATTTTTTTGGGGAAAAAAGTCTGACACCTAAAAACCCTCCAAATCTCGATTAGAGCCGTATTAACGGAGATAAATCGATTTAAAGATTTTCATACCCGCCAGCCTGAAAATAATGGGTTGGGACATATTTTTTTGATGAAAAAATTCTGACAACTAAAAACCCTCGAAATCTCGATTAGAGCCGTATTAACGGAGATAAATCGATTTAAAGATTTTCATACCCGCCAGTCTGAAAATAGTGGGTTGGGACATATTTTTTTGATGAAAAAATTCTGACACCTAAAAACCCTCCAAATCTCGATTAGAGCCGTATTAACGGAGATAAATCGATTTTAAGATTTTCATACCCGCCAGCCTGAAAATAATGGGTTGGGACATATTTTTTGGATGAAAAAATTCTGACACCTAAAAACCCTCCAAATCTCGATTAGAGCCGTATTAACGGAGATAAATCGATTTAAAGATTTTCATACCCGCCAGCCTGAAAATAATGGGTTGGGACATATTTTTTGGATGAAAAAATTCTGACACCTAAAAACCCTCCAAATCTCGATTAGAGCCGTATTAACGGAGATAAATAGATTTAAAGATTTTCATACCCGCCAGCCTGAAAATAATGGGTTGGGACATATTTTTTTGATGAAAAAATTCTGACACCTAAAAACCCTCCAAATCTCGATTAGAGCCGTATTAACGGAGATAAATCGATTTAAAGATTTTCATACCCGCCAGCCTCAAAATAATGGGTTGGGACATATTTTTTTGGGGAAAAAAGTCTGACACCTAAAAACCCTCCAAATCTCGATTAGAGCCGTATTAACGGAGATAAATCGATTTAAAGATTTTCATACCCGCCAGCCTGAAAATAATGGGTTGGGACATATTTTTTTGATGAAAAAATTCTGACACCTAAAAACCCTCCAAATCTCGATTAGAGCCGTATTAACGGAGATAAATCGATTTAAAGATTTTCATACCCGCCAGCCTCAAAATAATGGGTTGGGACATATTTTTTTGGGGAAAAAAGTCTGACACATAAAAACCCTCCAAATCTCGATTAGAGCCGTATTAACGGAGATAAATCGATTTAAAGATTTTCATACCCGCCAGCCTGAAAATAATGGGTTGGGACATATTTTTTTGATGAAAAAATTCTGACACCTAAAAACCCTCCAAATCTCGATTAGAGCCGTATTAACGGAGATAAATCGATTTAAAGATTTTCATACCCGCCAGCCTCAAAATAATGGGTTGGGACATATTTTTTTGGGGAAAAAAGTCTGACACCTAAAAACCCTCCAAATCTCGATTAGAGCCGTATTAACGGAGATAAATCGATTTAAAGATTTTCATACCCGCCAGCCTGAAAATAATGGGTTGGGACATATTTATTTGATGAAAAAATTCTGACACCTAAAAATCCTCCAAATCTCGATTAGAGCCGTATTAACGGAGATAAATCGATTTAAAGATTTTCATACCCGCCAGTCTGAAAATAGTGGGTTGGGACATATATTTTTGATGAAAAAATTCTGACACCTAAAAACCCTCGAAATCTCGATTAGAGCCGTATTAACGGAGATAAATCGATTTAAAGATTTTCATACCCGCCAGTCTGAAAATAGTGGGTTGGGACATATTTTTTTGATGAAAAAATTCTGACACCTAAAAACCCTCCAAATCTCGATTAGAGCCGTATTAACGGAGATAAATCGATTTAATGATTTTCATACCCGCCAGCCTGAAAATAATGGGTTGGGACATATTTTTTTGATGAAAAAATTCTGACACCTAAAAACCCTCCAAATCTCGATTAGAGCCGTATTAACGGAGATAAATTGATTTAAAGATTTTCATACCCGCCAGTCTGAAAATAGTGGGTTGGGACATATTTTTTTGATGAAAAAATTCTGACACCTAAAAACCCTCCACATCTCGATTAGAGCCGTATTAACGGAGATAAATCGATTTAAAGATTTTCATACCCGCCAGTCTGAAAATAGTGGGTTGGGACATATTTTTTTGATGAAAAAATTCTGACACCTAAAAACCCTCCAAATCTCGATTAGAGCCGTATTAACGGAGATAAATCGATTTAATGATTTTCATACCCGCCAGCCTGAAAATAATGGGTTGGGACATATTTTTTTGATGAAAAAATTCTGACACCTAAAAACCCTCCAAATCTCGATTAGAGCCGTATTAACGGAGATAAATCGATTTAAAGATTTTCATACCCGCCAGCCTGAAAATAATGGGTTGGGACATATTTTTTTGATGAAAAAATTCTGACACCTAAAAACCCTCCAAATCTCGATTAGAGCCGTTTTAACGGAGATAAATCGATTTAAAGATTTTCATACCCGCCAGCCTCAAAATAATGGGTTGGGACATATTTTTTTGGGGAAAAAAGTCTGACACCTAAAAACCCTCCAAATCTCGATTAGAGCCGTATTAACGGAGATAAATCGATTTTAAGATTTTCATACCCGCCAGCCTGAAAATAATGGGTTGGGACATATTTTTTGGATGAAAAAATTCTGACACCTAAAAACCCTCCAAATCTCGATTAGAGCCGTATTAACGGAGATAAATCGATTTAAAGATTTTCATACCCGCCAGCCTGAAAATAATGGGTTGGGACATATTCTTTTGGGGAAAAAAGTCTGACACCTAAAAACCCTCCAAATCTCGATTAGAGCCGTATTAACGGAGATAAATTGATTTAAAGATTTTCATACCCGCCAGCCTGAAAATAATGGGTTGGGACATATTTTGTTGGGAAAAAAATTCTGACACCTAAAAACCCTCCAAATCTCGATTAGAGCCGTATTAACGGAGATAAATCGATTTAAAGATTTTCATACCCGCCAGCCTGAAAATAATGGGTTGGGACATATTTTTTTGATGAAAAAATTCTGACACCTAAAAACCCTCCAAATCTCGATTAGAGCCGTATTAACGGAGATAAATCGATTTTAAGATTTTCATACCCGCCAGCCTGAAAATAATGGGTTGGGACATATTTTTTGGATGAAAAAATTCTGACACCTAAAAACCCTCCAAATCTCGATTAGAGCCGTATTAACGGAGATAAATCGATTTTAAGATTTTCATACCCGCCAGCCTGAAAATAATGGGTTGGGACATATTTTTTGGATGAAAAAATTCTGACACCTAAAAACCCTCCAAATCTCGATTAGAGCCGTATTAACGGAGATAAATCGATTTAAAGATTTTCATACCCGCCAGCCTGAAAATAATGGGTTGGGACATATTTTTTTGATGAAAAAATTCTGACACCTAAAAACCCTCCAAATCTCGATTAGAGCCGTATTAACGGAGATAAATTGATTTAAAGATTTTCATACCCGCCAGCCTGAAAATAATGGGTTGGGACATATTTTTTTGATGAAAAAATTCTGACACCTAAAAACCCTCCAAATCTCGATTAGAGCCGTATTAACGGAGATAAATCGATTTAAAGATTTTCATACCCGCCAGCCTGAAAATAATGGGTTGGGACATATTTTTTTGATGAAAAAATTCTGACACCTAAAAACCCTCCAAATCTCGATTAGAGCCGTATTAACGGAGATAAATCGATTTAAAGATTTTCATACCCGCCAGCCTCAAAATAATGGGTTGGGACATATTTTTTTGGGGAAAAAAGTCTGACACCTAAAAACCCTCCAAATCTCGATTAGAGCCGTATTAACGGAGATAAATCGATTTAAAGATTTTCATACCCGCCAGCCTGAAAATAATGGGTTGGGACATATTTTTTGATGAAAAAATTCTGACACCTAAAAACCCTCCAAATCTCGATTAGAGCCGTATTAACGGAGATAAATCGATTTTAAGATTTTCATACCCGCCAGCCTGAAAATAATGGGTTGGGACATATTTTTTGGATGAAAAAATTCTGACACCTAAAAACCCTCCAAATCTCGATTAGAGCCGTATTAACGGAGATAAATCGATTTAAAGATTTTCATACCCGCCAGTCTGAAAATAGTGGGTTGGGACATATTTTTTTGATGAAAAAATTCTGACACCTAAAAACCCTCCAAATCTCGATTAGAGCCGTATTAACGGAGATAAATCGATTTTAAGATTTTCATACCCGCCAGCCTGAAAATAATGGGTTGGGACATATTTTTTTGGGGAAAAAATTCTGACACCTAAAAACCCTCCAAATCTCGATTAGAGCCGTATTAACGGAGATAAATCGATTTTAAGATTTTCATACCCGCCAGCCTGAAAATAATGGGTTGGGACATATTTTTTGGATGAAAAAATTCTGACACCTAAAAACCCTCCAAATCTCGATTAGAGCCGTATTAACGGAGATAAATCGATTTAAAGATTTTCATACCCGCCAGTCTGAAAATAGTGGGTTGGGACATATTTTTTTGATGAAAAAATTCTGACACCTGAAAACCCTCCAAATCTCGATTAGAGCCGTATTAACGGAGATAAATCGATTTTAAGATTTTCATACCCGCCAGCCTGAAAATAATGGGTTGGGACATATTTTTTTGGGGAAAAAATTCTGACACCTAAAAACCCTCCAAATCTCGATTAGAGCCGTATTAACGGAGATAAATCGATTTTAAGATTTTCATACCCGCCAGCCTGAAAATAATGGGTTGGGACATATATTTTTGGGGAAAAAATTCTGACACCTTAAAACCCTCCAAATCTCGATTAGAGCCGTATTAACGGAGATAAATCGATTTTAAGATTTTCATACCCGCCAGCCTGAAAATAATGGGTTGGGACATATTTTTTTGGGGAAAAAGTCTGACACCTAAAAACCCTCCAAATCTCGATTAGAGCCGTATTAACGGAGATAAATCGATTTAAAGATTTTCATACCCGCCAGCCTGAAAATAATGGGTTGGGACATATTTTTTTGATGAAAAAATTCTGACACCTAAAAACCCTCCAAATCTCGATTAGAGCCGTATTAACGGAGATAAATCGATTTTAAGATTTTCATACCCGCCAGCCTGAAAATAATGGGTTGGGACATATTTTTTGGATGAAAAAATTCTGACACCTAAAAACCCTCGAAATCTCGATTAGAGCCGTATTAACGGAGATAAATCGATTTAAAGATTTTCATACCCGCCAGTCTGAAAATAGTGGGTTGGGACATATTTTTTTGATGAAAAAATTCTGACACCTAAAAACCCTCCAAATCTCGATTAGAGCCGTATTAACGGAGATAAATCGATTTAAAGATTTTCATACCCGCCAGCCTCAAAATAATGGGTTGGGACATATTTTTTTGGGGAAAAAAGTCTGACACCTAAAAACCCTCCAAATCTCGATTAGAGCCGTATTAACGGAGATAAATCGATTTTAAGATTTTCATACCCGCCAGCCTGAAAATAATGGGTTGGGACATATTTTTTTGATGAAAAAATTCTGACACCTAAAAACCCTCCAAATCTCGATTAGAGCCGTATTAACGGAGATAAATCGATTTTAAGATTTTCATACCCGCCAGCCTGAAAATAATGGGTTGGGACATATTTTTTTGGGGAAAAAATTCTGACACCTAAAAACCCTCCAAATCTCGATTAGAGCCGTATTAACGGAGATAAATCGATTTAAAGATTTTCATACCCGCCAGCCTGAAAATAATGGGTTGGGACATATTTTTTTGATGAAAAAATTCTGACACCTAAAAACCCTCCAAATCTCGATTAGAGCCGTATTAACGGAGATAAATCGATTTTAAGATTTTCATACCCGCCAGCCTGAAAATAATGGGTTGGGACATATTTTTTGGATGAAAAAATTCTGACACCTAAAAACCCTCCAAATCTCGATTAGAGCCGTATTAACGGAGATAAATCGATTTTAAGATTTTCATACCCGCCAGCCTGAAAATAATGGGTTGGGACATATTTTTTGATGAAAAAATTCTGACACCTAAAAACCCTCCAAATCTCGATTAGAGCCGTATTAACGGAGATAAATCGATTTAAAGATTTTCATACCCGCCAGCCTGAAAATAATGGGTTGGGACATATTTTTTTGATGAAAAAATTCTGACACCTAAAAACCCTCCAAATCTCGATTAGAGCCGTATTAACGGAGATAAATCGATTTAAAGATTTTCATACCCGCCAGCCTCAAAATAATGGGTTGGGACATATTTTTTTGGGGAAAAAAGTCTGACACCTAAAAACCCTCCAAATCTCGATTAGAGCCGTATTAACGGAGATAAATCGATTTAAAGATTTTCATACCCGCCAGCCTGAAAATAATGGGTTGGGACATATTTTTTTGATGAAAAAATTCTGACACCTAAAAACCCTCCAAATCTCGATTAGAGCCGTATTAACGGAGATAAATCGATTTTAAGATTTTCATACCCGCCAGCCTGAAAATAATGGGTTGGGACATATTTTTTTGGGGAAAAAATTCTGACACCTAAAAACCCTCCAAATCTCGATTAGAGCCGTATTAACGGAGATAAATCGATTTAAAGATTTTCATACCCGCCAGCCTGAAAATAATGGGTTGGGACATATTTTTTTGATGAAAAAATTCTGACACCTAAAAACCCTCCAAATCTCGATTAGAGCCGTATTAACGGAGATAAATCGATTTAAAGATTTTCATACCCGCCAGCCTCAAAATAATGGGTTGGGACATATTTTTTTGGGGAAAAAAGTCTGACACCTAAAAACCCTCCAAATCTCGATTAGAGCCGTATTAACGGAGATAAATCGATTTTAAGATTTTCATACCCGCCAGCCTGAAAATAATGGGTTGGGACATATTTTTTGATGAAAAAATTCTGACACCTAAAAACCCTCCAAATCTCGATTAGAGCCGTATTAACGGAGATAAATCGATTTTAAGATTTTCATACCCGCCAGCCTGAAAATAATGGGTTGGGACATATTTTTTTGGGGAAAAAATTCTGACACCTAAAAACCCTCCAAATCTCGATTAGAGCCGTATTAACGGAGATAAATCGATTTAAAGATTTTCATACCCGCCAGCCTGAAAATAATGGGTTGGGACATATTTTTTTGATGAAAAAATTCTGACACCTAAAAACCCTCCAAATCTCGATTAGAGCCGTATTAACGGAGATAAATCGATTTTAAGATTTTCATACCCGCCAGCCTGAAAATAATGGGTTGGGACATATTTTTTTGATGAAAAAATTCTGACACCTAAAAACCCTCCAAATCTCGATTAGAGCCGTATTAACGGAGATAAATCGATTTTAAGATTTTCATACCCGCCAGCCTGAAAATAATGGGTTGGGACATATTTTTTGATGAAAAAATTCTGACACCTAAAAACCCTCCAAATCTCGATTAGAGCCGTATTAACGGAGATAAATCGATTTAAAGATTTTCATACCCGCCAGCCTGAAAATAATGGGTTGGGACATATTTTTTTGATGAAAAAATTCTGACACCTAAAAACCCTCCAAATCTCGATTAGAGCCGTATTAACGGAGATAAATCGATTTAAAGATTTTCATACCCGCCAGCCTCAAAATAATGGGTTGGGACATATTTTTTTGGGGAAAAAAGTCTGACACCTAAAAACCCTCCAAATCTCGATTAGAGCCGTATTAACGGAGATAAATCGATTTAAAGATTTTCATACCCGCCAGCCTGAAAATAATGGGTTGGGACATATTTTTTGGATGAAAAAATTCTGACACCTAAAAACCCTCCAAATCTCGATTAGAGCCGTATTAACGGAGATAAATCGATTTAAAGATTTTCATACCCGCCAGCCTGAAAATAATGGGTTGGGACATATTCTTTTGGGGAAAAAAGTCTGACACCTAAAAACCCTCCAAATCTCGATTAGAGCCGTATTAACGGAGATAAATTGATTTAAAGATTTTCATACCCGCCAGCCTGAAAATAATGGGTTGGGACATATTTTGTTGGGAAAAAAATTCTGACACCTAAAAACCCTCCAAATCTCGATTAGAGCCGTATTAACGGAGATAAATCGATTTAAAGATTTTCATACCCGCCAGCCTGAAAATAATGGGTTGGGACATATTTTTTTGATGAAAAAATTCTGACACCTAAAAACCCTCCAAATCTCGATTAGAGCCGTATTAACGGAGATAAATCGATTTTAAGATTTTCATACCCGCCAGCCTGAAAATAATGGGTTGGGACATATTTTTTTGGGGAAAAAATTCTGACACCTAAAAACCCTCCAAATCTCGATTAGAGCCGTATTAACGGAGATAAATCGATTTAAAGATTTTCATACCCGCCAGCCTGAAAATAATGGGTTGGGACATATTTTTTTGATGAAAAAATTCTGACACCTAAAAACCCTCCAAATCTCGATTAGAGCCGTATTAACGGAGATAAATCGATTTTAAGATTTTCATACCCGCCAGCCTGAAAATAATGGGTTGGGACATATATTTTTGGGGAAAAAATTCTGACACCTAAAAACCCTCCAAATCTCGATTAGAGCCGTATTAACGGAGATAAATCGATTTAAAGATTTTCATACCCGCCAGCCTCAAAATAATGGGTTGGGACATATTTTTTTGGGGAAAAAGTCTGACACCTAAAAACCCTCCAAATCTCGATTAGAGCCGTATTAACGGAGATAAATCGATTTAAAGATTTTCATACCCGCCAGCCTGAAAATAATGGGTTGGGACATATTTTTTTGATGAAAAAATTCTGACACCTAAAAACCCTCCAAATCTCGATTAGAGCCGTATTAACGGAGATAAATCGATTTAAAGATTTTCATACCCGCCAGCCTCAAAATAATGGGTTGGGACATATTTTGTTGGGAAAAAAATTCTGACACCTAAAAACCCTCCAAATCTCGATTAGAGCCGTATTAACGGAGATAAATCGATTTAAAGATTTTCATACCCGCCAGCCTGAAAATAATGGGTTGGGACATATTTTTTGATGAAAAAATTCTGACACCTAAAAACCCTCCAAATCTCGATTAGAGCCGTATTAACGGAGATAAATCGATTTTAAGATTTTTCATACCCGCCAGCCTGAAAATAATGGGTTGGGACATATTTTTTTGATGAAAAAATTCTGACACCTAAAAACCCTCGAAATCTCGATTAGAGCCGTATTAACGGAGATAAATCGATTTAAAGATTTTCATACCCGCCAGTCTGAAAATAGTGGGTTGGGACATATTTTTTGGATGAAAAAATTCTGACACCTAAAAACCCTCCAAATCTCGATTAGAGCCGTATTAACGGAGATAAATCGATTTAAAGATTTTCATACCCGCCAGTCTGAAAATAGTGGGTTGGGACATATTTTTTTGATGGAAAAATTCTGACACCTAAAAACCCTCCAAATCTCGATTAGAGCCGTATTAACGGAGATAAATCGATTTTAAGATTTTCATACCCGCCAGCCTGAAAATAATGGGTTGGGACATATTTTTTTGGGGAAAAAATTCTGACACCTAAAAACCCTCCAAATCTCGATTAGAGCCGTATTAACGGAGATAAATCGATTTTAAGATTTTCATACCCGCCAGCCTGAAAATAATGGGTTGGGACATATATTTTTGGGGAAAAAATTCTGACACCTTAAAACCCTCCAAATCTCGATTAGAGCCGTATTAACGGAGATAAATCGATTTAAAGATTTTCATACCCGCCAGCCTCAAAATAATGGGTTGGGACATATTTTTTTGGGGAAAAAGTCTGACACCTAAAAACCCTCCAAATCTCGATTAGAGCCGTATTAACGGAGATAAATCGATTTAAAGATTTTCATACCCGCCAGCCTGAAAATAATGGGTTGGGACATATTTTTTTGATGAAAAAATTCTGACACCTAAAAACCCTCCAAATCTCGATTAGAGCCGTATTAACGGAGATAAATCGATTTTAAGATTTTCATACCCGCCAGCCTGAAAATAATGGGTTGGGACATATTTTTTGGATGAAAAAATTCTGACACCTAAAAACCCTCGAAATCTCGATTAGAGCCGTATTAACGGAGATAAATCGATTTAAAGATTTTCATACCCGCCAGTCTGAAAATAGTGGGTTGGGACATATTTTTTTGATGAAAAAATTCTGACACCTAAAAACCCTCCAAATCTCGATTAGAGCCGTATTAACGGAGATAAATCGATTTAATGATTTTCATACCCGCCAGCCTGAAAATAATGGGTTGGGACATATTTTTTTGATGAAAAAATTCTGACACCTAAAAACCCTCCAAATCTCGATTAGAGCCGTATTAACGGAGATAAATCGATTTAAAGATTTTCATACCCGCCAGCCTGAAAATAATGGGTTGGGACATATTTTTTGATGAAAAAATTCTGACACCTAAAAACCCTCCAAATCTCGATTAGAGCCGTATTAACGGAGATAAATCGATTTAAAGATTTTCATACCCGCCAGCCTGAAAATAATGGGTTGGGACATATTTTTTTGATGAAAAAATTCTGACACCTAAAAACCCTCCAAATCTCGATTAGAGCCGTATTAACGGAGATAAATCGATTTAAAGATTTTCATACCCGCCAGCCTCAAAATAATGGGTTGGGACATATTTTTTTGGGGAAAAAAGTCTGACACCTAAAAACCCTCCAAATCTCGATTAGAGCCGTATTAACGGAGATAAATCGATTTTAAGATTTTCATACCCGCCAGCCTGAAAATAATGGGTTGGGACATATTTTTTTGCTGAAAAAATTCTGACACCTAAAAACCCTCCAAATCTCGATTAGAGCCGTATTAACGGAGATAAATCGATTTTAAGATTTTCATACCCGCCAGCCTGAAAATAATGGGTTGGGACATATTTTTTTGGGGAAAAAATTCTGACACCTAAAAACCCTCCAAATCTCGATTAGAGCCGTATTAACGGAGATAAATCGATTTAAAGATTTTCATACCCGCCAGCCTGAAAATAATGGGTTGGGACATATTTTTTTGATGAAAAAATTCTGACACCTAAAAACCCTCCAAATCTCGATTAGAGCCGTATTAACGGAGATAAATCGATTTTAAGATTTTCATACCCGCCAGCCTGAAAATAATGGGTTGGGACATATTTTTTGGATGAAAAAATTCTGACACCTAAAAACCCTCCAAATCTCGATTAGAGCCGTATTAACGGAGATAAATCGATTTAATGATTTTCATACCCGCCAGCCTGAAAATAATGGGTTGGGACATATTTTTTTGATGAAAAAATTCTGACACCTAAAAACCCTCCAAATCTCGATTAGAGCCGTATTAACGGAGATAAATCGATTTAAAGATTTTCATACCCGCCAGCCTGAAAATAATGGGTTGGGACATATTTTTTGATGAAAAAATTCTGACACCTAAAAACCCTCCAAATCTCGATTAGAGCCGTATTAACGGAGATAAATCGATTTAAAGATTTTCATACCCGCCAGCCTGAAAATAATGGGTTGGGACATATTTTTTTGATGAAAAAATTCTGACACCTAAAAACCCTCCAAATCTCGATTAGAGCCGTATTAACGGAGATAAATCGATTTTAAGATTTTCATACCCGCCAGCCTGAAAATAATGGGTTGGGACATATTTTTTGGATGAAAAAATTCTGACACCTAAAAACCCTCCAAATCTCGATTAGAGCCGTATTAACGGAGATAAATCGATTTAAAGATTTTCATACCCGCCAGCCTGAAAATAATGGGTTGGGACATATTTTTTTGATGAAAAAATTCTGACACCTAAAAACCCTCCAAATCTCGATTAGAGCCGTATTAACGGAGATAAATCGATTTTAAGATTTTCATACCCGCCAGCCTGAAAATAATGGGTTGGGACATATTTTTTTGGGGAAAAAATTCTGACACCTAAAAACCCTCCAAATCTCGATTAGAGCCGTATTAACGGAGATAAATCGATTTAAAGATTTTCATACCCGCCAGCCTGAAAATAATGGGTTGGGACATATTTTTTTGATGAAAAAATTCTGACACCTAAAAACCCTCCAAATCTCGATTAGAGCCGTATTAACGGAGATAAATCGATTTTAAGATTTTCATACCCGCCAGCCTGAAAATAATGGGTTGGGACATATTTTTTGGATGAAAAAATTCTGACACCTAAAAACCCTCCAAATCTCGATTAGAGCCGTATTAACGGAGATAAATCGATTTAAAGATTTTCATACCCGCCAGCCTGAAAATAATGGGTTGGGACATATTCTTTTGGGGAAAAAAGTCTGACACCTAAAAACCCTCCAAATCTCGATTAGAGCCGTATTACCTTTGTTACTAGCGTAACATAGGTATTAGAATCGATTTTCACACGTCCTGCCGTCTGCGCCCGATAGCCATCCACACAAGCTATCTCACCTGTCCAAAACATTCTCAATCGATAGAACTCGGCGCGATCTGGCTCGACAGTTTAATTACGACATCGTAGAATCAAATTGAATATGAAAAATCGACCCAGCAAGGTGAAATTTGCTGATGTCTGTATGTGCGTCTGTGGACGCGTTTCATCTAGGCAAGCTTTTTTCGAGATGGCTCATGCGATCAATATGGTTGATATCTCGTTCGATAGGCCCCATAGCGCCATTGATCGCTATTGAATTTTTTCTCGATCTGACTTCCGGTTTCGGAGATATATAGGCCAGAATGATTTTAGTGAGCGATTTTTTAAAAATCAACGGTACACTTTATCAACATGATTTCTTTAACAGTAGAAAGATCTAATCCATATCTACTTGGGGAAAAAATTTCATACCGATCTGACTTCCGGTTCCGGAGATTTACAGGATAGAATGATTTTAGTTAACGATTTTTTACAAATCAACGGTACATCCCATGAACGTGAAATTTGCAGCAGTGGAAAGACCTCATCCATATCTACCTGCAGAAAAAATTTCATACCGATCTGACGTTTGGTGTTCGAGATTCCGCCTTATTACCTTTGTTACTAGCGTAACATAGGTATTAGAATCGATTTTCACACGTCCTGCCGTCTGCGCCCGATAGCCATCCACACAAGCTATCTCACCTGTCCAAAACATTCTCAATCGATAGAACTCGGCGCGATCTGGCTCGACAGTTTAATTACGACATCGTAGAATCAAATTGAATATGAAAAATCGACCCAGCAAGGTGAAATTTGCTGATGTCTGTATGTGCGTCTGTGGACGCGTTTCATCTAGGCAAGCTTTTTTCGAGATGGCTCATGCGATCAATATGGTTGATATCTCGTTCGATAGGCCCCATAGCGCCATTGATCGCTATTGAATTTTTTCTCGATCTGACTTCCGGTTTCGGAGATATATAGGCCAGAATGATTTTAGTGAGCGATTTTTTAAAAATCAACGGTACACTTTATCAACATGATTTCTTTAACAGTAGAAAGATCTAATCCATATCTACTTGGGGAAAAAATTTCATACCGATCTGACTTCCGGTTCCGGAGATTTACAGGATAGAATGATTTTAGTTAACGATTTTTTACAAATCAACGGTACATCCCATGAACGTGAAATTTGCAGCAGTGGAAAGACCTCATCCATATCTACCTGCAGAAAAAATTTCATACCGATCTGACGTTTGGTGTTCGAGATTCCGCCTTATTACCTTTGTTACTAGCGTAACATAGGTATTAGAATCGATTTTCACACGTCCTGCCGTCTGCGCCCGATAGCCATCCACACAAGCTATCTCACCTGTCCAAAACATTCTCAATCGATAGAACTCGGCGCGATCTGGCTCGACAGTTTAATTACGACATCGTAGAATCAAATTGAATATGAAAAATCGACCCAGCAAGGTGAAATTTGCTGATGTCTGTATGTGCGTCTGTGGACGCGTTTCATCTAGGCAAGCTTTTTTCGAGATGGCTCATGCGATCAATATGGTTGATATCTCGTTCGATAGGCCCCATAGCGCCATTGATCGCTATTGAATTTTTTCTCGATCTGACTTCCGGTTTCGGAGATATATAGGCCAGAATGATTTTAGTGAGCGATTTTTTAAAAATCAACGGTACACTTTATCAACATGATTTCTTTAACAGTAGAAAGATCTAATCCATATCTACTTGGGGAAAAAATTTCATACCGATCTGACTTCCGGTTCCGGAGATTTACAGGATAGAATGATTTTAGTTAACGATTTTTTACAAATCAACGGTACATCCCATGAACGTGAAATTTGCAGCAGTGGAAAGACCTCATCCATATCTACCTGCAGAAAAAATTTCATACCGATCTGACGTTTGGTGTTCGAGATTCCGCCTTATTACCTTTGTTACTAGCGTAACATAGGTATTAGAATCGATTTTCACACGTCCTGCCGTCTGCGCCCGATAGCCATCCACACAAGCTATCTCACCTGTCCAAAACATTCTCAATCGATAGAACTCGGCGCGATCTGGCTCGACAGTTTAATTACGACATCGTAGAATCAAATTGAATATGAAAAATCGACCCAGCAAGGTGAAATTTGCTGATGTCTGTATGTGCGTCTGTGGACGCGTTTCATCTAGGCAAGCTTTTTTCGAGATGGCTCATGCGATCAATATGGTTGATATCTCGTTCGATACGCCCCATAGCGCCATTGATCGCTATTGAATTTTTTCTCGATCTGACTTCCGGTTTCGGAGATATATAGGCCAGAATGATTTTAGTGAGCGATTTTTTAAAAATCAACGGTACACTTTATCAACATGATTTCTTTAACAGTAGAAAGATCTAATCCATATCTACTTGGGGAAAAAATTTCATACCGATCTGACTTCCGGTTCCGGAGATTTACAGGATACAATGATTTTAGTTAACGATTTTTTACAAATCAACGGTACATCCCATGAACGTGAAATTTGCAGCAGTGGAAAGACCTCATCCATATCTACCTGCAGAAAAAATTTCATACCGATCTGACGTTTGGTGTTCGAGATTCCGCCTTATTACCTTTGTTACTAGCGTAACATAGGTATTAGAATCGATTTTCACACGTCCTGCCGTCTGCGCCCGATAGCCATCCACACAAGCTATCTCACCTGTCCAAAACATTCTCAATCGATAGAACTCGGCGCGATCTGGCTCGACAGTTTAATTACGACATCGTAGAATCAAATTGAATATGAAAAATCGACCCAGCAAGGTGAAATTTGCTGATGTCTGTATGTGCGTCTGTGGACGCGTTTCATCTAGGCAAGCTTTTTTCGAGATGGCTCATGCGATCAATATGGTTGATATCTCGTTCGATAGGCCCCATAGCGCCATTG
This sequence comes from Ochlerotatus camptorhynchus, assembly GCF_037179485.1. Taxonomy (NCBI): domain Eukaryota; kingdom Metazoa; phylum Arthropoda; class Insecta; order Diptera; family Culicidae; genus Ochlerotatus; species Ochlerotatus camptorhynchus. The sequence continues at coordinate 297,411 of NW_027040930.1, read as the reverse complement.
ATCGCTATTGAATTTTTTCTCGATCTGACTTCCGGTTTCGGAGATATATAGGCCAGAATGATTTTAGTGAGCGATTTTTTAAAAATCAACGGTACACTTTATCAACATGATTTCTTTAACAGTAGAAAGATCTAATCCATATCTACTTGGGGAAAAAATTTCATACCGATCTGACTTCCGGTTCCGGAGATTTACAGGATACAATGATTTTAGTTAACGATTTTTTACAAATCAACGGTACATCCCATGAACGTGAAATTTGCAGCAGTGGAAAGACCTCATCCATATCTACCTGCAGAAAAAATTTCATACCGATCTGACGTTTGGTGTTCGAGATTCCGCCTTATTACCTTTGTTACTAGCGTAACATAGGTATTAGAATCGATTTTCACACGTCCTGCCGTCTGCGCCCGATAGCCATCCACACAAGCTATCTCACCTGTCCAAAACATTCTCAATCGATAGAACTCGGCGCGATCTGGCTCGACAGTTTAATTACGACATCGTAGAATCAAATTGAATATGAAAAATCGACCCAGCAAGGTGAAATTTGCTGATGTCTGTATGTGCGTCTGTGGACGCGTTTCATCTAGGCAAGCTTTTTTCGAGATGGCTCATGCGATCAATATGGTTGATATCTCGTTCGATAGGCCCCATAGCGCCATTGATCGCTATTGAATTTTTTCTCGATCTGACTTCCGGTTTCGGAGATATATAGGCCAGAATGATTTTAGTGAGCGATTTTTTAAAAATCAACGGTACACTTTATCAACATGATTTCTTTAACAGTAGAAAGATCTAATCCATATCTACTTGGGGAAAAAATTTCATACCGATCTGACTTCCGGTTCCGGAGATTTACAGGATAGAATGATTTTAGTTAACGATTTTTTACAAATCAACGGTACATCCCATGAACGTGAAATTTGCAGCAGTGGAAAGACCTCATCCATATCTACCTGCAGAAAAAATTTCATACCGATCTGACGTTTGGTGTTCGAGATTCCGCCTTATTACCTTTGTTACTAGCGTAACATAGGTATTAGAATCGATTTTCACACGTCCTGCCGTCTGCGCCCGATAGCCATCCACACAAGCTATCTCACCTGTCCAAAACATTCTCAATCGATAGAACTCGGCGCGATCTGGCTCGACAGTTTAATTACGACATCGTAGAATCAAATTGAATATGAAAAATCGACCCAGCAAGGTGAAATTTGCTGATGTCTGTATGTGCGTCTGTGGACGCGTTTCATCTAGGCAAGCTTTTTTCGAGATGGCTCATGCGATCAATATGGTTGATATCTCGTTCGATAGGCCCCATAGCGCCATTGATCGCTATTGAATTTTTTCTCGATCTGACTTCCGGTTTCGGAGATATATAGGCCAGAATGATTTTAGTGAGCGATTTTTTAAAAATCAACGGTACACTTTATCAACATGATTTCTTTAACAGTAGAAAGATCTAATCCATATCTACTTGGGGAAAAAATTTCATACCGATCTGACTTCCGGTTCCGGAGATTTACAGGATACAATGATTTTAGTTAACGATTTTTTACAAATCAACGGTACATCCCATGAACGTGAAATTTGCAGCAGTGGAAAGACCTCATCCATATCTACCTGCAGAAAAAATTTCATACCGATCTGACGTTTGGTGTTCGAGATTCCGCCTTATTACCTTTGTTACTAGCGTAACATAGGTATTAGAATCGATTTTCACACGTCCTGCCGTCTGCGCCCGATAGCCATCCACACAAGCTATCTCACCTGTCCAAAACATTCTCAATCGATAGAACTCGGCGCGATCTGGCTCGACAGTTTAATTACGACATCGTAGAATCAAATTGAATATGAAAAATCGACCCAGCAAGGTGAAATTTGCTGATGTCTGTATGTGCGTCTGTGGACGCGTTTCATCTAGGCAAGCTTTTTTCGAGATGGCTCATGCGATCAATATGGTTGATATCTCGTTCGATAGGCCCCATAGCGCCATTGATCGCTATTGAATTTTTTCTCGATCTGACTTCCGGTTTCGGAGATATATAGGCCAGAATGATTTTAGTGAGCGATTTTTTAAAAATCAACGGTACACTTTATCAACATGATTTCTTTAACAGTAGAAAGATCTAATCCATATCTACTTGGGGAAAAAATTTCATACCGATCTGACTTCCGGTTCCGGAGATTTACAGGATAGAATGATTTTAGTTAACGATTTTTTACAAATCAACGGTACATCCCATGAACGTGAAATTTGCAGCAGTGGAAAGACCTCATCCATATCTACCTGCAGAAAAAATTTCATACCGATCTGACGTTTGGTGTTCGAGATTCCGCCTTATTACCTTTGTTACTAGCGTAACATAGGTATTAGAATCGATTTTCACACGTCCTGCCGTCTGCGCCCGATAGCCATCCACACAAGCTATCTCACCTGTCCAAAACATTCTCAATCGATAGAACTCGGCGCGATCTGGCTCGACAGTTTAATTACGACATCGTAGAATCAAATTGAATATGAAAAATCGACCCAGCAAGGTGAAATTTGCTGATGTCTGTATGTGCGTCTGTGGACGCGTTTCATCTAGGCAAGCTTTTTTCGAGATGGCTCATGCGATCAATATGGTTGATATCTCGTTCGATAGGCCCCATAGCGCCATTGATCGCTATTGAATTTTTTCTCGATCTGACTTCCGGTTTCGGAGATATATAGGCCAGAATGATTTTAGTGAGCGATTTTTTAAAAATCAACGGTACACTTTATCAACATGATTTCTTTAACAGTAGAAAGATCTAATCCATATCTACTTGGGGAAAAAATTTCATACCGATCTGACTTCCGGTTCCGGAGATTTACAGGATAGAATGATTTTAGTTAACGATTTTTTACAAATCAACGGTACATCCCATGAACGTGAAATTTGCAGCAGTGGAAAGACCTCATCCATATCTACCTGCAGAAAAAATTTCATACCGATCTGACGTTTGGTGTTCGAGATTCCGCCTTATTACCTTTGTTACTAGCGTAACATAGGTATTAGAATCGATTTTCACACGTCCTGCCGTCTGCGCCCGATAGCCATCCACACAAGCTATCTCACCTGTCCAAAACATTCTCAATCGATAGAACTCGGCGCGATCTGGCTCGACAGTTTAATTACGACATCGTAGAATCAAATTGAATATGAAAAATCGACCCAGCAAGGTGAAATTTGCTGATGTCTGTATGTGCGTCTGTGGACGCGTTTCATCTAGGCAAGCTTTTTTCGAGATGGCTCATGCGATCAATATGGTTGATATCTCGTTCGATACGCCCCATAGCGCCATTGATCGCTATTGAATTTTTTCTCGATCTGACTTCCGGTTTCGGAGATATATAGGCCAGAATGATTTTAGTGAGCGATTTTTTAAAAATCAACGGTACACTTTATCAACATGATTTCTTTAACAGTAGAAAGATCTAATCCATATCTACTTGGGGAAAAAATTTCATACCGATCTGACTTCCGGTTCCGGAGATTTACAGGATACAATGATTTTAGTTAACGATTTTTTACAAATCAACGGTACATCCCATGAACGTGAAATTTGCAGCAGTGGAAAGACCTCATCCATATCTACCTGCAGAAAAAATTTCATACCGATCTGACGTTTGGTGTTCGAGATTCCGCCTTATTACCTTTGTTACTAGCGTAACATAGGTATTAGAATCGATTTTCACACGTCCTGCCGTCTGCGCCCGATAGCCATCCACACAAGCTATCTCACCTGTCCAAAACATTCTCAATCGATAGAACTCGGCGCGATCTGGCTCGACAGTTTAATTACGACATCGTAGAATCAAATTGAATATGAAAAATCGACCCAGCAAGGTGAAATTTGCTGATGTCTGTATGTGCGTCTGTGGACGCGTTTCATCTAGGCAAGCTTTTTTCGAGATGGCTCATGCGATCAATATGGTTGATATCTCGTTCGATAGGCCCCATAGCGCCATTGATCGCTATTGAATTTTTTCTCGATCTGACTTCCGGTTTCGGAGATATATAGGCCAGAATGATTTTAGTGAGCGATTTTTTAAAAATCAACGGTACACTTTATCAACATGATTTCTTTAACAGTAGAAAGATCTAATCCATATCTACTTGGGGAAAAAATTTCATACCGATCTGACTTCCGGTTCCGGAGATTTACAGGATAGAATGATTTTAGTTAACGATTTTTTACAAATCAACGGTACATCCCATGAACGTGAAATTTGCAGCAGTGGAAAGACCTCATCCATATCTACCTGCAGAAAAAATTTCATACCGATCTGACGTTTGGTGTTCGAGATTCCGCCTTATTACCTTTGTTACTAGCGTAACATAGGTATTAGAATCGATTTTCACACGTCCTGCCGTCTGCGCCCGATAGCCATCCACACAAGCTATCTCACCTGTCCAAAACATTCTCAATCGATAGAACTCGGCGCGATCTGGCTCGACAGTTTAATTACGACATCGTAGAATCAAATTGAATATGAAAAATCGACCCAGCAAGGTGAAATTTGCTGATGTCTGTATGTGCGTCTGTGGACGAGTTTCATCTAGGCAAGCTTTTTTCGAGATGGCTCATGCGATCAATATGGTTGATATCTCGTTCGATAGGCCCCATAGCGCCATTGATCGCTATTGAATTTTTTCTCGATCTGACTTCCGGTTTCGGAGATATATAGGCCAGAATGATTTTAGTGAGCGATTTTTTAAAAATCAACGGTACACTTTATCAACATGATTTCTTTAACAGTAGAAAGATCTAATCCATATCTACTTGGGGAAAAAATTTCATACCGATCTGACTTCCGGTTCCGGAGATTTACAGGATACAATGATTTTAGTTAACGATTTTTTACAAATCAACGGTACATCCCATGAACGTGAAATTTGCAGCAGTGGAAAGACCTCATCCATATCTACCTGCAGAAAAAATTTCATACCGATCTGACGTTTGGTGTTCGAGATTCCGCCTTATTACCTTTGTTACTAGCGTAACATAGGTATTAGAATCGATTTTCACACGTCCTGCCGTCTGCGCCCGATAGCCATCCACACAAGCTATCTCACCTGTCCAAAACATTCTCAATCGATAGAACTCGGCGCGATCTGGCTCGACAGTTTAATTACGACATCGTAGAATCAAATTGAATATGAAAAATCGACCCAGCAAGGTGAAATTTGCTGATGTCTGTATGTGCGTCTGTGGACGCGTTTCATCTAGGCAAGCTTTTTTCGAGATGGCTCATGCGATCAATATGGTTGATATCTCGTTCGATAGGCCCCATAGCGCCATTGATCGCTATTGAATTTTTTCTCGATCTGACTTCCGGTTTCGGAGATATATAGGCCAGAATGATTTTAGTGAGCGATTTTTTAAAAATCAACGGTACACTTTATCAACATGATTTCTTTAACAGTAGAAAGATCTAATCCATATCTACTTGGGGAAAAAATTTCATACCGATCTGACTTCCGGTTCCGGAGATTTACAGGATAGAATGATTTTAGTTAACGATTTTTTACAAATCAACGGTACATCCCATGAACGTGAAATTTGCAGCAGTGGAAAGACCTCATCCATATCTACCTGCAGAAAAAATTTCATACCGATCTGACGTTTGGTGTTCGAGATTCCGCCTTATTACCTTTGTTACTAGCGTAACATAGGTATTAGAATCGATTTTCACACGTCCTGCCGTCTGCGCCCGATAGCCATCCACACAAGCTATCTCACCTGTCCAAAACATTCTCAATCGATAGAACTCGGCGCGATCTGGCTCGACAGTTTAATTACGACATCGTAGAATCAAATTGAATATGAAAAATCGACCCAGCAAGGTGAAATTTGCTGATGTCTGTATGTGCGTCTGTGGACGCGTTTCATCTAGGCAAGCTTTTTTCGAGATGGCTCATGCGATCAATATGGTTGATATCTCGTTCGATACGCCCCATAGCGCCATTGATCGCTATTGAATTTTTTCTCGATCTGACTTCCGGTTTCGGAGATATATAGGCCAGAATGATTTTAGTGAGCGATTTTTTAAAAATCAACGGTACACTTTATCAACATGATTTCTTTAACAGTAGAAAGATCTAATCCATATCTACTTGGGGAAAAAATTTCATACCGATCTGACTTCCGGTTCCGGAGATTTACAGGATAGAATGATTTTAGTTAACGATTTTTTACAAATCAACGGTACATCCCATGAACGTGAAATTTGCAGCAGTGGAAAGACCTCATCCATATCTACCTGCAGAAAAAATTTCATACCGATCTGACGTTTGGTGTTCGAGATTCCGCCTTATTACCTTTGTTACTAGCGTAACATAGGTATTAGAATCGATTTTCACACGTCCTGCCGTCTGCGCCCGATAGCCATCCACACAAGCTATCTCACCTGTCCAAAACATTCTCAATCGATAGAACTCGGCGCGATCTGGCTCGACAGTTTAATTACGACATCGTAGAATCAAATTGAATATGAAAAATCGACCCAGCAAGGTGAAATTTGCTGATGTCTGTATGTGCGTCTGTGGACGCGTTTCATCTAGGCAAGCTTTTTTCGAGATGGCTCATGCGATCAATATGGTTGATATCTCGTTCGATAGGCCCCATAGCGCCATTGATCGCTATTGAATTTTTTCTCGATCTGACTTCCGGTTTCGGAGATATATAGGCCAGAATGATTTTAGTGAGCGATTTTTTAAAAATCAACGGTACACTTTATCAACATGATTTCTTTAACAGTAGAAAGATCTAATCCATATCTACTTGGGGAAAAAATTTCATACCGATCTGACTTCCGGTTCCGGAGATTTACAGGATACAATGATTTTAGTTAACGATTTTTTACAAATCAACGGTACATCCCATGAACGTGAAATTTGCAGCAGTGGAAAGACCTCATCCATATCTACCTGCAGAAAAAATTTCATACCGATCTGACGTTTGGTGTTCGAGATTCCGCCTTATTACCTTTGTTACTAGCGTAACATAGGTATTAGAATCGATTTTCACACGTCCTGCCGTCTGCGCCCGATAGCCATCCACACAAGCTATCTCACCTGTCCAAAACATTCTCAATCGATAGAACTCGGCGCGATCTGGCTCGACAGTTTAATTACGACATCGTAGAATCAAATTGAATATGAAAAATCGACCCAGCAAGGTGAAATTTGCTGATGTCTGTATGTGCGTCTGTGGACGCGTTTCATCTAGGCAAGCTTTTTTCGAGATGGCTCATGCGATCAATATGGTTGATATCTCGTTCGATAGGCCCCATAGCGCCATTGATCGCTATTGAATTTTTTCTCGATCTGACTTCCGGTTTCGGAGATATATAGGCCAGAATGATTTTAGTGAGCGATTTTTTAAAAATCAACGGTACACTTTATCAACATGATTTCTTTAACAGTAGAAAGATCTAATCCATATCTACTTGGGGAAAAAATTTCATACCGATCTGACTTCCGGTTCCGGAGATTTACAGGATAGAATGATTTTAGTTAACGATTTTTTACAAATCAACGGTACATCCCATGAACGTGAAATTTGCAGCAGTGGAAAGACCTCATCCATATCTACCTGCAGAAAAAATTTCATACCGATCTGACGTTTGGTGTTCGAGATTCCGCCTTATTACCTTTGTTACTAGCGTAACATAGGTATTAGAATCGATTTTCACACGTCCTGCCGTCTGCGCCCGATAGCCATCCACACAAGCTATCTCACCTGTCCAAAACATTCTCAATCGATAGAACTCGGCGCGATCTGGCTCGACAGTTTAATTACGACATCGTAGAATCAAATTGAATATGAAAAATCGACCCAGCAAGGTGAAATTTGCTGATGTCTGTATGTGCGTCTGTGGACGCGTTTCATCTAGGCAAGCTTTTTTCGAGATGGCTCATGCGATCAATATGGTTGATATCTCGTTCGATACGCCCCATAGCGCCATTGATCGCTATTGAATTTTTTCTCGATCTGACTTCCGGTTTCGGAGATATATAGGCCAGAATGATTTTAGTGAGCGATTTTTTAAAAATCAACGGTACACTTTATCAACATGATTTCTTTAACAGTAGAAAGATCTAATCCATATCTACTTGGGGAAAAAATTTCATACCGATCTGACTTCCGGTTCCGGAGATTTACAGGATACAATGATTTTAGTTAACGATTTTTTACAAATCAACGGTACATCCCATGAACGTGAAATTTGCAGCAGTGGAAAGACCTCATCCATATCTACCTGCAGAAAAAATTTCATACCGATCTGACGTTTGGTGTTCGAGATTCCGCCTTATTACCTTTGTTACTAGCGTAACATAGGTATTAGAATCGATTTTCACACGTCCTGCCGTCTGCGCCCGATAGCCATCCACACAAGCTATCTCACCTGTCCAAAACATTCTCAATCGATAGAACTCGGCGCGATCTGGCTCGACAGTTTAATTACGACATCGTAGAATCAAATTGAATATGAAAAATCGACCCAGCAAGGTGAAATTTGCTGATGTCTGTATGTGCGTCTGTGGACGCGTTTCATCTAGGCAAGCTTTTTTCGAGATGGCTCATGCGATCAATATGGTTGATATCTCGTTCGATAGGCCCCATAGCGCCATTGATCGCTATTGAATTTTTTCTCGATCTGACTTCCGGTTTCGGAGATATATAGGCCAGAATGATTTTAGTGAGCGATTTTTTAAAAATCAACGGTACACTTTATCAACATGATTTCTTTAACAGTAGAAAGATCTAATCCATATCTACTTGGGGAAAAAATTTCATACCGATCTGACTTCCGGTTCCGGAGATTTACAGGATAGAATGATTTTAGTTAACGATTTTTTACAAATCAACGGTACATCCCATGAACGTGAAATTTGCAGCAGTGGAAAGACCTCATCCATATCTACCTGCAGAAAAAATTTCATACCGATCTGACGTTTGGTGTTCGAGATTCCGCCTTATTACCTTTGTTACTAGCGTAACATAGGTATTAGAATCGATTTTCACACGTCCTGCCGTCTGCGCCCGATAGCCATCCACACAAGCTATCTCACCTGTCCAAAACATTCTCAATCGATAGAACTCGGCGCGATCTGGCTCGACAGTTTAATTACGACATCGTAGAATCAAATTGAATATGAAAAATCGACCCAGCAAGGTGAAATTTGCTGATGTCTGTATGTGCGTCTGTGGACGCGTTTCATCTAGGCAAGCTTTTTTCGAGATGGCTCATGCGATCAATATGGTTGATATCTCGTTCGATAGGCCCCATAGCGCCATTGATCGCTATTGAATTTTTTCTCGATCTGACTTCCGGTTTCGGAGATATATAGGCCAGAATGATTTTAGTGAGCGATTTTTTAAAAATCAACGGTACACTTTATCAACATGATTTCTTTAACAGTAGAAAGATCTAATCCATATCTACTTGGGGAAAAAATTTCATACCGATCTGACTTCCGGTTCCGGAGATTTACAGGATACAATGATTTTAGTTAACGATTTTTTACAAATCAACGGTACATCCCATGAACGTGAAATTTGCAGCAGTGGAAAGACCTCATCCATATCTACCTGCAGAAAAAATTTCATACCGATCTGACGTTTGGTGTTCGAGATTCCGCCTTATTACCTTTGTTACTAGCGTAACATAGGTATTAGAATCGATTTTCACACGTCCTGCCGTCTGCGCCCGATAGCCATCCACACAAGCTATCTCACCTGTCCAAAACATTCTCAATCGATAGAACTCGGCGCGATCTGGCTCGACAGTTTAATTACGACATCGTAGAATCAAATTGAATATGAAAAATCGACCCAGCAAGGTGAAATTTGCTGATGTCTGTATGTGCGTCTGTGGACGCGTTTCATCTAGGCAAGCTTTTTTCGAGATGGCTCATGCGATCAATATGGTTGATATCTCGTTCGATAGGCCCCATAGCGCCATTGATCGCTATTGAATTTTTTCTCGATCTGACTTCCGGTTTCGGAGATATATAGGCCAGAATGATTTTAGTGAGCGATTTTTTAAAAATCAACGGTACACTTTATCAACATGATTTCTTTAACAGTAGAAAGATCTAATCCATATCTACTTGGGGAAAAAATTTCATACCGATCTGACTTCCGGTTCCGGAGATTTACAGGATAGAATGATTTTAGTTAACGATTTTTTACAAATCAACGGTACATCCCATGAACGTGAAATTTGCAGCAGTGGAAAGACCTCATCCATATCTACCTGCAGAAAAAATTTCATACCGATCTGACGTTTGGTGTTCGAGATTCCGCCTTATTACCTTTGTTACTAGCGTAACATAGGTATTAGAATCGATTTTCACACGTCCTGCCGTCTGCGCCCGATAGCCATCCACACAAGCTATCTCACCTGTCCAAAACATTCTCAATCGATAGAACTCGGCGCGATCTGGCTCGACAGTTTAATTACGACATCGTAGAATCAAATTGAATATGAAAAATCGACCCAGCAAGGTGAAATTTGCTGATGTCTGTATGTGCGTCTGTGGACGCGTTTCATCTAGGCAAGCTTTTTTCGAGATGGCTCATGCGATCAATATGGTTGATATCTCGTTCGATAGGCCCCATAGCGCCATTGATCGCTATTGAATTTTTTCTCGATCTGACTTCCGGTTTCGGAGATATATAGGCCAGAATGATTTTAGTGAGCGATTTTTTAAAAATCAACGGTACACTTTATCAACATGATTTCTTTAACAGTAGAAAGATCTAATCCATATCTACTTGGGGAAAAAATTTCATACCGATCTGACTTCCGGTTCCGGAGATTTACAGGATAGAATGATTTTAGTTAACGATTTTTTACAAATCAACGGTACATCCCATGAACGTGAAATTTGCAGCAGTGGAAAGACCTCATCCATATCTACCTGCAGAAAAAATTTCATACCGATCTGACGTTTGGTGTTCGAGATTCCGCCTTATTACCTTTGTTACTAGCGTAACATAGGTATTAGAATCGATTTTCACACGTCCTGCCGTCTGCGCCCGATAGCCATCCACACAAGCTATCTCACCTGTCCAAAACATTCTCAATCGATAGAACTCGGCGCGATCTGGCTCGACAGTTTAATTACGACATCGTAGAATCAAATTGAATATGAAAAATCGACCCAGCAAGGTGAAATTTGCTGATGTCTGTATGTGCGTCTGTGGACGCGTTTCATCTAGGCAAGCTTTTTTCGAGATGGCTCATGCGATCAATATGGTTGATATCTCGTTCGATACGCCCCATAGCGCCATTGATCGCTATTGAATTTTTTCTCGATCTGACTTCCGGTTTCGGAGATATATAGGCCAGAATGATTTTAGTGAGCGATTTTTTAAAAATCAACGGTACACTTTATCAACATGATTTCTTTAACAGTAGAAAGATCTAATCCATATCTACTTGGGGAAAAAATTTCATACCGATCTGACTTCCGGTTCCGGAGATTTACAGGATACAATGATTTTAGTTAACGATTTTTTACAAATCAACGGTACATCCCATGAACGTGAAATTTGCAGCAGTGGAAAGACCTCATCCATATCTACCTGCAGAAAAAATTTCATACCGATCTGACGTTTGGTGTTCGAGATTCCGCCTTATTACCTTTGTTACTAGCGTAACATAGGTATTAGAATCGATTTTCACACGTCCTGCCGTCTGCGCCCGATAGCCATCCACACAAGCTATCTCACCTGTCCAAAACATTCTCAATCGATAGAACTCGGCGCGATCTGGCTCGACAGTTTAATTACGACATCGTAGAATCAAATTGAATATGAAAAATCGACCCAGCAAGGTGAAATTTGCTGATGTCTGTATGTGCGTCTGTGGACGCGTTTCATCTAGGCAAGCTTTTTTCGAGATGGCTCATGCGATCAATATGGTTGATATCTCGTTCGATAGGCCCCATAGCGCCATTGATCGCTATTGAATTTTTTCTCGATCTGACTTCCGGTTTCGGAGATATATAGGCCAGAATGATTTTAGTGAGCGATTTTTTAAAAATCAACGGTACACTTTATCAACATGATTTCTTTAACAGTAGAAAGATCTAATCCATATCTACTTGGGGAAAAAATTTCATACCGATCTGACTTCCGGTTCCGGAGATTTACAGGATAGAATGATTTTAGTTAACGATTTTTTACAAATCAACGGTACATCCCATGAACGTGAAATTTGCAGCAGTGGAAAGACCTCATCCATATCTACCTGCAGAAAAAATTTCATACCGATCTGACGTTTGGTGTTCGAGATTCCGCCTTATTACCTTTGTTACTAGCGTAACATAGGTATTAGAATCGATTTTCACACGTCCTGCCGTCTGCGCCCGATAGCCATCCACACAAGCTATCTCACCTGTCCAAAACATTCTCAATCGATAGAACTCGGCGCGATCTGGCTCGACAGTTTAATTACGACATCGTAGAATCAAATTGAATATGAAAAATCGACCCAGCAAGGTGAAATTTGCTGATGTCTGTATGTGCGTCTGTGGACGCGTTTCATCTAGGCAAGCTTTTTTCGAGATGGCTCATGCGATCAATATGGTTGATATCTCGTTCGATAGGCCCCATAGCGCCATTGATCGCTATTGAATTTTTTCTCGATCTGACTTCCGGTTTCGGAGATATATAGGCCAGAATGATTTTAGTGAGCGATTTTTTAAAAATCAACGGTACACTTTATCAACATGATTTCTTTAACAGTAGAAAGATCTAATCCATATCTACTTGGGGAAAAAATTTCATACCGATCTGACTTCCGGTTCCGGAGATTTACAGGATACAATGATTTTAGTTAACGATTTTTTACAAATCAACGGTACATCCCATGAACGTGAAATTTGCAGCAGTGGAAAGACCTCATCCATATCTACCTGCAGAAAAAATTTCATACCGATCTGACGTTTGGTGTTCGAGATTCCGCCTTATTACCTTTGTTACTAGCGTAACATAGGTATTAGAATCGATTTTCACACGTCCTGCCGTCTGCGCCCGATAGCCATCCACACAAGCTATCTCACCTGTCCAAAACATTCTCAATCGATAGAACTCGGCGCGATCTGGCTCGACAGTTTAATTACGACATCGTAGAATCAAATTGAATATGAAAAATCGACCCAGCAAGGTGAAATTTGCTGATGTCTGTATGTGCGTCTGTGGACGCGTTTCATCTAGGCAAGCTTTTTTCGAGATGGCTCATGCGATCAATATGGTTGATATCTCGTTCGATAGGCCCCATAGCGCCATTGATCGCTATTGAATTTTTTCTCGATCTGACTTCCGGTTTCGGAGATATATAGGCCAGAATGATTTTAGTGAGCGATTTTTTAAAAATCAACGGTACACTTTATCAACATGATTTCTTTAACAGTAGAAAGATCTAATCCATATCTACTTGGGGAAAAAATTTCATACCGATCTGACTTCCGGTTCCGGAGATTTACAGGATAGAATGATTTTAGTTAACGATTTTTTACAAATCAACGGTACATCCCATGAACGTGAAATTTGCAGCAGTGGAAAGACCTCATCCATATCTACCTGCAGAAAAAATTTCATACCGATCTGACGTTTGGTGTTCGAGATTCCGCCTTATTACCTTTGTTACTAGCGTAACATAGGTATTAGAATCGATTTTCACACGTCCTGCCGTCTGCGCCCGATAGCCATCCACACAAGCTATCTCACCTGTCCAAAACATTCTCAATCGATAGAACTCGGCGCGATCTGGCTCGACAGTTTAATTACGACATCGTAGAATCAAATTGAATATGAAAAATCGACCCAGCAAGGTGAAATTTGCTGATGTCTGTATGTGCGTCTGTGGACGCGTTTCATCTAGGCAAGCTTTTTTCGAGATGGCTCATGCGATCAATATGGTTGATATCTCGTTCGATAGGCCCCATAGCGCCATTGATCGCTATTGAATTTTTTCTCGATCTGACTTCCGGTTTCGGAGATATATAGGCCAGAATGATTTTAGTGAGCGATTTTTTAAAAATCAACGGTACACTTTATCAACATGATTTCTTTAACAGTAGAAAGATCTAATCCATATCTACTTGGGGAAAAAATTTCATACCGATCTGACTTCCGGTTCCGGAGATTTACAGGATAGAATGATTTTAGTTAACGATTTTTTACAAATCAACGGTACATCCCATGAACGTGAAATTTGCAGCAGTGGAAAGACCTCATCCATATCTACCTGCAGAAAAAATTTCATACCGATCTGACGTTTGGTGTTCGAGATTCCGCCTTATTACCTTTGTTACTAGCGTAACATAGGTATTAGAATCGATTTTCACACGTCCTGCCGTCTGCGCCCGATAGCCATCCACACAAGCTATCTCACCTGTCCAAAACATTCTCAATCGATAGAACTCGGCGCGATCTGGCTCGACAGTTTAATTACGACATCGTAGAATCAAATTGAATATGAAAAATCGACCCAGCAAGGTGAAATTTGCTGATGTCTGTATGTGCGTCTGTGGACGCGTTTCATCTAGGCAAGCTTTTTTCGAGATGGCTCATGCGATCAATATGGTTGATATCTCGTTCGATAGGCCCCATAGCGCCATTGATCGCTATTGAATTTTTTCTCGATCTGACTTCCGGTTTCGGAGATATATAGGCCAGAATGATTTTAGTGAGCGATTTTTTAAAAATCAACGGTACACTTTATCAACATGATTTCTTTAACAGTAGAAAGATCTAATCCATATCTACTTGGGGAAAAAATTTCATACCGATCTGACTTCCGGTTCCGGAGATTTACAGGATAGAATGATTTTAGTTAACGATTTTTTACAAATCAACGGTACATCCCATGAACGTGAAATTTGCAGCAGTGGAAAGACCTCATCCATATCTACCTGCAGAAAAAATTTCATACCGATCTGACGTTTGGTGTTCGAGATTCCGCCTTATTACCTTTGTTACTAGCGTAACATAGGTATTAGAATCGATTTTCACACGTCCTGCCGTCTGCGCCCGATAGCCATCCACACAAGCTATCTCACCTGTCCAAAACATTCTCAATCGATAGAACTCGGCGCGATCTGGCTCGACAGTTTAATTACGACATCGTAGAATCAAATTGAATATGAAAAATCGACCCAGCAAGGTGAAATTTGCTGATGTCTGTATGTGCGTCTGTGGACGCGTTTCATCTAGGCAAGCTTTTTTCGAGATGGCTCATGCGATCAATATGGTTGATATCTCGTTCGATACGCCCCATAGCGCCATTGATCGCTATTGAATTTTTTCTCGATCTGACTTCCGGTTTCGGAGATATATAGGCCAGAATGATTTTAGTGAGCGATTTTTTAAAAATCAACGGTACACTTTATCAACATGATTTCTTTAACAGTAGAAAGATCTAATCCATATCTACTTGGGGAAAAAATTTCATACCGATCTGACTTCCGGTTCCGGAGATTTACAGGATAGAATGATTTTAGTTAACGATTTTTTACAAATCAACGGTACATCCCATGAACGTGAAATTTGCAGCAGTGGAAAGACCTCATCCATATCTACCTGCAGAAAAAATTTCATACCGATCTGACGTTTGGTGTTCGAGATTCCGCCTTATTACCTTTGTTACTAGCGTAACATAGGTATTAGAATCGATTTTCACACGTCCTGCCGTCTGCGCCCGATAGCCATCCACACAAGCTATCTCACCTGTCCAAAACATTCTCAATCGATAGAACTCGGCGCGATCTGGCTCGACAGTTTAATTACGACATCGTAGAATCAAATTGAATATGAAAAATCGACCCAGCAAGGTGAAATTTGCTGATGTCTGTATGTGCGTCTGTGGACGCGTTTCATCTAGGCAAGCTTTTTTCGAGATGGCTCATGCGATCAATATGGTTGATATCTCGTTCGATAGGCCCCATAGCGCCATTGATCGCTATTGAATTTTTTCTCGATCTGACTTCCGGTTTCGGAGATATATAGGCCAGAATGATTTTAGTGAGCGATTTTTTAAAAATCAACGGTACACTTTATCAACATGATTTCTTTAACAGTAGAAAGATCTAATCCATATCTACTTGGGGAAAAAATTTCATACCGATCTGACTTCCGGTTCCGGAGATTTACAGGATAGAATGATTTTAGTTAACGATTTTTTACAAATCAACGGTACATCCCATGAACGTGAAATTTGCAGCAGTGGAAAGACCTCATCCATATCTACCTGCAGAAAAAATTTCATACCGATCTGACGTTTGGTGTTCGAGATTCCGCCTTATTACCTTTGTTACTAGCGTAACATAGGTATTAGAATCGATTTTCACACGTCCTGCCGTCTGCGCCCGATAGCCATCCACACAAGCTATCTCACCTGTCCAAAACATTCTCAATCGATAGAACTCGGCGCGATCTGGCTCGACAGTTTAATTACGACATCGTAGAATCAAATTGAATATGAAAAATCGACCCAGCAAGGTGAAATTTGCTGATGTCTGTATGTGCGTCTGTGGACGCGTTTCATCTAGGCAAGCTTTTTTCGAGATGGCTCATGCGATCAATATGGTTGATATCTCGTTCGATAGGCCCCATAGCGCCATTGATCGCTATTGAATTTTTTCTCGATCTGACTTCCGGTTTCGGAGATATATAGGCCAGAATGATTTTAGTGAGCGATTTTTTAAAAATCAACGGTACACTTTATCAACATGATTTCTTTAACAGTAGAAAGATCTAATCCATATCTACTTGGGGAAAAAATTTCATACCGATCTGACTTCCGGTTCCGGAGATTTACAGGATAGAATGATTTTAGTTAACGATTTTTTACAAATCAACGGTACATCCCATGAACGTGAAATTTGCAGCAGTGGAAAGACCTCATCCATATCTACCTGCAGAAAAAATTTCATACCGATCTGACGTTTGGTGTTCGAGATTCCGCCTTATTACCTTTGTTACTAGCGTAACATAGGTATTAGAATCGATTTTCACACGTCCTGCCGTCTGCGCCCGATAGCCATCCACACAAGCTATCTCACCTGTCCAAAACATTCTCAATCGATAGAACTCGGCGCGATCTGGCTCGACAGTTTAATTACGACATCGTAGAATCAAATTGAATATGAAAAATCGACCCAGCAAGGTGAAATTTGCTGATGTCTGTATGTGCGTCTGTGGACGCGTTTCATCTAGGCAAGCTTTTTTCGAGATGGCTCATGCGATCAATATGGTTGATATCTCGTTCGATACGCCCCATAGCGCCATTGATCGCTATTGAATTTTTTCTCGATCTGACTTCCGGTTTCGGAGATATATAGGCCAGAATGATTTTAGTGAGCGATTTTTTAAAAATCAACGGTACACTTTATCAACATGATTTCTTTAACAGTAGAAAGATCTAATCCATATCTACTTGGGGAAAAAATTTCATACCGATCTGACTTCCGGTTCCGGAGATTTACAGGATACAATGATTTTAGTTAACGATTTTTTACAAATCAACGGTACATCCCATGAACGTGAAATTTGCAGCAGTGGAAAGACCTCATCCATATCTACCTGCAGAAAAAATTTCATACCGATCTGACGTTTGGTGTTCGAGATTCCGCCTTATTACCTTTGTTACTAGCGTAACATAGGTATTAGAATCGATTTTCACACGTCCTGCCGTCTGCGCCCGATAGCCATCCACACAAGCTATCTCACCTGTCCAAAACATTCTCAATCGATAGAACTCGGCGCGATCTGGCTCGACAGTTTAATTACGACATCGTAGAATCAAATTGAATATGAAAAATCGACCCAGCAAGGTGAAATTTGCTGATGTCTGTATGTGCGTCTGTGGACGCGTTTCATCTAGGCAAGCTTTTTTCGAGATGGCTCATGCGATCAATATGGTTGATATCTCGTTCGATAGGCCCCATAGCGCCATTGATCGCTATTGAATTTTTTCTCGATCTGACTTCCGGTTTCGGAGATATATAGGCCAGAATGATTTTAGTGAGCGATTTTTTAAAAATCAACGGTACACTTTATCAACATGATTTCTTTAACAGTAGAAAGATCTAATCCATATCTACTTGGGGAAAAAATTTCATACCGATCTGACTTCCGGTTCCGGAGATTTACAGGATACAATGATTTTAGTTAACGATTTTTTACAAATCAACGGTACATCCCATGAACGTGAAATTTGCAGCAGTGGAAAGACCTCATCCATATCTACCTGCAGAAAAAATTTCATACCGATCTGACGTTTGGTGTTCGAGATTCCGCCTTATTACCTTTGTTACTAGCGTAACATAGGTATTAGAATCGATTTTCACACGTCCTGCCGTCTGCGCCCGATAGCCATCCACACAAGCTATCTCACCTGTCCAAAACATTCTCAATCGATAGAACTCGGCGCGATCTGGCTCGACAGTTTAATTACGACATCGTAGAATCAAATTGAATATGAAAAATCGACCCAGCAAGGTGAAATTTGCTGATGTCTGTATGTGCGTCTGTGGACGCGTTTCATCTAGGCAAGCTTTTTTCGAGATGGCTCATGCGATCAATATGGTTGATATCTCGTTCGATAGGCCCCATAGCGCCATTGATCGCTATTGAATTTTTTCTCGATCTGACTTCCGGTTTCGGAGATATATAGGCCAGAATGATTTTAGTGAGCGATTTTTTAAAAATCAACGGTACACTTTATCAACATGATTTCTTTAACAGTAGAAAGATCTAATCCATATCTACTTGGGGAAAAAATTTCATACCGATCTGACTTCCGGTTCCGGAGATTTACAGGATACAATGATTTTAGTTAACGATTTTTTACAAATCAACGGTACATCCCATGAACGTGAAATTTGCAGCAGTGGAAAGACCTCATCCATATCTACCTGCAGAAAAAATTTCATACCGATCTGACGTTTGGTGTTCGAGATTCCGCCTTATTACCTTTGTTACTAGCGTAACATAGGTATTAGAATCGATTTTCACACGTCCTGCCGTCTGCGCCCGATAGCCATCCACACAAGCTATCTCACCTGTCCAAAACATTCTCAATCGATAGAACTCGGCGCGATCTGGCTCGACAGTTTAATTACGACATCGTAGAATCAAATTGAATATGAAAAATCGACCCAGCAAGGTGAAATTTGCTGATGTCTGTATGTGCGTCTGTGGACGCGTTTCATCTAGGCAAGCTTTTTTCGAGATGGCTCATGCGATCAATATGGTTGATATCTCGTTCGATAGGCCCCATAGCGCCATTGATCGCTATTGAATTTTTTCTCGATCTGACTTCCGGTTTCGGAGATATATAGGCCAGAATGATTTTAGTGAGCGATTTTTTAAAAATCAACGGTACACTTTATCAACATGATTTCTTTAACAGTAGAAAGATCTAATCCATATCTACTTGGGGAAAAAATTTCATACCGATCTGACTTCCGGTTCCGGAGATTTACAGGATAGAATGATTTTAGTTAACGATTTTTTACAAATCAACGGTACATCCCATGAACGTGAAATTTGCAGCAGTGGAAAGACCTCATCCATATCTACCTGCAGAAAAAATTTCATACCGATCTGACGTTTGGTGTTCGAGATTCCGCCTTATTACCTTTGTTACTAGCGTAACATAGGTATTAGAATCGATTTTCACACGTCCTGCCGTCTGCGCCCGATAGCCATCCACACAAGCTATCTCACCTGTCCAAAACATTCTCAATCGATAGAACTCGGCGCGATCTGGCTCGACAGTTTAATTACGACATCGTAGAATCAAATTGAATATGAAAAATCGACCCAGCAAGGTGAAATTTGCTGATGTCTGTATGTGCGTCTGTGGACGCGTTTCATCTAGGCAAGCTTTTTTCGAGATGGCTCATGCGATCAATATGGTTGATATCTCGTTCGATAGGCCCCATAGCGCCATTGATCGCTATTGAATTTTTTCTCGATCTGACTTCCGGTTTCGGAGATATATAGGCCAGAATGATTTTAGTGAGCGATTTTTTAAAAATCAACGGTACACTTTATCAACATGATTTCTTTAACAGTAGAAAGATCTAATCCATATCTACTTGGGGAAAAAATTTCATACCGATCTGACTTCCGGTTCCGGAGATTTACAGGATACAATGATTTTAGTTAACGATTTTTTACAAATCAACGGTACATCCCATGAACGTGAAATTTGCAGCAGTGGAAAGACCTCATCCATATCTACCTGCAGAAAAAATTTCATACCGATCTGACGTTTGGTGTTCGAGATTCCGCCTTATTACCTTTGTTACTAGCGTAACATAGGTATTAGAATCGATTTTCACACGTCCTGCCGTCTGCGCCCGATAGCCATCCACACAAGCTATCTCACCTGTCCAAAACATTCTCAATCGATAGAACTCGGCGCGATCTGGCTCGACAGTTTAATTACGACATCGTAGAATCAAATTGAATATGAAAAATCGACCCAGCAAGGTGAAATTTGCTGATGTCTGTATGTGCGTCTGTGGACGCGTTTCATCTAGGCAAGCTTTTTTCGAGATGGCTCATGCGATCAATATGGTTGATATCTCGTTCGATAGGCCCCATAGCGCCATTGATCGCTATTGAAT
The DNA here is from genome assembly GCF_037179485.1 of Ochlerotatus camptorhynchus. Taxonomy (NCBI): domain Eukaryota; kingdom Metazoa; phylum Arthropoda; class Insecta; order Diptera; family Culicidae; genus Ochlerotatus; species Ochlerotatus camptorhynchus. The sequence continues at coordinate 276,721 of NW_027040930.1, read as the reverse complement.
TTTTTCTCGATCTGACTTCCGGTTTCGGAGATATATAGGCCAGAATGATTTTAGTGAGCGATTTTTTAAAAATCAACGGTACACTTTATCAACATGATTTCTTTAACAGTAGAAAGATCTAATCCATATCTACTTGGGGAAAAAATTTCATACCGATCTGACTTCCGGTTCCGGAGATTTACAGGATAGAATGATTTTAGTTAACGATTTTTTACAAATCAACGGTACATCCCATGAACGTGAAATTTGCAGCAGTGGAAAGACCTCATCCATATCTACCTGCAGAAAAAATTTCATACCGATCTGACGTTTGGTGTTCGAGATTCCGCCTTATTACCTTTGTTACTAGCGTAACATAGGTATTAGAATCGATTTTCACACGTCCTGCCGTCTGCGCCCGATAGCCATCCACACAAGCTATCTCACCTGTCCAAAACATTCTCAATCGATAGAACTCGGCGCGATCTGGCTCGACAGTTTAATTACGACATCGTAGAATCAAATTGAATATGAAAAATCGACCCAGCAAGGTGAAATTTGCTGATGTCTGTATGTGCGTCTGTGGACGCGTTTCATCTAGGCAAGCTTTTTTCGAGATGGCTCATGCGATCAATATGGTTGATATCTCGTTCGATAGGCCCCATAGCGCCATTGATCGCTATTGAATTTTTTCTCGATCTGACTTCCGGTTTCGGAGATATATAGGCCAGAATGATTTTAGTGAGCGATTTTTTAAAAATCAACGGTACACTTTATCAACATGATTTCTTTAACAGTAGAAAGATCTAATCCATATCTACTTGGGGAAAAAATTTCATACCGATCTGACTTCCGGTTCCGGAGATTTACAGGATAGAATGATTTTAGTTAACGATTTTTTACAAATCAACGGTACATCCCATGAACGTGAAATTTGCAGCAGTGGAAAGACCTCATCCATATCTACCTGCAGAAAAAATTTCATACCGATCTGACGTTTGGTGTTCGAGATTCCGCCTTATTACCTTTGTTACTAGCGTAACATAGGTATTAGAATCGATTTTCACACGTCCTGCCGTCTGCGCCCGATAGCCATCCACACAAGCTATCTCACCTGTCCAAAACATTCTCAATCGATAGAACTCGGCGCGATCTGGCTCGACAGTTTAATTACGACATCGTAGAATCAAATTGAATATGAAAAATCGACCCAGCAAGGTGAAATTTGCTGATGTCTGTATGTGCGTCTGTGGACGCGTTTCATCTAGGCAAGCTTTTTTCGAGATGGCTCATGCGATCAATATGGTTGATATCTCGTTCGATAGGCCCCATAGCGCCATTGATCGCTATTGAATTTTTTCTCGATCTGACTTCCGGTTTCGGAGATATATAGGCCAGAATGATTTTAGTGAGCGATTTTTTAAAAATCAACGGTACACTTTATCAACATGATTTCTTTAACAGTAGAAAGATCTAATCCATATCTACTTGGGGAAAAAATTTCATACCGATCTGACTTCCGGTTCCGGAGATTTACAGGATACAATGATTTTAGTTAACGATTTTTTACAAATCAACGGTACATCCCATGAACGTGAAATTTGCAGCAGTGGAAAGACCTCATCCATATCTACCTGCAGAAAAAATTTCATACCGATCTGACGTTTGGTGTTCGAGATTCCGCCTTATTACCTTTGTTACTAGCGTAACATAGGTATTAGAATCGATTTTCACACGTCCTGCCGTCTGCGCCCGATAGCCATCCACACAAGCTATCTCACCTGTCCAAAACATTCTCAATCGATAGAACTCGGCGCGATCTGGCTCGACAGTTTAATTACGACATCGTAGAATCAAATTGAATATGAAAAATCGACCCAGCAAGGTGAAATTTGCTGATGTCTGTATGTGCGTCTGTGGACGCGTTTCATCTAGGCAAGCTTTTTTCGAGATGGCTCATGCGATCAATATGGTTGATATCTCGTTCGATAGGCCCCATAGCGCCATTGATCGCTATTGAATTTTTTCTCGATCTGACTTCCGGTTTCGGAGATATATAGGCCAGAATGATTTTAGTGAGCGATTTTTTAAAAATCAACGGTACACTTTATCAACATGATTTCTTTAACAGTAGAAAGATCTAATCCATATCTACTTGGGGAAAAAATTTCATACCGATCTGACTTCCGGTTCCGGAGATTTACAGGATAGAATGATTTTAGTTAACGATTTTTTACAAATCAACGGTACATCCCATGAACGTGAAATTTGCAGCAGTGGAAAGACCTCATCCATATCTACCTGCAGAAAAAATTTCATACCGATCTGACGTTTGGTGTTCGAGATTCCGCCTTATTACCTTTGTTACTAGCGTAACATAGGTATTAGAATCGATTTTCACACGTCCTGCCGTCTGCGCCCGATAGCCATCCACACAAGCTATCTCACCTGTCCAAAACATTCTCAATCGATAGAACTCGGCGCGATCTGGCTCGACAGTTTAATTACGACATCGTAGAATCAAATTGAATATGAAAAATCGACCCAGCAAGGTGAAATTTGCTGATGTCTGTATGTGCGTCTGTGGACGCGTTTCATCTAGGCAAGCTTTTTTCGAGATGGCTCATGCGATCAATATGGTTGATATCTCGTTCGATACGCCCCATAGCGCCATTGATCGCTATTGAATTTTTTCTCGATCTGACTTCCGGTTTCGGAGATATATAGGCCAGAATGATTTTAGTGAGCGATTTTTTAAAAATCAACGGTACACTTTATCAACATGATTTCTTTAACAGTAGAAAGATCTAATCCATATCTACTTGGGGAAAAAATTTCATACCGATCTGACTTCCGGTTCCGGAGATTTACAGGATACAATGATTTTAGTTAACGATTTTTTACAAATCAACGGTACATCCCATGAACGTGAAATTTGCAGCAGTGGAAAGACCTCATCCATATCTACCTGCAGAAAAAATTTCATACCGATCTGACGTTTGGTGTTCGAGATTCCGCCTTATTACCTTTGTTACTAGCGTAACATAGGTATTAGAATCGATTTTCACACGTCCTGCCGTCTGCGCCCGATAGCCATCCACACAAGCTATCTCACCTGTCCAAAACATTCTCAATCGATAGAACTCGGCGCGATCTGGCTCGACAGTTTAATTACGACATCGTAGAATCAAATTGAATATGAAAAATCGACCCAGCAAGGTGAAATTTGCTGATGTCTGTATGTGCGTCTGTGGACGCGTTTCATCTAGGCAAGCTTTTTTCGAGATGGCTCATGCGATCAATATGGTTGATATCTCGTTCGATAGGCCCCATAGCGCCATTGATCGCTATTGAATTTTTTCTCGATCTGACTTCCGGTTTCGGAGATATATAGGCCAGAATGATTTTAGTGAGCGATTTTTTAAAAATCAACGGTACACTTTATCAACATGATTTCTTTAACAGTAGAAAGATCTAATCCATATCTACTTGGGGAAAAAATTTCATACCGATCTGACTTCCGGTTCCGGAGATTTACAGGATAGAATGATTTTAGTTAACGATTTTTTACAAATCAACGGTACATCCCATGAACGTGAAATTTGCAGCAGTGGAAAGACCTCATCCATATCTACCTGCAGAAAAAATTTCATACCGATCTGACGTTTGGTGTTCGAGATTCCGCCTTATTACCTTTGTTACTAGCGTAACATAGGTATTAGAATCGATTTTCACACGTCCTGCCGTCTGCGCCCGATAGCCATCCACACAAGCTATCTCACCTGTCCAAAACATTCTCAATCGATAGAACTCGGCGCGATCTGGCTCGACAGTTTAATTACGACATCGTAGAATCAAATTGAATATGAAAAATCGACCCAGCAAGGTGAAATTTGCTGATGTCTGTATGTGCGTCTGTGGACGCGTTTCATCTAGGCAAGCTTTTTTCGAGATGGCTCATGCGATCAATATGGTTGATATCTCGTTCGATACGCCCCATAGCGCCATTGATCGCTATTGAATTTTTTCTCGATCTGACTTCCGGTTTCGGAGATATATAGGCCAGAATGATTTTAGTGAGCGATTTTTTAAAAATCAACGGTACACTTTATCAACATGATTTCTTTAACAGTAGAAAGATCTAATCCATATCTACTTGGGGAAAAAATTTCATACCGATCTGACTTCCGGTTCCGGAGATTTACAGGATACAATGATTTTAGTTAACGATTTTTTACAAATCAACGGTACATCCCATGAACGTGAAATTTGCAGCAGTGGAAAGACCTCATCCATATCTACCTGCAGAAAAAATTTCATACCGATCTGACGTTTGGTGTTCGAGATTCCGCCTTATTACCTTTGTTACTAGCGTAACATAGGTATTAGAATCGATTTTCACACGTCCTGCCGTCTGCGCCCGATAGCCATCCACACAAGCTATCTCACCTGTCCAAAACATTCTCAATCGATAGAACTCGGCGCGATCTGGCTCGACAGTTTAATTACGACATCGTAGAATCAAATTGAATATGAAAAATCGACCCAGCAAGGTGAAATTTGCTGATGTCTGTATGTGCGTCTGTGGACGCGTTTCATCTAGGCAAGCTTTTTTCGAGATGGCTCATGCGATCAATATGGTTGATATCTCGTTCGATAGGCCCCATAGCGCCATTGATCGCTATTGAATTTTTTCTCGATCTGACTTCCGGTTTCGGAGATATATAGGCCAGAATGATTTTAGTGAGCGATTTTTTAAAAATCAACGGTACACTTTATCAACATGATTTCTTTAACAGTAGAAAGATCTAATCCATATCTACTTGGGGAAAAAATTTCATACCGATCTGACTTCCGGTTCCGGAGATTTACAGGATAGAATGATTTTAGTTAACGATTTTTTACAAATCAACGGTACATCCCATGAACGTGAAATTTGCAGCAGTGGAAAGACCTCATCCATATCTACCTGCAGAAAAAATTTCATACCGATCTGACGTTTGGTGTTCGAGATTCCGCCTTATTACCTTTGTTACTAGCGTAACATAGGTATTAGAATCGATTTTCACACGTCCTGCCGTCTGCGCCCGATAGCCATCCACACAAGCTATCTCACCTGTCCAAAACATTCTCAATCGATAGAACTCGGCGCGATCTGGCTCGACAGTTTAATTACGACATCGTAGAATCAAATTGAATATGAAAAATCGACCCAGCAAGGTGAAATTTGCTGATGTCTGTATGTGCGTCTGTGGACGCGTTTCATCTAGGCAAGCTTTTTTCGAGATGGCTCATGCGATCAATATGGTTGATATCTCGTTCGATACGCCCCATAGCGCCATTGATCGCTATTGAATTTTTTCTCGATCTGACTTCCGGTTTCGGAGATATATAGGCCAGAATGATTTTAGTGAGCGATTTTTTAAAAATCAACGGTACACTTTATCAACATGATTTCTTTAACAGTAGAAAGATCTAATCCATATCTACTTGGGGAAAAAATTTCATACCGATCTGACTTCCGGTTCCGGAGATTTACAGGATACAATGATTTTAGTTAACGATTTTTTACAAATCAACGGTACATCCCATGAACGTGAAATTTGCAGCAGTGGAAAGACCTCATCCATATCTACCTGCAGAAAAAATTTCATACCGATCTGACGTTTGGTGTTCGAGATTCCGCCTTATTACCTTTGTTACTAGCGTAACATAGGTATTAGAATCGATTTTCACACGTCCTGCCGTCTGCGCCCGATAGCCATCCACACAAGCTATCTCACCTGTCCAAAACATTCTCAATCGATAGAACTCGGCGCGATCTGGCTCGACAGTTTAATTACGACATCGTAGAATCAAATTGAATATGAAAAATCGACCCAGCAAGGTGAAATTTGCTGATGTCTGTATGTGCGTCTGTGGACGCGTTTCATCTAGGCAAGCTTTTTTCGAGATGGCTCATGCGATCAATATGGTTGATATCTCGTTCGATAGGCCCCATAGCGCCATTGATCGCTATTGAATTTTTTCTCGATCTGACTTCCGGTTTCGGAGATATATAGGCCAGAATGATTTTAGTGAGCGATTTTTTAAAAATCAACGGTACACTTTATCAACATGATTTCTTTAACAGTAGAAAGATCTAATCCATATCTACTTGGGGAAAAAATTTCATACCGATCTGACTTCCGGTTCCGGAGATTTACAGGATAGAATGATTTTAGTTAACGATTTTTTACAAATCAACGGTACATCCCATGAACGTGAAATTTGCAGCAGTGGAAAGACCTCATCCATATCTACCTGCAGAAAAAATTTCATACCGATCTGACGTTTGGTGTTCGAGATTCCGCCTTATTACCTTTGTTACTAGCGTAACATAGGTATTAGAATCGATTTTCACACGTCCTGCCGTCTGCGCCCGATAGCCATCCACACAAGCTATCTCACCTGTCCAAAACATTCTCAATCGATAGAACTCGGCGCGATCTGGCTCGACAGTTTAATTACGACATCGTAGAATCAAATTGAATATGAAAAATCGACCCAGCAAGGTGAAATTTGCTGATGTCTGTATGTGCGTCTGTGGACGCGTTTCATCTAGGCAAGCTTTTTTCGAGATGGCTCATGCGATCAATATGGTTGATATCTCGTTCGATACGCCCCATAGCGCCATTGATCGCTATTGAATTTTTTCTCGATCTGACTTCCGGTTTCGGAGATATATAGGCCAGAATGATTTTAGTGAGCGATTTTTTAAAAATCAACGGTACACTTTATCAACATGATTTCTTTAACAGTAGAAAGATCTAATCCATATCTACTTGGGGAAAAAATTTCATACCGATCTGACTTCCGGTTCCGGAGATTTACAGGATAGAATGATTTTAGTTAACGATTTTTTACAAATCAACGGTACATCCCATGAACGTGAAATTTGCAGCAGTGGAAAGACCTCATCCATATCTACCTGCAGAAAAAATTTCATACCGATCTGACGTTTGGTGTTCGAGATTCCGCCTTATTACCTTTGTTACTAGCGTAACATAGGTATTAGAATCGATTTTCACACGTCCTGCCGTCTGCGCCCGATAGCCATCCACACAAGCTATCTCACCTGTCCAAAACATTCTCAATCGATAGAACTCGGCGCGATCTGGCTCGACAGTTTAATTACGACATCGTAGAATCAAATTGAATATGAAAAATCGACCCAGCAAGGTGAAATTTGCTGATGTCTGTATGTGCGTCTGTGGACGCGTTTCATCTAGGCAAGCTTTTTTCGAGATGGCTCATGCGATCAATATGGTTGATATCTCGTTCGATAGGCCCCATAGCGCCATTGATCGCTATTGAATTTTTTCTCGATCTGACTTCCGGTTTCGGAGATATATAGGCCAGAATGATTTTAGTGAGCGATTTTTTAAAAATCAACGGTACACTTTATCAACATGATTTCTTTAACAGTAGAAAGATCTAATCCATATCTACTTGGGGAAAAAATTTCATACCGATCTGACTTCCGGTTCCGGAGATTTACAGGATACAATGATTTTAGTTAACGATTTTTTACAAATCAACGGTACATCCCATGAACGTGAAATTTGCAGCAGTGGAAAGACCTCATCCATATCTACCTGCAGAAAAAATTTCATACCGATCTGACGTTTGGTGTTCGAGATTCCGCCTTATTACCTTTGTTACTAGCGTAACATAGGTATTAGAATCGATTTTCACACGTCCTGCCGTCTGCGCCCGATAGCCATCCACACAAGCTATCTCACCTGTCCAAAACATTCTCAATCGATAGAACTCGGCGCGATCTGGCTCGACAGTTTAATTACGACATCGTAGAATCAAATTGAATATGAAAAATCGACCCAGCAAGGTGAAATTTGCTGATGTCTGTATGTGCGTCTGTGGACGCGTTTCATCTAGGCAAGCTTTTTTCGAGATGGCTCATGCGATCAATATGGTTGATATCTCGTTCGATAGGCCCCATAGCGCCATTGATCGCTATTGAATTTTTTCTCGATCTGACTTCCGGTTTCGGAGATATATAGGCCAGAATGATTTTAGTGAGCGATTTTTTAAAAATCAACGGTACACTTTATCAACATGATTTCTTTAACAGTAGAAAGATCTAATCCATATCTACTTGGGGAAAAAATTTCATACCGATCTGACTTCCGGTTCCGGAGATTTACAGGATACAATGATTTTAGTTAACGATTTTTTACAAATCAACGGTACATCCCATGAACGTGAAATTTGCAGCAGTGGAAAGACCTCATCCATATCTACCTGCAGAAAAAATTTCATACCGATCTGACGTTTGGTGTTCGAGATTCCGCCTTATTACCTTTGTTACTAGCGTAACATAGGTATTAGAATCGATTTTCACACGTCCTGCCGTCTGCGCCCGATAGCCATCCACACAAGCTATCTCACCTGTCCAAAACATTCTCAATCGATAGAACTCGGCGCGATCTGGCTCGACAGTTTAATTACGACATCGTAGAATCAAATTGAATATGAAAAATCGACCCAGCAAGGTGAAATTTGCTGATGTCTGTATGTGCGTCTGTGGACGCGTTTCATCTAGGCAAGCTTTTTTCGAGATGGCTCATGCGATCAATATGGTTGATATCTCGTTCGATACGCCCCATAGCGCCATTGATCGCTATTGAATTTTTTCTCGATCTGACTTCCGGTTTCGGAGATATATAGGCCAGAATGATTTTAGTGAGCGATTTTTTAAAAATCAACGGTACACTTTATCAACATGATTTCTTTAACAGTAGAAAGATCTAATCCATATCTACTTGGGGAAAAAATTTCATACCGATCTGACTTCCGGTTCCGGAGATTTACAGGATACAATGATTTTAGTTAACGATTTTTTACAAATCAACGGTACATCCCATGAACGTGAAATTTGCAGCAGTGGAAAGACCTCATCCATATCTACCTGCAGAAAAAATTTCATACCGATCTGACGTTTGGTGTTCGAGATTCCGCCTTATTACCTTTGTTACTAGCGTAACATAGGTATTAGAATCGATTTTCACACGTCCTGCCGTCTGCGCCCGATAGCCATCCACACAAGCTATCTCACCTGTCCAAAACATTCTCAATCGATAGAACTCGGCGCGATCTGGCTCGACAGTTTAATTACGACATCGTAGAATCAAATTGAATATGAAAAATCGACCCAGCAAGGTGAAATTTGCTGATGTCTGTATGTGCGTCTGTGGACGCGTTTCATCTAGGCAAGCTTTTTTCGAGATGGCTCATGCGATCAATATGGTTGATATCTCGTTCGATAGGCCCCATAGCGCCATTGATCGCTATTGAATTTTTTCTCGATCTGACTTCCGGTTTCGGAGATATATAGGCCAGAATGATTTTAGTGAGCGATTTTTTAAAAATCAACGGTACACTTTATCAACATGATTTCTTTAACAGTAGAAAGATCTAATCCATATCTACTTGGGGAAAAAATTTCATACCGATCTGACTTCCGGTTCCGGAGATTTACAGGATACAATGATTTTAGTTAACGATTTTTTACAAATCAACGGTACATCCCATGAACGTGAAATTTGCAGCAGTGGAAAGACCTCATCCATATCTACCTGCAGAAAAAATTTCATACCGATCTGACGTTTGGTGTTCGAGATTCCGCCTTATTACCTTTGTTACTAGCGTAACATAGGTATTAGAATCGATTTTCACACGTCCTGCCGTCTGCGCCCGATAGCCATCCACACAAGCTATCTCACCTGTCCAAAACATTCTCAATCGATAGAACTCGGCGCGATCTGGCTCGACAGTTTAATTACGACATCGTAGAATCAAATTGAATATGAAAAATCGACCCAGCAAGGTGAAATTTGCTGATGTCTGTATGTGCGTCTGTGGACGCGTTTCATCTAGGCAAGCTTTTTTCGAGATGGCTCATGCGATCAATATGGTTGATATCTCGTTCGATAGGCCCCATAGCGCCATTGATCGCTATTGAATTTTTTCTCGATCTGACTTCCGGTTTCGGAGATATATAGGCCAGAATGATTTTAGTGAGCGATTTTTTAAAAATCAACGGTACACTTTATCAACATGATTTCTTTAACAGTAGAAAGATCTAATCCATATCTACTTGGGGAAAAAATTTCATACCGATCTGACTTCCGGTTCCGGAGATTTACAGGATAGAATGATTTTAGTTAACGATTTTTTACAAATCAACGGTACATCCCATGAACGTGAAATTTGCAGCAGTGGAAAGACCTCATCCATATCTACCTGCAGAAAAAATTTCATACCGATCTGACGTTTGGTGTTCGAGATTCCGCCTTATTACCTTTGTTACTAGCGTAACATAGGTATTAGAATCGATTTTCACACGTCCTGCCGTCTGCGCCCGATAGCCATCCACACAAGCTATCTCACCTGTCCAAAACATTCTCAATCGATAGAACTCGGCGCGATCTGGCTCGACAGTTTAATTACGACATCGTAGAATCAAATTGAATATGAAAAATCGACCCAGCAAGGTGAAATTTGCTGATGTCTGTATGTGCGTCTGTGGACGCGTTTCATCTAGGCAAGCTTTTTTCGAGATGGCTCATGCGATCAATATGGTTGATATCTCGTTCGATACGCCCCATAGCGCCATTGATCGCTATTGAATTTTTTCTCGATCTGACTTCCGGTTTCGGAGATATATAGGCCAGAATGATTTTAGTGAGCGATTTTTTAAAAATCAACGGTACACTTTATCAACATGATTTCTTTAACAGTAGAAAGATCTAATCCATATCTACTTGGGGAAAAAATTTCATACCGATCTGACTTCCGGTTCCGGAGATTTACAGGATAGAATGATTTTAGTTAACGATTTTTTACAAATCAACGGTACATCCCATGAACGTGAAATTTGCAGCAGTGGAAAGACCTCATCCATATCTACCTGCAGAAAAAATTTCATACCGATCTGACGTTTGGTGTTCGAGATTCCGCCTTATTACCTTTGTTACTAGCGTAACATAGGTATTAGAATCGATTTTCACACGTCCTGCCGTCTGCGCCCGATAGCCATCCACACAAGCTATCTCACCTGTCCAAAACATTCTCAATCGATAGAACTCGGCGCGATCTGGCTCGACAGTTTAATTACGACATCGTAGAATCAAATTGAATATGAAAAATCGACCCAGCAAGGTGAAATTTGCTGATGTCTGTATGTGCGTCTGTGGACGCGTTTCATCTAGGCAAGCTTTTTTCGAGATGGCTCATGCGATCAATATGGTTGATATCTCGTTCGATAGGCCCCATAGCGCCATTGATCGCTATTGAATTTTTTCTCGATCTGACTTCCGGTTTCGGAGATATATAGGCCAGAATGATTTTAGTGAGCGATTTTTTAAAAATCAACGGTACACTTTATCAACATGATTTCTTTAACAGTAGAAAGATCTAATCCATATCTACTTGGGGAAAAAATTTCATACCGATCTGACTTCCGGTTCCGGAGATTTACAGGATAGAATGATTTTAGTTAACGATTTTTTACAAATCAACGGTACATCCCATGAACGTGAAATTTGCAGCAGTGGAAAGACCTCATCCATATCTACCTGCAGAAAAAATTTCATACCGATCTGACGTTTGGTGTTCGAGATTCCGCCTTATTACCTTTGTTACTAGCGTAACATAGGTATTAGAATCGATTTTCACACGTCCTGCCGTCTGCGCCCGATAGCCATCCACACAAGCTATCTCACCTGTCCAAAACATTCTCAATCGATAGAACTCGGCGCGATCTGGCTCGACAGTTTAATTACGACATCGTAGAATCAAATTGAATATGAAAAATCGACCCAGCAAGGTGAAATTTGCTGATGTCTGTATGTGCGTCTGTGGACGCGTTTCATCTAGGCAAGCTTTTTTCGAGATGGCTCATGCGATCAATATGGTTGATATCTCGTTCGATAGGCCCCATAGCGCCATTGATCGCTATTGAATTTTTTCTCGATCTGACTTCCGGTTTCGGAGATATATAGGCCAGAATGATTTTAGTGAGCGATTTTTTAAAAATCAACGGTACACTTTATCAACATGATTTCTTTAACAGTAGAAAGATCTAATCCATATCTACTTGGGGAAAAAATTTCATACCGATCTGACTTCCGGTTCCGGAGATTTACAGGATACAATGATTTTAGTTAACGATTTTTTACAAATCAACGGTACATCCCATGAACGTGAAATTTGCAGCAGTGGAAAGACCTCATCCATATCTACCTGCAGAAAAAATTTCATACCGATCTGACGTTTGGTGTTCGAGATTCCGCCTTATTACCTTTGTTACTAGCGTAACATAGGTATTAGAATCGATTTTCACACGTCCTGCCGTCTGCGCCCGATAGCCATCCACACAAGCTATCTCACCTGTCCAAAACATTCTCAATCGATAGAACTCGGCGCGATCTGGCTCGACAGTTTAATTACGACATCGTAGAATCAAATTGAATATGAAAAATCGACCCAGCAAGGTGAAATTTGCTGATGTCTGTATGTGCGTCTGTGGACGCGTTTCATCTAGGCAAGCTTTTTTCGAGATGGCTCATGCGATCAATATGGTTGATATCTCGTTCGATAGGCCCCATAGCGCCATTGATCGCTATTGAATTTTTTCTCGATCTGACTTCCGGTTTCGGAGATATATAGGCCAGAATGATTTTAGTGAGCGATTTTCTAAAAATCAACGGTACACTTTATCAACATGATTTCTTTAACAGTAGAAAGATCTAATCCATATCTACTTGGGGAAAAAATTTCATACCGATCTGACTTCCGGTTCCGGAGATTTACAGGATAGAATGATTTTAGTTAACGATTTTTTACAAATCAACGGTACATCCCATGAACGTGAAATTTGCAGCAGTGGAAAGACCTCATCCATATCTACCTGCAGAAAAAATTTCATACCGATCTGACGTTTGGTGTTCGAGATTCCGCCTTATTACCTTTGTTACTAGCGTAACATAGGTATTAGAATCGATTTTCACACGTCCTGCCGTCTGCGCCCGATAGCCATCCACACAAGCTATCTCACCTGTCCAAAACATTCTCAATCGATAGAACTCGGCGCGATCTGGCTCGACAGTTTAATTACGACATCGTAGAATCAAATTGAATATGAAAAATCGACCCAGCAAGGTGAAATTTGCTGATGTCTGTATGTGCGTCTGTGGACGCGTTTCATCTAGGCAAGCTTTTTTCGAGATGGCTCATGCGATCAATATGGTTGATATCTCGTTCGATAGGCCCCATAGCGCCATTGATCGCTATTGAATTTTTTCTCGATCTGACTTCCGGTTTCGGAGATATATAGGCCAGAATGATTTTAGTGAGCGATTTTTTAAAAATCAACGGTACACTTTATCAACATGATTTCTTTAACAGTAGAAAGATCTAATCCATATCTACTTGGGGAAAAAATTTCATACCGATCTGACTTCCGGTTCCGGAGATTTACAGGATAGAATGATTTTAGTTAACGATTTTTTACAAATCAACGGTACATCCCATGAACGTGAAATTTGCAGCAGTGGAAAGACCTCATCCATATCTACCTGCAGAAAAAATTTCATACCGATCTGACGTTTGGTGTTCGAGATTCCGCCTTATTACCTTTGTTACTAGCGTAACATAGGTATTAGAATCGATTTTCACACGTCCTGCCGTCTGCGCCCGATAGCCATCCACACAAGCTATCTCACCTGTCCAAAACATTCTCAATCGATAGAACTCGGCGCGATCTGGCTCGACAGTTTAATTACGACATCGTAGAATCAAATTGAATATGAAAAATCGACCCAGCAAGGTGAAATTTGCTGATGTCTGTATGTGCGTCTGTGGACGCGTTTCATCTAGGCAAGCTTTTTTCGAGATGGCTCATGCGATCAATATGGTTGATATCTCGTTCGATACGCCCCATAGCGCCATTGATCGCTATTGAATTTTTTCTCGATCTGACTTCCGGTTTCGGAGATATATAGGCCAGAATGATTTTAGTGAGCGATTTTTTAAAAATCAACGGTACACTTTATCAACATGATTTCTTTAACAGTAGAAAGATCTAATCCATATCTACTTGGGGAAAAAATTTCATACCGATCTGACTTCCGGTTCCGGAGATTTACAGGATACAATGATTTTAGTTAACGATTTTTTACAAATCAACGGTACATCCCATGAACGTGAAATTTGCAGCAGTGGAAAGACCTCATCCATATCTACCTGCAGAAAAAATTTCATACCGATCTGACGTTTGGTGTTCGAGATTCCGCCTTATTACCTTTGTTACTAGCGTAACATAGGTATTAGAATCGATTTTCACACGTCCTGCCGTCTGCGCCCGATAGCCATCCACACAAGCTATCTCACCTGTCCAAAACATTCTCAATCGATAGAACTCGGCGCGATCTGGCTCGACAGTTTAATTACGACATCGTAGAATCAAATTGAATATGAAAAATCGACCCAGCAAGGTGAAATTTGCTGATGTCTGTATGTGCGTCTGTGGACGCGTTTCATCTAGGCAAGCTTTTTTCGAGATGGCTCATGCGATCAATATGGTTGATATCTCGTTCGATAGGCCCCATAGCGCCATTGATCGCTATTGAATTTTTTCTCGATCTGACTTCCGGTTTCGGAGATATATAGGCCAGAATGATTTTAGTGAGCGATTTTTTAAAAATCAACGGTACACTTTATCAACATGATTTCTTTAACAGTAGAAAGATCTAATCCATATCTACTTGGGGAAAAAATTTCATACCGATCTGACTTCCGGTTCCGGAGATTTACAGGATAGAATGATTTTAGTTAACGATTTTTTACAAATCAACGGTACATCCCATGAACGTGAAATTTGCAGCAGTGGAAAGACCTCATCCATATCTACCTGCAGAAAAAATTTCATACCGATCTGACGTTTGGTGTTCGAGATTCCGCCTTATTACCTTTGTTACTAGCGTAACATAGGTATTAGAATCGATTTTCACACGTCCTGCCGTCTGCGCCCGATAGCCATCCACACAAGCTATCTCACCTGTCCAAAACATTCTCAATCGATAGAACTCGGCGCGATCTGGCTCGACAGTTTAATTACGACATCGTAGAATCAAATTGAATATGAAAAATCGACCCAGCAAGGTGAAATTTGCTGATGTCTGTATGTGCGTCTGTGGACGCGTTTCATCTAGGCAAGCTTTTTTCGAGATGGCTCATGCGATCAATATGGTTGATATCTCGTTCGATAGGCCCCATAGCGCCATTGATCGCTATTGAATTTTTTCTCGATCTGACTTCCGGTTTCGGAGATATATAGGCCAGAATGATTTTAGTGAGCGATTTTTTAAAAATCAACGGTACACTTTATCAACATGATTTCTTTAACAGTAGAAAGATCTAATCCATATCTACTTGGGGAAAAAATTTCATACCGATCTGACTTCCGGTTCCGGAGATTTACAGGATAGAATGATTTTAGTTAACGATTTTTTACAAATCAACGGTACATCCCATGAACGTGAAATTTGCAGCAGTGGAAAGACCTCATCCATATCTACCTGCAGAAAAAATTTCATACCGATCTGACGTTTGGTGTTCGAGATTCCGCCTTATTACCTTTGTTACTAGCGTAACATAGGTATTAGAATCGATTTTCACACGTCCTGCCGTCTGCGCCCGATAGCCATCCACACAAGCTATCTCACCTGTCCAAAACATTCTCAATCGATAGAACTCGGCGCGATCTGGCTCGACAGTTTAATTACGACATCGTAGAATCAAATTGAATATGAAAAATCGACCCAGCAAGGTGAAATTTGCTGATGTCTGTATGTGCGTCTGTGGACGCGTTTCATCTAGGCAAGCTTTTTTCGAGATGGCTCATGCGATCAATATGGTTGATATCTCGTTCGATAGGCCCCATAGCGCCATTGATCGCTATTGAATTTTTTCTCGATCTGACTTCCGGTTTCGGAGATATATAGGCCAGAATGATTTTAGTGAGCGATTTTTTAAAAATCAACGGTACACTTTATCAACATGATTTCTTTAACAGTAGAAAGATCTAATCCATATCTACTTGGGGAAAAAATTTCATACCGATCTGACTTCCGGTTCCGGAGATTTACAGGATAGAATGATTTTAGTTAACGATTTTTTACAAATCAACGGTACATCCCATGAACGTGAAATTTGCAGCAGTGGAAAGACCTCATCCATATCTACCTGCAGAAAAAATTTCATACCGATCTGACGTTTGGTGTTCGAGATTCCGCCTTATTACCTTTGTTACTAGCGTAACATAGGTATTAGAATCGATTTTCACACGTCCTGCCGTCTGCGCCCGATAGCCATCCACACAAGCTATCTCACCTGTCCAAAACATTCTCAATCGATAGAACTCGGCGCGATCTGGCTCGACAGTTTAATTACGACATCGTAGAATCAAATTGAATATGAAAAATCGACCCAGCAAGGTGAAATTTGCTGATGTCTGTATGTGCGTCTGTGGACGCGTTTCATCTAGGCAAGCTTTTTTCGAGATGGCTCATGCGATCAATATGGTTGATATCTCGTTCGATAGGCCCCATAGCGCCATTGATCGCTATTGAATTTTTTCTCGATCTGACTTCCGGTTTCGGAGATATATAGGCCAGAATGATTTTAGTGAGCGATTTTTTAAAAATCAACGGTACACTTTATCAACATGATTTCTTTAACAGTAGAAAGATCTAATCCATATCTACTTGGGGAAAAAATTTCATACCGATCTGACTTCCGGTTCCGGAGATTTACAGGATACAATGATTTTAGTTAACGATTTTTTACAAATCAACGGTACATCCCATGAACGTGAAATTTGCAGCAGTGGAAAGACCTCATCCATATCTACCTGCAGAAAAAATTTCATACCGATCTGACGTTTGGTGTTCGAGATTCCGCCTTATTACCTTTGTTACTAGCGTAACATAGGTATTAGAATCGATTTTCACACGTCCTGCCGTCTGCGCCCGATAGCCATCCACACAAGCTATCTCACCTGTCCAAAACATTCTCAATCGATAGAACTCGGCGCGATCTGGCTCGACAGTTTAATTACGACATCGTAGAATCAAATTGAATATGAAAAATCGACCCAGCAAGGTGAAATTTGCTGATGTCTGTATGTGCGTCTGTGGACGCGTTTCATCTAGGCAAGCTTTTTTCGAGATGGCTCATGCGATCAATATGGTTGATATCTCGTTCGATAGGCCCCATAGCGCCATTGATCGCTATTGAATTTTTTCTCGATCTGACTTCCGGTTTCGGAGATATATAGGCCAGAATGATTTTAGTGAGCGATTTTTTAAAAATCAACGGTACACTTTATCAACATGATTTCTTTAACAGTAGAAAGATCTAATCCATATCTACTTGGGGAAAAAATTTCATACCGATCTGACTTCCGGTTCCGGAGATTTACAGGATACAATGATTTTAGTTAACGATTTTTTACAAATCAACGGTACATCCCATGAACGTGAAATTTGCAGCAGTGGAAAGACCTCATCCATATCTACCTGCAGAAAAAATTTCATACCGATCTGACGTTTGGTGTTCGAGATTCCGCCTTATTACCTTTGTTACTAGCGTAACATAGGTATTAGAATCGATTTTCACACGTCCTGCCGTCTGCGCCCGATAGCCATCCACACAAGCTATCTCACCTGTCCAAAACATTCTCAATCGATAGAACTCGGCGCGATCTGGCTCGACAGTTTAATTACGACATCGTAGAATCAAATTGAATATGAAAAATCGACCCAGCAAGGTGAAATTTGCTGATGTCTGTATGTGCGTCTGTGGACGCGTTTCATCTAGGCAAGCTTTTTTCGAGATGGCTCATGCGATCAATATGGTTGATATCTCGTTCGATACGCCCCATAGCGCCATTGATCGCTATTGAATTTTTTCTCGATCTGACTTCCGGTTTCGGAGATATATAGGCCAGAATGATTTTAGTGAGCGATTTTTTAAAAATCAACGGTACACTTTATCAACATGATTTCTTTAACAGTAGAAAGATCTAATCCATATCTACTTGGGGAAAAAATTTCATACCGATCTGACTTCCGGTTCCGGAGATTTACAGGATACAATGATTTTAGTTAACGATTTTTTACAAATCAACGGTACATCCCATGAACGTGAAATTTGCAGCAGTGGAAAGACCTCATCCATATCTACCTGCAGAAAAAATTTCATACCGATCTGACGTTTGGTGTTCGAGATTCCGCCTTATTACCTTTGTTACTAGCGTAACATAGGTATTAGAATCGATTTTCACACGTCCTGCCGTCTGCGCCCGATAGCCATCCACACAAGCTATCTCACCTGTCCAAAACATTCTCAATCGATAGAACTCGGCGCGATCTGGCTCGACAGTTTAATTACGACATCGTAGAATCAAATTGAATATGAAAAATCGACCCAGCAAGGTGAAATTTGCTGATGTCTGTATGTGCGTCTGTGGACGCGTTTCATCTAGGCAAGCTTTTTTCGAGATGGCTCATGCGATCAATATGGTTGATATCTCGTTCGATAGGCCCCATAGCGCCATTGATCGCTATTGAATTTTTTCTCGATCTGACTTCCGGTTTCGGAGATATATAGGCCAGAATGATTTTAGTGAGCGATTTTTTAAAAATCAACGGTACACTTTATCAACATGATTTCTTTAACAGTAGAAAGATCTAATCCATATCTACTTGGGGAAAAAATTTCATACCGATCTGACTTCCGGTTCCGGAGATTTACAGGATAGAATGATTTTAGTTAACGATTTTTTACAAATCAACGGTACATCCCATGAACGTGAAATTTGCAGCAGTGGAAAGACCTCATCCATATCTACCTGCAGAAAAAATTTCATACCGATCTGACGTTTGGTGTTCGAGATTCCGCCTTATTACCTTTGTTACTAGCGTAACATAGGTATTAGAATCGATTTTCACACGTCCTGCCGTCTGCGCCCGATAGCCATCCACACAAGCTATCTCACCTGTCCAAAACATTCTCAATCGATAGAACTCGGCGCGATCTGGCTCGACAGTTTAATTACGACATCGTAGAATCAAATTGAATATGAAAAATCGACCCAGCAAGGTGAAATTTGCTGATGTCTGTATGTGCGTCTGTGGACGCGTTTCATCTAGGCAAGCTTTTTTCGAGATGGCTCATGCGATCAATATGGTTGATATCTCGTTCGATAGGCCCCATAGCGCCATTGATCGCTATTGAATTTTTTCTCGATCTGACTTCCGGTTTCGGAGATATATAGGCCAGAATGATTTTAGTGAGCGATTTTTTAAAAATCAACGGTACACTTTATCAACATGATTTCTTTAACAGTAGAAAGATCTAATCCATATCTACTTGGGGAAAAAATTTCATACCGATCTGACTTCCGGTTCCGGAGATTTACAGGATACAATGATTTTAGTTAACGATTTTTTACAAATCAACGGTACATCCCATGAACGTGAAATTTGCAGCAGTGGAAAGACCTCATCCATATCTACCTGCAGAAAAAATTTCATACCGATCTGACGTTTGGTGTTCGAGATTCCGCCTTATTACCTTTGTTACTAGCGTAACATAGGTATTAGAATCGATTTTCACACGTCCTGCCGTCTGCGCCCGATAGCCATCCACACAAGCTATCTCACCTGTCCAAAACATTCTCAATCGATAGAACTCGGCGCGATCTGGCTCGACAGTTTAATTACGACATCGTAGAATCAAATTGAATATGAAAAATCGACCCAGCAAGGTGAAATTTGCTGATGTCTGTATGTGCGTCTGTGGACGCGTTTCATCTAGGCAAGCTTTTTTCGAGATGGCTCATGCGATCAATATGGTTGATATCTCGTTCGATAGGCCCCATAGCGCCATTGATCGCTATTGAATTTTTTCTCGATCTGACTTCCGGTTTCGGAGATATATAGGCCAGAATGATTTTAGTGAGCGATTTTTTAAAAATCAACGGTACACTTTATCAACATGATTTCTTTAACAGTAGAAAGATCTAATCCATATCTACTTGGGGAAAAAATTTCATACCGATCTGACTTCCGGTTCCGGAGATTTACAGGATAGAATGATTTTAGTTAACGATTTTTTACAAATCAACGGTACATCCCATGAACGTGAAATTTGCAGCAGTGGAAAGACCTCATCCATATCTACCTGCAGAAAAAATTTCATACCGATCTGACGTTTGGTGTTCGAGATTCCGCCTTATTACCTTTGTTACTAGCGTAACATAGGTATTAGAATCGATTTTCACACGTCCTGCCGTCTGCGCCCGATAGCCATCCACACAAGCTATCTCACCTGTCCAAAACATTCTCAATCGATAGAACTCGGCGCGATCTGGCTCGACAGTTTAATTACGACATCGTAGAATCAAATTGAATATGAAAAATCGACCCAGCAAGGTGAAATTTGCTGATGTCTGTATGTGCGTCTGTGGACGCGTTTCATCTAGGCAAGCTTTTTTCGAGATGGCTCATGCGATCAATATGGTTGATATCTCGTTCGATAGGCCCCATAGCGCCATTGATCGCTATTGAATTTTTTCTCGATCTGACTTCCGGTTTCGGAGATATATAGGCCAGAATGATTTTAGTGAGCGATTTTTTAAAAATCAACGGTACACTTTATCAACATGATTTCTTTAACAGTAGAAAGATCTAATCCATATCTACTTGGGGAAAAAATTTCATACCGATCTGACTTCCGGTTCCGGAGATTTACAGGATAGAATGATTTTAGTTAACGATTTTTTACAAATCAACGGTACATCCCATGAACGTGAAATTTGCAGCAGTGGAAAGACCTCATCCATATCTACCTGCAGAAAAAATTTCATACCGATCTGACGTTTGGTGTTCGAGATTCCGCCTTATTACCTTTGTTACTAGCGTAACATAGGTATTAGAATCGATTTTCACACGTCCTGCCGTCTGCGCCCGATAGCCATCCACACAAGCTATCTCACCTGTCCAAAACATTCTCAATCGATAGAACTCGGCGCGATCTGGCTCGACAGTTTAATTACGACATCGTAGAATCAAATTGAATATGAAAAATCGACCCAGCAAGGTGAAATTTGCTGATGTCTGTATGTGCGTCTGTGGACGCGTTTCATCTAGGCAAGCTTTTTTCGAGATGGCTCATGCGATCAATATGGTTGATATCTCGTTCGATACGCCCCATAGCGCCATTGATCGCTATTGAATTTTTTCTCGATCTGACTTCCGGTTTGAGCGATTTTTTAAAAATCAACGGTACACTTTATCAACATGATTTCTTTAACAGTAGAAAGATCTAATCCATATCTACTTGGGGAAAAAATTTCATACCGATCTGACTTCCGGTTCCGGAGATTTACAGGATAGAATGATTTTAGTTAACGATTTTTTACAAATCAACGGTACATCCCATGAACGTGAAATTTGCAGCAGTGGAAAGACCTCATCCATATCTACCTGCAGAAAAAATTTCATACCGATCTGACGTTTGGTGTTCGAGATTCCGCCTTATTACCTTTGTTACTAGCGTAACATAGGTATTAGAATCGATTTTCACACGTCCTGCCGTCTGCGCCCGATAGCCATCCACACAAGCTATC
Organism: Ochlerotatus camptorhynchus; assembly: GCF_037179485.1. Classification (NCBI taxonomy): domain Eukaryota; kingdom Metazoa; phylum Arthropoda; class Insecta; order Diptera; family Culicidae; genus Ochlerotatus; species Ochlerotatus camptorhynchus. Next base: position 254,985 of record NW_027040930.1, on the reverse strand, counting down.
TCACCTGTCCAAAACATTCTCAATCGATAGAACTCGGCGCGATCTGGCTCGACAGTTTAATTACGACATCGTAGAATCAAATTGAATATGAAAAATCGACCCAGCAAGGTGAAATTTGCTGATGTCTGTATGTGCGTCTGTGGACGCGTTTCATCTAGGCAAGCTTTTTTCGAGATGGCTCATGCGATCAATATGGTTGATATCTCGTTCGATACGCCCCATAGCGCCATTGATCGCTATTGAATTTTTTCTCGATCTGACTTCCGGTTTCGGAGATATATAGGCCAGAATGATTTTAGTGAGCGATTTTTTAAAAATCAACGGTACACTTTATCAACATGATTTCTTTAACAGTAGAAAGATCTAATCCATATCTACTTGGGGAAAAAATTTCATACCGATCTGACTTCCGGTTCCGGAGATTTACAGGATACAATGATTTTAGTTAACGATTTTTTACAAATCAACGGTACATCCCATGAACGTGAAATTTGCAGCAGTGGAAAGACCTCATCCATATCTACCTGCAGAAAAAATTTCATACCGATCTGACGTTTGGTGTTCGAGATTCCGCCTTATTACCTTTGTTACTAGCGTAACATAGGTATTAGAATCGATTTTCACACGTCCTGCCGTCTGCGCCCGATAGCCATCCACACAAGCTATCTCACCTGTCCAAAACATTCTCAATCGATAGAACTCGGCGCGATCTGGCTCGACAGTTTAATTACGACATCGTAGAATCAAATTGAATATGAAAAATCGACCCAGCAAGGTGAAATTTGCTGATGTCTGTATGTGCGTCTGTGGACGCGTTTCATCTAGGCAAGCTTTTTTCGAGATGGCTCATGCGATCAATATGGTTGATATCTCGTTCGATAGGCCCCATAGCGCCATTGATCGCTATTGAATTTTTTCTCGATCTGACTTCCGGTTTCGGAGATATATAGGCCAGAATGATTTTAGTGAGCGATTTTTTAAAAATCAACGGTACACTTTATCAACATGATTTCTTTAACAGTAGAAAGATCTAATCCATATCTACTTGGGGAAAAAATTTCATACCGATCTGACTTCCGGTTCCGGAGATTTACAGGATAGAATGATTTTAGTTAACGATTTTTTACAAATCAACGGTACATCCCATGAACGTGAAATTTGCAGCAGTGGAAAGACCTCATCCATATCTACCTGCAGAAAAAATTTCATACCGATCTGACGTTTGGTGTTCGAGATTCCGCCTTATTACCTTTGTTACTAGCGTAACATAGGTATTAGAATCGATTTTCACACGTCCTGCCGTCTGCGCCCGATAGCCATCCACACAAGCTATCTCACCTGTCCAAAACATTCTCAATCGATAGAACTCGGCGCGATCTGGCTCGACAGTTTAATTACGACATCGTAGAATCAAATTGAATATGAAAAATCGACCCAGCAAGGTGAAATTTGCTGATGTCTGTATGTGCGTCTGTGGACGCGTTTCATCTAGGCAAGCTTTTTTCGAGATGGCTCATGCGATCAATATGGTTGATATCTCGTTCGATAGGCCCCATAGCGCCATTGATCGCTATTGAATTTTTTCTCGATCTGACTTCCGGTTTCGGAGATATATAGGCCAGAATGATTTTAGTGAGCGATTTTTTAAAAATCAACGGTACACTTTATCAACATGATTTCTTTAACAGTAGAAAGATCTAATCCATATCTACTTGGGGAAAAAATTTCATACCGATCTGACTTCCGGTTCCGGAGATTTACAGGATAGAATGATTTTAGTTAACGATTTTTTACAAATCAACGGTACATCCCATGAACGTGAAATTTGCAGCAGTGGAAAGACCTCATCCATATCTACCTGCAGAAAAAATTTCATACCGATCTGACGTTTGGTGTTCGAGATTCCGCCTTATTACCTTTGTTACTAGCGTAACATAGGTATTAGAATCGATTTTCACACGTCCTGCCGTCTGCGCCCGATAGCCATCCACACAAGCTATCTCACCTGTCCAAAACATTCTCAATCGATAGAACTCGGCGCGATCTGGCTCGACAGTTTAATTACGACATCGTAGAATCAAATTGAATATGAAAAATCGACCCAGCAAGGTGAAATTTGCTGATGTCTGTATGTGCGTCTGTGGACGCGTTTCATCTAGGCAAGCTTTTTTCGAGATGGCTCATGCGATCAATATGGTTGATATCTCGTTCGATAGGCCCCATAGCGCCATTGATCGCTATTGAATTTTTTCTCGATCTGACTTCCGGTTTCGGAGATATATAGGCCAGAATGATTTTAGTGAGCGATTTTTTAAAAATCAACGGTACACTTTATCAACATGATTTCTTTAACAGTAGAAAGATCTAATCCATATCTACTTGGGGAAAAAATTTCATACCGATCTGACTTCCGGTTCCGGAGATTTACAGGATAGAATGATTTTAGTTAACGATTTTTTACAAATCAACGGTACATCCCATGAACGTGAAATTTGCAGCAGTGGAAAGACCTCATCCATATCTACCTGCAGAAAAAATTTCATACCGATCTGACGTTTGGTGTTCGAGATTCCGCCTTATTACCTTTGTTACTAGCGTAACATAGGTATTAGAATCGATTTTCACACGTCCTGCCGTCTGCGCCCGATAGCCATCCACACAAGCTATCTCACCTGTCCAAAACATTCTCAATCGATAGAACTCGGCGCGATCTGGCTCGACAGTTTAATTACGACATCGTAGAATCAAATTGAATATGAAAAATCGACCCAGCAAGGTGAAATTTGCTGATGTCTGTATGTGCGTCTGTGGACGCGTTTCATCTAGGCAAGCTTTTTTCGAGATGGCTCATGCGATCAATATGGTTGATATCTCGTTCGATAGGCCCCATAGCGCCATTGATCGCTATTGAATTTTTTCTCGATCTGACTTCCGGTTTCGGAGATATATAGGCCAGAATGATTTTAGTGAGCGATTTTTTAAAAATCAACGGTACACTTTATCAACATGATTTCTTTAACAGTAGAAAGATCTAATCCATATCTACTTGGGGAAAAAATTTCATACCGATCTGACTTCCGGTTCCGGAGATTTACAGGATAGAATGATTTTAGTTAACGATTTTTTACAAATCAACGGTACATCCCATGAACGTGAAATTTGCAGCAGTGGAAAGACCTCATCCATATCTACCTGCAGAAAAAATTTCATACCGATCTGACGTTTGGTGTTCGAGATTCCGCCTTATTACCTTTGTTACTAGCGTAACATAGGTATTAGAATCGATTTTCACACGTCCTGCCGTCTGCGCCCGATAGCCATCCACACAAGCTATCTCACCTGTCCAAAACATTCTCAATCGATAGAACTCGGCGCGATCTGGCTCGACAGTTTAATTACGACATCGTAGAATCAAATTGAATATGAAAAATCGACCCAGCAAGGTGAAATTTGCTGATGTCTGTATGTGCGTCTGTGGACGCGTTTCATCTAGGCAAGCTTTTTTCGAGATGGCTCATGCGATCAATATGGTTGATATCTCGTTCGATAGGCCCCATAGCGCCATTGATCGCTATTGAATTTTTTCTCGATCTGACTTCCGGTTTCGGAGATATATAGGCCAGAATGATTTTAGTGAGCGATTTTTTAAAAATCAACGGTACACTTTATCAACATGATTTCTTTAACAGTAGAAAGATCTAATCCATATCTACTTGGGGAAAAAATTTCATACCGATCTGACTTCCGGTTCCGGAGATTTACAGGATAGAATGATTTTAGTTAACGATTTTTTACAAATCAACGGTACATCCCATGAACGTGAAATTTGCAGCAGTGGAAAGACCTCATCCATATCTACCTGCAGAAAAAATTTCATACCGATCTGACGTTTGGTGTTCGAGATTCCGCCTTATTACCTTTGTTACTAGCGTAACATAGGTATTAGAATCGATTTTCACACGTCCTGCCGTCTGCGCCCGATAGCCATCCACACAAGCTATCTCACCTGTCCAAAACATTCTCAATCGATAGAACTCGGCGCGATCTGGCTCGACAGTTTAATTACGACATCGTAGAATCAAATTGAATATGAAAAATCGACCCAGCAAGGTGAAATTTGCTGATGTCTGTATGTGCGTCTGTGGACGCGTTTCATCTAGGCAAGCTTTTTTCGAGATGGCTCATGCGATCAATATGGTTGATATCTCGTTCGATACGCCCCATAGCGCCATTGATCGCTATTGAATTTTTTCTCGATCTGACTTCCGGTTTCGGAGATATATAGGCCAGAATGATTTTAGTGAGCGATTTTTTAAAAATCAACGGTACACTTTATCAACATGATTTCTTTAACAGTAGAAAGATCTAATCCATATCTACTTGGGGAAAAAATTTCATACCGATCTGACTTCCGGTTCCGGAGATTTACAGGATAGAATGATTTTAGTTAACGATTTTTTACAAATCAACGGTACATCCCATGAACGTGAAATTTGCAGCAGTGGAAAGACCTCATCCATATCTACCTGCAGAAAAAATTTCATACCGATCTGACGTTTGGTGTTCGAGATTCCGCCTTATTACCTTTGTTACTAGCGTAACATAGGTATTAGAATCGATTTTCACACGTCCTGCCGTCTGCGCCCGATAGCCATCCACACAAGCTATCTCACCTGTCCAAAACATTCTCAATCGATAGAACTCGGCGCGATCTGGCTCGACAGTTTAATTACGACATCGTAGAATCAAATTGAATATGAAAAATCGACCCAGCAAGGTGAAATTTGCTGATGTCTGTATGTGCGTCTGTGGACGCGTTTCATCTAGGCAAGCTTTTTTCGAGATGGCTCATGCGATCAATATGGTTGATATCTCGTTCGATAGGCCCCATAGCGCCATTGATCGCTATTGAATTTTTTCTCGATCTGACTTCCGGTTTCGGAGATATATAGGCCAGAATGATTTTAGTGAGCGATTTTTTAAAAATCAACGGTACACTTTATCAACATGATTTCTTTAACAGTAGAAAGATCTAATCCATATCTACTTGGGGAAAAAATTTCATACCGATCTGACTTCCGGTTCCGGAGATTTACAGGATAGAATGATTTTAGTTAACGATTTTTTACAAATCAACGGTACATCCCATGAACGTGAAATTTGCAGCAGTGGAAAGACCTCATCCATATCTACCTGCAGAAAAAATTTCATACCGATCTGACGTTTGGTGTTCGAGATTCCGCCTTATTACCTTTGTTACTAGCGTAACATAGGTATTAGAATCGATTTTCACACGTCCTGCCGTCTGCGCCCGATAGCCATCCACACAAGCTATCTCACCTGTCCAAAACATTCTCAATCGATAGAACTCGGCGCGATCTGGCTCGACAGTTTAATTACGACATCGTAGAATCAAATTGAATATGAAAAATCGACCCAGCAAGGTGAAATTTGCTGATGTCTGTATGTGCGTCTGTGGACGCGTTTCATCTAGGCAAGCTTTTTTCGAGATGGCTCATGCGATCAATATGGTTGATATCTCGTTCGATAGGCCCCATAGCGCCATTGATCGCTATTGAATTTTTTCTCGATCTGACTTCCGGTTTCGGAGATATATAGGCCAGAATGATTTTAGTGAGCGATTTTTTAAAAATCAACGGTACACTTTATCAACATGATTTCTTTAACAGTAGAAAGATCTAATCCATATCTACTTGGGGAAAAAATTTCATACCGATCTGACTTCCGGTTCCGGAGATTTACAGGATAGAATGATTTTAGTTAACGATTTTTTACAAATCAACGGTACATCCCATGAACGTGAAATTTGCAGCAGTGGAAAGACCTCATCCATATCTACCTGCAGAAAAAATTTCATACCGATCTGACGTTTGGTGTTCGAGATTCCGCCTTATTACCTTTGTTACTAGCGTAACATAGGTATTAGAATCGATTTTCACACGTCCTGCCGTCTGCGCCCGATAGCCATCCACACAAGCTATCTCACCTGTCCAAAACATTCTCAATCGATAGAACTCGGCGCGATCTGGCTCGACAGTTTAATTACGACATCGTAGAATCAAATTGAATATGAAAAATCGACCCAGCAAGGTGAAATTTGCTGATGTCTGTATGTGCGTCTGTGGACGCGTTTCATCTAGGCAAGCTTTTTTCGAGATGGCTCATGCGATCAATATGGTTGATATCTCGTTCGATACGCCCCATAGCGCCATTGATCGCTATTGAATTTTTTCTCGATCTGACTTCCGGTTTCGGAGATATATAGGCCAGAATGATTTTAGTGAGCGATTTTTTAAAAATCAACGGTACACTTTATCAACATGATTTCTTTAACAGTAGAAAGATCTAATCCATATCTACTTGGGGAAAAAATTTCATACCGATCTGACTTCCGGTTCCGGAGATTTACAGGATACAATGATTTTAGTTAACGATTTTTTACAAATCAACGGTACATCCCATGAACGTGAAATTTGCAGCAGTGGAAAGACCTCATCCATATCTACCTGCAGAAAAAATTTCATACCGATCTGACGTTTGGTGTTCGAGATTCCGCCTTATTACCTTTGTTACTAGCGTAACATAGGTATTAGAATCGATTTTCACACGTCCTGCCGTCTGCGCCCGATAGCCATCCACACAAGCTATCTCACCTGTCCAAAACATTCTCAATCGATAGAACTCGGCGCGATCTGGCTCGACAGTTTAATTACGACATCGTAGAATCAAATTGAATATGAAAAATCGACCCAGCAAGGTGAAATTTGCTGATGTCTGTATGTGCGTCTGTGGACGCGTTTCATCTAGGCAAGCTTTTTTCGAGATGGCTCATGCGATCAATATGGTTGATATCTCGTTCGATAGGCCCCATAGCGCCATTGATCGCTATTGAATTTTTTCTCGATCTGACTTCCGGTTTCGGAGATATATAGGCCAGAATGATTTTAGTGAGCGATTTTTTAAAAATCAACGGTACACTTTATCAACATGATTTCTTTAACAGTAGAAAGATCTAATCCATATCTACTTGGGGAAAAAATTTCATACCGATCTGACTTCCGGTTCCGGAGATTTACAGGATAGAATGATTTTAGTTAACGATTTTTTACAAATCAACGGTACATCCCATGAACGTGAAATTTGCAGCAGTGGAAAGACCTCATCCATATCTACCTGCAGAAAAAATTTCATACCGATCTGACGTTTGGTGTTCGAGATTCCGCCTTATTACCTTTGTTACTAGCGTAACATAGGTATTAGAATCGATTTTCACACGTCCTGCCGTCTGCGCCCGATAGCCATCCACACAAGCTATCTCACCTGTCCAAAACATTCTCAATCGATAGAACTCGGCGCGATCTGGCTCGACAGTTTAATTACGACATCGTAGAATCAAATTGAATATGAAAAATCGACCCAGCAAGGTGAAATTTGCTGATGTCTGTATGTGCGTCTGTGGACGCGTTTCATCTAGGCAAGCTTTTTTCGAGATGGCTCATGCGATCAATATGGTTGATATCTCGTTCGATAGGCCCCATAGCGCCATTGATCGCTATTGAATTTTTTCTCGATCTGACTTCCGGTTTCGGAGATATATAGGCCAGAATGATTTTAGTGAGCGATTTTTTAAAAATCAACGGTACACTTTATCAACATGATTTCTTTAACAGTAGAAAGATCTAATCCATATCTACTTGGGGAAAAAATTTCATACCGATCTGACTTCCGGTTCCGGAGATTTACAGGATACAATGATTTTAGTTAACGATTTTTTACAAATCAACGGTACATCCCATGAACGTGAAATTTGCAGCAGTGGAAAGACCTCATCCATATCTACCTGCAGAAAAAATTTCATACCGATCTGACGTTTGGTGTTCGAGATTCCGCCTTATTACCTTTGTTACTAGCGTAACATAGGTATTAGAATCGATTTTCACACGTCCTGCCGTCTGCGCCCGATAGCCATCCACACAAGCTATCTCACCTGTCCAAAACATTCTCAATCGATAGAACTCGGCGCGATCTGGCTCGACAGTTTAATTACGACATCGTAGAATCAAATTGAATATGAAAAATCGACCCAGCAAGGTGAAATTTGCTGATGTCTGTATGTGCGTCTGTGGACGCGTTTCATCTAGGCAAGCTTTTTTCGAGATGGCTCATGCGATCAATATGGTTGATATCTCGTTCGATAGGCCCCATAGCGCCATTGATCGCTATTGAATTTTTTCTCGATCTGACTTCCGGTTTCGGAGATATATAGGCCAGAATGATTTTAGTGAGCGATTTTTTAAAAATCAACGGTACACTTTATCAACATGATTTCTTTAACAGTAGAAAGATCTAATCCATATCTACTTGGGGAAAAAATTTCATACCGATCTGACTTCCGGTTCCGGAGATTTACAGGATAGAATGATTTTAGTTAACGATTTTTTACAAATCAACGGTACATCCCATGAACGTGAAATTTGCAGCAGTGGAAAGACCTCATCCATATCTACCTGCAGAAAAAATTTCATACCGATCTGACGTTTGGTGTTCGAGATTCCGCCTTATTACCTTTGTTACTAGCGTAACATAGGTATTAGAATCGATTTTCACACGTCCTGCCGTCTGCGCCCGATAGCCATCCACACAAGCTATCTCACCTGTCCAAAACATTCTCAATCGATAGAACTCGGCGCGATCTGGCTCGACAGTTTAATTACGACATCGTAGAATCAAATTGAATATGAAAAATCGACCCAGCAAGGTGAAATTTGCTGATGTCTGTATGTGCGTCTGTGGACGCGTTTCATCTAGGCAAGCTTTTTTCGAGATGGCTCATGCGATCAATATGGTTGATATCTCGTTCGATAGGCCCCATAGCGCCATTGATCGCTATTGAATTTTTTCTCGATCTGACTTCCGGTTTCGGAGATATATAGGCCAGAATGATTTTAGTGAGCGATTTTTTAAAAATCAACGGTACACTTTATCAACATGATTTCTTTAACAGTAGAAAGATCTAATCCATATCTACTTGGGGAAAAAATTTCATACCGATCTGACTTCCGGTTCCGGAGATTTACAGGATAGAATGATTTTAGTTAACGATTTTTTACAAATCAACGGTACATCCCATGAACGTGAAATTTGCAGCAGTGGAAAGACCTCATCCATATCTACCTGCAGAAAAAATTTCATACCGATCTGACGTTTGGTGTTCGAGATTCCGCCTTATTACCTTTGTTACTAGCGTAACATAGGTATTAGAATCGATTTTCACACGTCCTGCCGTCTGCGCCCGATAGCCATCCACACAAGCTATCTCACCTGTCCAAAACATTCTCAATCGATAGAACTCGGCGCGATCTGGCTCGACAGTTTAATTACGACATCGTAGAATCAAATTGAATATGAAAAATCGACCCAGCAAGGTGAAATTTGCTGATGTCTGTATGTGCGTCTGTGGACGCGTTTCATCTAGGCAAGCTTTTTTCGAGATGGCTCATGCGATCAATATGGTTGATATCTCGTTCGATACGCCCCATAGCGCCATTGATCGCTATTGAATTTTTTCTCGATCTGACTTCCGGTTTCGGAGATATATAGGCCAGAATGATTTTAGTGAGCGATTTTTTAAAAATCAACGGTACACTTTATCAACATGATTTCTTTAACAGTAGAAAGATCTAATCCATATCTACTTGGGGAAAAAATTTCATACCGATCTGACTTCCGGTTCCGGAGATTTACAGGATACAATGATTTTAGTTAACGATTTTTTACAAATCAACGGTACATCCCATGAACGTGAAATTTGCAGCAGTGGAAAGACCTCATCCATATCTACCTGCAGAAAAAATTTCATACCGATCTGACGTTTGGTGTTCGAGATTCCGCCTTATTACCTTTGTTACTAGCGTAACATAGGTATTAGAATCGATTTTCACACGTCCTGCCGTCTGCGCCCGATAGCCATCCACACAAGCTATCTCACCTGTCCAAAACATTCTCAATCGATAGAACTCGGCGCGATCTGGCTCGACAGTTTAATTACGACATCGTAGAATCAAATTGAATATGAAAAATCGACCCAGCAAGGTGAAATTTGCTGATGTCTGTATGTGCGTCTGTGGACGCGTTTCATCTAGGCAAGCTTTTTTCGAGATGGCTCATGCGATCAATATGGTTGATATCTCGTTCGATAGGCCCCATAGCGCCATTGATCGCTATTGAATTTTTTCTCGATCTGACTTCCGGTTTCGGAGATATATAGGCCAGAATGATTTTAGTGAGCGATTTTTTAAAAATCAACGGTACACTTTATCAACATGATTTCTTTAACAGTAGAAAGATCTAATCCATATCTACTTGGGGAAAAAATTTCATACCGATCTGACTTCCGGTTCCGGAGATTTACAGGATAGAATGATTTTAGTTAACGATTTTTTACAAATCAACGGTACATCCCATGAACGTGAAATTTGCAGCAGTGGAAAGACCTCATCCATATCTACCTGCAGAAAAAATTTCATACCGATCTGACGTTTGGTGTTCGAGATTCCGCCTTATTACCTTTGTTACTAGCGTAACATAGGTATTAGAATCGATTTTCACACGTCCTGCCGTCTGCGCCCGATAGCCATCCACACAAGCTATCTCACCTGTCCAAAACATTCTCAATCGATAGAACTCGGCGCGATCTGGCTCGACAGTTTAATTACGACATCGTAGAATCAAATTGAATATGAAAAATCGACCCAGCAAGGTGAAATTTGCTGATGTCTGTATGTGCGTCTGTGGACGCGTTTCATCTAGGCAAGCTTTTTTCGAGATGGCTCATGCGATCAATATGGTTGATATCTCGTTCGATAGGCCCCATAGCGCCATTGATCGCTATTGAATTTTTTCTCGATCTGACTTCCGGTTTCGGAGATATATAGGCCAGAATGATTTTAGTGAGCGATTTTTTAAAAATCAACGGTACACTTTATCAACATGATTTCTTTAACAGTAGAAAGATCTAATCCATATCTACTTGGGGAAAAAATTTCATACCGATCTGACTTCCGGTTCCGGAGATTTACAGGATACAATGATTTTAGTTAACGATTTTTTACAAATCAACGGTACATCCCATGAACGTGAAATTTGCAGCAGTGGAAAGACCTCATCCATATCTACCTGCAGAAAAAATTTCATACCGATCTGACGTTTGGTGTTCGAGATTCCGCCTTATTACCTTTGTTACTAGCGTAACATAGGTATTAGAATCGATTTTCACACGTCCTGCCGTCTGCGCCCGATAGCCATCCACACAAGCTATCTCACCTGTCCAAAACATTCTCAATCGATAGAACTCGGCGCGATCTGGCTCGACAGTTTAATTACGACATCGTAGAATCAAATTGAATATGAAAAATCGACCCAGCAAGGTGAAATTTGCTGATGTCTGTATGTGCGTCTGTGGACGCGTTTCATCTAGGCAAGCTTTTTTCGAGATGGCTCATGCGATCAATATGGTTGATATCTCGTTCGATAGGCCCCATAGCGCCATTGATCGCTATTGAATTTTTTCTCGATCTGACTTCCGGTTTCGGAGATATATAGGCCAGAATGATTTTAGTGAGCGATTTTTTAAAAATCAACGGTACACTTTATCAACATGATTTCTTTAACAGTAGAAAGATCTAATCCATATCTACTTGGGGAAAAAATTTCATACCGATCTGACTTCCGGTTCCGGAGATTTACAGGATAGAATGATTTTAGTTAACGATTTTTTACAAATCAACGGTACATCCCATGAACGTGAAATTTGCAGCAGTGGAAAGACCTCATCCATATCTACCTGCAGAAAAAATTTCATACCGATCTGACGTTTGGTGTTCGAGATTCCGCCTTATTACCTTTGTTACTAGCGTAACATAGGTATTAGAATCGATTTTCACACGTCCTGCCGTCTGCGCCCGATAGCCATCCACACAAGCTATCTCACCTGTCCAAAACATTCTCAATCGATAGAACTCGGCGCGATCTGGCTCGACAGTTTAATTACGACATCGTAGAATCAAATTGAATATGAAAAATCGACCCAGCAAGGTGAAATTTGCTGATGTCTGTATGTGCGTCTGTGGACGCGTTTCATCTAGGCAAGCTTTTTTCGAGATGGCTCATGCGATCAATATGGTTGATATCTCGTTCGATAGGCCCCATAGCGCCATTGATCGCTATTGAATTTTTTCTCGATCTGACTTCCGGTTTCGGAGATATATAGGCCAGAATGATTTTAGTGAGCGATTTTTTAAAAATCAACGGTACACTTTATCAACATGATTTCTTTAACAGTAGAAAGATCTAATCCATATCTACTTGGGGAAAAAATTTCATACCGATCTGACTTCCGGTTCCGGAGATTTACAGGATAGAATGATTTTAGTTAACGATTTTTTACAAATCAACGGTACATCCCATGAACGTGAAATTTGCAGCAGTGGAAAGACCTCATCCATATCTACCTGCAGAAAAAATTTCATACCGATCTGACGTTTGGTGTTCGAGATTCCGCCTTATTACCTTTGTTACTAGCGTAACATAGGTATTAGAATCGATTTTCACACGTCCTGCCGTCTGCGCCCGATAGCCATCCACACAAGCTATCTCACCTGTCCAAAACATTCTCAATCGATAGAACTCGGCGCGATCTGGCTCGACAGTTTAATTACGACATCGTAGAATCAAATTGAATATGAAAAATCGACCCAGCAAGGTGAAATTTGCTGATGTCTGTATGTGCGTCTGTGGACGCGTTTCATCTAGGCAAGCTTTTTTCGAGATGGCTCATGCGATCAATATGGTTGATATCTCGTTCGATACGCCCCATAGCGCCATTGATCGCTATTGAATTTTTTCTCGATCTGACTTCCGGTTTCGGAGATATATAGGCCAGAATGATTTTAGTGAGCGATTTTTTAAAAATCAACGGTACACTTTATCAACATGATTTCTTTAACAGTAGAAAGATCTAATCCATATCTACTTGGGGAAAAAATTTCATACCGATCTGACTTCCGGTTCCGGAGATTTACAGGATAGAATGATTTTAGTTAACGATTTTTTACAAATCAACGGTACATCCCATGAACGTGAAATTTGCAGCAGTGGAAAGACCTCATCCATATCTACCTGCAGAAAAAATTTCATACCGATCTGACGTTTGGTGTTCGAGATTCCGCCTTATTACCTTTGTTACTAGCGTAACATAGGTATTAGAATCGATTTTCACACGTCCTGCCGTCTGCGCCCGATAGCCATCCACACAAGCTATCTCACCTGTCCAAAACATTCTCAATCGATAGAACTCGGCGCGATCTGGCTCGACAGTTTAATTACGACATCGTAGAATCAAATTGAATATGAAAAATCGACCCAGCAAGGTGAAATTTGCTGATGTCTGTATGTGCGTCTGTGGACGCGTTTCATCTAGGCAAGCTTTTTTCGAGATGGCTCATGCGATCAATATGGTTGATATCTCGTTCGATAGGCCCCATAGCGCCATTGATCGCTATTGAATTTTTTCTCGATCTGACTTCCGGTTTCGGAGATATATAGGCCAGAATGATTTTAGTGAGCGATTTTTTAAAAATCAACGGTACACTTTATCAACATGATTTCTTTAACAGTAGAAAGATCTAATCCATATCTACTTGGGGAAAAAATTTCATACCGATCTGACTTCCGGTTCCGGAGATTTACAGGATAGAATGATTTTAGTTAACGATTTTTTACAAATCAACGGTACATCCCATGAACGTGAAATTTGCAGCAGTGGAAAGACCTCATCCATATCTACCTGCAGAAAAAATTTCATACCGATCTGACGTTTGGTGTTCGAGATTCCGCCTTATTACCTTTGTTACTAGCGTAACATAGGTATTAGAATCGATTTTCACACGTCCTGCCGTCTGCGCCCGATAGCCATCCACACAAGCTATCTCACCTGTCCAAAACATTCTCAATCGATAGAACTCGGCGCGATCTGGCTCGACAGTTTAATTACGACATCGTAGAATCAAATTGAATATGAAAAATCGACCCAGCAAGGTGAAATTTGCTGATGTCTGTATGTGCGTCTGTGGACGCGTTTCATCTAGGCAAGCTTTTTTCGAGATGGCTCATGCGATCAATATGGTTGATATCTCGTTCGATAGGCCCCATAGCGCCATTGATCGCTATTGAATTTTTTCTCGATCTGACTTCCGGTTTCGGAGATATATAGGCCAGAATGATTTTAGTGAGCGATTTTTTAAAAATCAACGGTACACTTTATCAACATGATTTCTTTAACAGTAGAAAGATCTAATCCATATCTACTTGGGGAAAAAATTTCATACCGATCTGACTTCCGGTTCCGGAGATTTACAGGATAGAATGATTTTAGTTAACGATTTTTTACAAATCAACGGTACATCCCATGAACGTGAAATTTGCAGCAGTGGAAAGACCTCATCCATATCTACCTGCAGAAAAAATTTCATACCGATCTGACGTTTGGTGTTCGAGATTCCGCCTTATTACCTTTGTTACTAGCGTAACATAGGTATTAGAATCGATTTTCACACGTCCTGCCGTCTGCGCCCGATAGCCATCCACACAAGCTATCTCACCTGTCCAAAACATTCTCAATCGATAGAACTCGGCGCGATCTGGCTCGACAGTTTAATTACGACATCGTAGAATCAAATTGAATATGAAAAATCGACCCAGCAAGGTGAAATTTGCTGATGTCTGTATGTGCGTCTGTGGACGCGTTTCATCTAGGCAAGCTTTTTTCGAGATGGCTCATGCGATCAATATGGTTGATATCTCGTTCGATACGCCCCATAGCGCCATTGATCGCTATTGAATTTTTTCTCGATCTGACTTCCGGTTTCGGAGATATATAGGCCAGAATGATTTTAGTGAGCGATTTTTTAAAAATCAACGGTACACTTTATCAACATGATTTCTTTAACAGTAGAAAGATCTAATCCATATCTACTTGGGGAAAAAATTTCATACCGATCTGACTTCCGGTTCCGGAGATTTACAGGATACAATGATTTTAGTTAACGATTTTTTACAAATCAACGGTACATCCCATGAACGTGAAATTTGCAGCAGTGGAAAGACCTCATCCATATCTACCTGCAGAAAAAATTTCATACCGATCTGACGTTTGGTGTTCGAGATTCCGCCTTATTACCTTTGTTACTAGCGTAACATAGGTATTAGAATCGATTTTCACACGTCCTGCCGTCTGCGCCCGATAGCCATCCACACAAGCTATCTCACCTGTCCAAAACATTCTCAATCGATAGAACTCGGCGCGATCTGGCTCGACAGTTTAATTACGACATCGTAGAATCAAATTGAATATGAAAAATCGACCCAGCAAGGTGAAATTTGCTGATGTCTGTATGTGCGTCTGTGGACGCGTTTCATCTAGGCAAGCTTTTTTCGAGATGGCTCATGCGATCAATATGGTTGATATCTCGTTCGATAGGCCCCATAGCGCCATTGATCGCTATTGAATTTTTTCTCGATCTGACTTCCGGTTTCGGAGATATATAGGCCAGAATGATTTTAGTGAGCGATTTTTTAAAAATCAACGGTACACTTTATCAACATGATTTCTTTAACAGTAGAAAGATCTAATCCATATCTACTTGGGGAAAAAATTTCATACCGATCTGACTTCCGGTTCCGGAGATTTACAGGATAGAATGATTTTAGTTAACGATTTTTTACAAATCAACGGTACATCCCATGAACGTGAAATTTGCAGCAGTGGAAAGACCTCATCCATATCTACCTGCAGAAAAAATTTCATACCGATCTGACGTTTGGTGTTCGAGATTCCGCCTTATTACCTTTGTTACTAGCGTAACATAGGTATTAGAATCGATTTTCACACGTCCTGCCGTCTGCGCCCGATAGCCATCCACACAAGCTATCTCACCTGTCCAAAACATTCTCAATCGATAGAACTCGGCGCGATCTGGCTCGACAGTTTAATTACGACATCGTAGAATCAAATTGAATATGAAAAATCGACCCAGCAAGGTGAAATTTGCTGATGTCTGTATGTGCGTCTGTGGACGCGTTTCATCTAGGCAAGCTTTTTTCGAGATGGCTCATGCGATCAATATGGTTGATATCTCGTTCGATAGGCCCCATAGCGCCATTGATCGCTATTGAATTTTTTCTCGATCTGACTTCCGGTTTCGGAGATATATAGGCCAGAATGATTTTAGTGAGCGATTTTTTAAAAATCAACGGTACACTTTATCAACATGATTTCTTTAACAGTAGAAAGATCTAATCCATATCTACTTGGGGAAAAAATTTCATACCGATCTGACTTCCGGTTCCGGAGATTTACAGGATACAATGATTTTAGTTAACGATTTTTTACAAATCAACGGTACATCCCATGAACGTGAAATTTGCAGCAGTGGAAAGACCTCATCCATATCTACCTGCAGAAAAAATTTCATACCGATCTGACGTTTGGTGTTCGAGATTCCGCCTTATTACCTTTGTTACTAGCGTAACATAGGTATTAGAATCGATTTTCACACGTCCTGCCGTCTGCGCCCGATAGCCATCCACACAAGCTATCTCACCTGTCCAAAACATTCTCAATCGATAGAACTCGGCGCGATCTGGCTCGACAGTTTAATTACGACATCGTAGAATCAAATTGAATATGAAAAATCGACCCAGCAAGGTGAAATTTGCTGATGTCTGTATGTGCGTCTGTGGACGCGTTTCATCTAGGCAAGCTTTTTTCGAGATGGCTCATGCGATCAATATGGTTGATATCTCGTTCGATAGGCCCCATAGCGCCATTGATCGCTATTGAATTTTTTCTCGATCTGACTTCCGGTTTCGGAGATATATAGGCCAGAATGATTTTAGTGAGCGATTTTTTAAAAATCAACGGTACACTTTATCAACATGATTTCTTTAACAGTAGAAAGATCTAATCCATATCTACTTGGGGAAAAAATTTCATACCGATCTGACTTCCGGTTCCGGAGATTTACAGGATAGAATGATTTTAGTTAACGATTTTTTACAAATCAACGGTACATCCCATGAACGTGAAATTTGCAGCAGTGGAAAGACCTCATCCATATCTACCTGCAGAAAAAATTTCATACCGATCTGACGTTTGGTGTTCGAGATTCCGCCTTATTACCTTTGTTACTAGCGTAACATAGGTATTAGAATCGATTTTCACACGTCCTGCCGTCTGCGCCCGATAGCCATCCACACAAGCTATCTCACCTGTCCAAAACATTCTCAATCGATAGAACTCGGCGCGATCTGGCTCGACAGTTTAATTACGACATCGTAGAATCAAATTGAATATGAAAAATCGACCCAGCAAGGTGAAATTTGCTGATGTCTGTATGTGCGTCTGTGGACGCGTTTCATCTAGGCAAGCTTTTTTCGAGATGGCTCATGCGATCAATATGGTTGATATCTCGTTCGATAGGCCCCATAGCGCCATTGATCGCTATTGAATTTTTTCTCGATCTGACTTCCGGTTTCGGAGATATATAGGCCAGAATGATTTTAGTGAGCGATTTTTTAAAAATCAACGGTACACTTTATCAACATGATTTCTTTAACAGTAGAAAGATCTAATCCATATCTACTTGGGGAAAAAATTTCATACCGATCTGACTTCCGGTTCCGGAGATTTACAGGATAGAATGATTTTAGTTAACGATTTTTTACAAATCAACGGTACATCCCATGAACGTGAAATTTGCAGCAGTGGAAAGACCTCATCCATATCTACCTGCAGAAAAAATTTCATACCGATCTGACGTTTGGTGTTCGAGATTCCGCCTTATTACCTTTGTTACTAGCGTAACATAGGTATTAGAATCGATTTTCACACGTCCTGCCGTCTGCGCCCGATAGCCATCCACACAAGCTATCTCACCTGTCCAAAACATTCTCAATCGATAGAACTCGGCGCGATCTGGCTCGACAGTTTAATTACGACATCGTAGAATCAAATTGAATATGAAAAATCGACCCAGCAAGGTGA
Source organism: Ochlerotatus camptorhynchus (assembly GCF_037179485.1). NCBI lineage: Eukaryota > Metazoa > Arthropoda > Insecta > Diptera > Culicidae > Ochlerotatus > Ochlerotatus camptorhynchus. The sequence continues at coordinate 236,864 of NW_027040930.1, read as the reverse complement.
AATTTGCTGATGTCTGTATGTGCGTCTGTGGACGCGTTTCATCTAGGCAAGCTTTTTTCGAGATGGCTCATGCGATCAATATGGTTGATATCTCGTTCGATACGCCCCATAGCGCCATTGATCGCTATTGAATTTTTTCTCGATCTGACTTCCGGTTTCGGAGATATATAGGCCAGAATGATTTTAGTGAGCGATTTTTTAAAAATCAACGGTACACTTTATCAACATGATTTCTTTAACAGTAGAAAGATCTAATCCATATCTACTTGGGGAAAAAATTTCATACCGATCTGACTTCCGGTTCCGGAGATTTACAGGATACAATGATTTTAGTTAACGATTTTTTACAAATCAACGGTACATCCCATGAACGTGAAATTTGCAGCAGTGGAAAGACCTCATCCATATCTACCTGCAGAAAAAATTTCATACCGATCTGACGTTTGGTGTTCGAGATTCCGCCTTATTACCTTTGTTACTAGCGTAACATAGGTATTAGAATCGATTTTCACACGTCCTGCCGTCTGCGCCCGATAGCCATCCACACAAGCTATCTCACCTGTCCAAAACATTCTCAATCGATAGAACTCGGCGCGATCTGGCTCGACAGTTTAATTACGACATCGTAGAATCAAATTGAATATGAAAAATCGACCCAGCAAGGTGAAATTTGCTGATGTCTGTATGTGCGTCTGTGGACGCGTTTCATCTAGGCAAGCTTTTTTCGAGATGGCTCATGCGATCAATATGGTTGATATCTCGTTCGATAGGCCCCATAGCGCCATTGATCGCTATTGAATTTTTTCTCGATCTGACTTCCGGTTTCGGAGATATATAGGCCAGAATGATTTTAGTGAGCGATTTTTTAAAAATCAACGGTACACTTTATCAACATGATTTCTTTAACAGTAGAAAGATCTAATCCATATCTACTTGGGGAAAAAATTTCATACCGATCTGACTTCCGGTTCCGGAGATTTACAGGATAGAATGATTTTAGTTAACGATTTTTTACAAATCAACGGTACATCCCATGAACGTGAAATTTGCAGCAGTGGAAAGACCTCATCCATATCTACCTGCAGAAAAAATTTCATACCGATCTGACGTTTGGTGTTCGAGATTCCGCCTTATTACCTTTGTTACTAGCGTAACATAGGTATTAGAATCGATTTTCACACGTCCTGCCGTCTGCGCCCGATAGCCATCCACACAAGCTATCTCACCTGTCCAAAACATTCTCAATCGATAGAACTCGGCGCGATCTGGCTCGACAGTTTAATTACGACATCGTAGAATCAAATTGAATATGAAAAATCGACCCAGCAAGGTGAAATTTGCTGATGTCTGTATGTGCGTCTGTGGACGCGTTTCATCTAGGCAAGCTTTTTTCGAGATGGCTCATGCGATCAATATGGTTGATATCTCGTTCGATAGGCCCCATAGCGCCATTGATCGCTATTGAATTTTTTCTCGATCTGACTTCCGGTTTCGGAGATATATAGGCCAGAATGATTTTAGTGAGCGATTTTTTAAAAATCAACGGTACACTTTATCAACATGATTTCTTTAACAGTAGAAAGATCTAATCCATATCTACTTGGGGAAAAAATTTCATACCGATCTGACTTCCGGTTCCGGAGATTTACAGGATACAATGATTTTAGTTAACGATTTTTTACAAATCAACGGTACATCCCATGAACGTGAAATTTGCAGCAGTGGAAAGACCTCATCCATATCTACCTGCAGAAAAAATTTCATACCGATCTGACGTTTGGTGTTCGAGATTCCGCCTTATTACCTTTGTTACTAGCGTAACATAGGTATTAGAATCGATTTTCACACGTCCTGCCGTCTGCGCCCGATAGCCATCCACACAAGCTATCTCACCTGTCCAAAACATTCTCAATCGATAGAACTCGGCGCGATCTGGCTCGACAGTTTAATTACGACATCGTAGAATCAAATTGAATATGAAAAATCGACCCAGCAAGGTGAAATTTGCTGATGTCTGTATGTGCGTCTGTGGACGCGTTTCATCTAGGCAAGCTTTTTTCGAGATGGCTCATGCGATCAATATGGTTGATATCTCGTTCGATAGGCCCCATAGCGCCATTGATCGCTATTGAATTTTTTCTCGATCTGACTTCCGGTTTCGGAGATATATAGGCCAGAATGATTTTAGTGAGCGATTTTTTAAAAATCAACGGTACACTTTATCAACATGATTTCTTTAACAGTAGAAAGATCTAATCCATATCTACTTGGGGAAAAAATTTCATACCGATCTGACTTCCGGTTCCGGAGATTTACAGGATAGAATGATTTTAGTTAACGATTTTTTACAAATCAACGGTACATCCCATGAACGTGAAATTTGCAGCAGTGGAAAGACCTCATCCATATCTACCTGCAGAAAAAATTTCATACCGATCTGACGTTTGGTGTTCGAGATTCCGCCTTATTACCTTTGTTACTAGCGTAACATAGGTATTAGAATCGATTTTCACACGTCCTGCCGTCTGCGCCCGATAGCCATCCACACAAGCTATCTCACCTGTCCAAAACATTCTCAATCGATAGAACTCGGCGCGATCTGGCTCGACAGTTTAATTACGACATCGTAGAATCAAATTGAATATGAAAAATCGACCCAGCAAGGTGAAATTTGCTGATGTCTGTATGTGCGTCTGTGGACGCGTTTCATCTAGGCAAGCTTTTTTCGAGATGGCTCATGCGATCAATATGGTTGATATCTCGTTCGATAGGCCCCATAGCGCCATTGATCGCTATTGAATTTTTTCTCGATCTGACTTCCGGTTTCGGAGATATATAGGCCAGAATGATTTTAGTGAGCGATTTTTTAAAAATCAACGGTACACTTTATCAACATGATTTCTTTAACAGTAGAAAGATCTAATCCATATCTACTTGGGGAAAAAATTTCATACCGATCTGACTTCCGGTTCCGGAGATTTACAGGATAGAATGATTTTAGTTAACGATTTTTTACAAATCAACGGTACATCCCATGAACGTGAAATTTGCAGCAGTGGAAAGACCTCATCCATATCTACCTGCAGAAAAAATTTCATACCGATCTGACGTTTGGTGTTCGAGATTCCGCCTTATTACCTTTGTTACTAGCGTAACATAGGTATTAGAATCGATTTTCACACGTCCTGCCGTCTGCGCCCGATAGCCATCCACACAAGCTATCTCACCTGTCCAAAACATTCTCAATCGATAGAACTCGGCGCGATCTGGCTCGACAGTTTAATTACGACATCGTAGAATCAAATTGAATATGAAAAATCGACCCAGCAAGGTGAAATTTGCTGATGTCTGTATGTGCGTCTGTGGACGCGTTTCATCTAGGCAAGCTTTTTTCGAGATGGCTCATGCGATCAATATGGTTGATATCTCGTTCGATACGCCCCATAGCGCCATTGATCGCTATTGAATTTTTTCTCGATCTGACTTCCGGTTTCGGAGATATATAGGCCAGAATGATTTTAGTGAGCGATTTTTTAAAAATCAACGGTACACTTTATCAACATGATTTCTTTAACAGTAGAAAGATCTAATCCATATCTACTTGGGGAAAAAATTTCATACCGATCTGACTTCCGGTTCCGGAGATTTACAGGATAGAATGATTTTAGTTAACGATTTTTTACAAATCAACGGTACATCCCATGAACGTGAAATTTGCAGCAGTGGAAAGACCTCATCCATATCTACCTGCAGAAAAAATTTCATACCGATCTGACGTTTGGTGTTCGAGATTCCGCCTTATTACCTTTGTTACTAGCGTAACATAGGTATTAGAATCGATTTTCACACGTCCTGCCGTCTGCGCCCGATAGCCATCCACACAAGCTATCTCACCTGTCCAAAACATTCTCAATCGATAGAACTCGGCGCGATCTGGCTCGACAGTTTAATTACGACATCGTAGAATCAAATTGAATATGAAAAATCGACCCAGCAAGGTGAAATTTGCTGATGTCTGTATGTGCGTCTGTGGACGCGTTTCATCTAGGCAAGCTTTTTTCGAGATGGCTCATGCGATCAATATGGTTGATATCTCGTTCGATAGGCCCCATAGCGCCATTGATCGCTATTGAATTTTTTCTCGATCTGACTTCCGGTTTCGGAGATATATAGGCCAGAATGATTTTAGTGAGCGATTTTTTAAAAATCAACGGTACACTTTATCAACATGATTTCTTTAACAGTAGAAAGATCTAATCCATATCTACTTGGGGAAAAAATTTCATACCGATCTGACTTCCGGTTCCGGAGATTTACAGGATAGAATGATTTTAGTTAACGATTTTTTACAAATCAACGGTACATCCCATGAACGTGAAATTTGCAGCAGTGGAAAGACCTCATCCATATCTACCTGCAGAAAAAATTTCATACCGATCTGACGTTTGGTGTTCGAGATTCCGCCTTATTACCTTTGTTACTAGCGTAACATAGGTATTAGAATCGATTTTCACACGTCCTGCCGTCTGCGCCCGATAGCCATCCACACAAGCTATCTCACCTGTCCAAAACATTCTCAATCGATAGAACTCGGCGCGATCTGGCTCGACAGTTTAATTACGACATCGTAGAATCAAATTGAATATGAAAAATCGACCCAGCAAGGTGAAATTTGCTGATGTCTGTATGTGCGTCTGTGGACGCGTTTCATCTAGGCAAGCTTTTTTCGAGATGGCTCATGCGATCAATATGGTTGATATCTCGTTCGATAGGCCCCATAGCGCCATTGATCGCTATTGAATTTTTTCTCGATCTGACTTCCGGTTTCGGAGATATATAGGCCAGAATGATTTTAGTGAGCGATTTTTTAAAAATCAACGGTACACTTTATCAACATGATTTCTTTAACAGTAGAAAGATCTAATCCATATCTACTTGGGGAAAAAATTTCATACCGATCTGACTTCCGGTTCCGGAGATTTACAGGATAGAATGATTTTAGTTAACGATTTTTTACAAATCAACGGTACATCCCATGAACGTGAAATTTGCAGCAGTGGAAAGACCTCATCCATATCTACCTGCAGAAAAAATTTCATACCGATCTGACGTTTGGTGTTCGAGATTCCGCCTTATTACCTTTGTTACTAGCGTAACATAGGTATTAGAATCGATTTTCACACGTCCTGCCGTCTGCGCCCGATAGCCATCCACACAAGCTATCTCACCTGTCCAAAACATTCTCAATCGATAGAACTCGGCGCGATCTGGCTCGACAGTTTAATTACGACATCGTAGAATCAAATTGAATATGAAAAATCGACCCAGCAAGGTGAAATTTGCTGATGTCTGTATGTGCGTCTGTGGACGCGTTTCATCTAGGCAAGCTTTTTTCGAGATGGCTCATGCGATCAATATGGTTGATATCTCGTTCGATACGCCCCATAGCGCCATTGATCGCTATTGAATTTTTTCTCGATCTGACTTCCGGTTTCGGAGATATATAGGCCAGAATGATTTTAGTGAGCGATTTTTTAAAAATCAACGGTACACTTTATCAACATGATTTCTTTAACAGTAGAAAGATCTAATCCATATCTACTTGGGGAAAAAATTTCATACCGATCTGACTTCCGGTTCCGGAGATTTACAGGATACAATGATTTTAGTTAACGATTTTTTACAAATCAACGGTACATCCCATGAACGTGAAATTTGCAGCAGTGGAAAGACCTCATCCATATCTACCTGCAGAAAAAATTTCATACCGATCTGACGTTTGGTGTTCGAGATTCCGCCTTATTACCTTTGTTACTAGCGTAACATAGGTATTAGAATCGATTTTCACACGTCCTGCCGTCTGCGCCCGATAGCCATCCACACAAGCTATCTCACCTGTCCAAAACATTCTCAATCGATAGAACTCGGCGCGATCTGGCTCGACAGTTTAATTACGACATCGTAGAATCAAATTGAATATGAAAAATCGACCCAGCAAGGTGAAATTTGCTGATGTCTGTATGTGCGTCTGTGGACGCGTTTCATCTAGGCAAGCTTTTTTCGAGATGGCTCATGCGATCAATATGGTTGATATCTCGTTCGATAGGCCCCATAGCGCCATTGATCGCTATTGAATTTTTTCTCGATCTGACTTCCGGTTTCGGAGATATATAGGCCAGAATGATTTTAGTGAGCGATTTTTTAAAAATCAACGGTACACTTTATCAACATGATTTCTTTAACAGTAGAAAGATCTAATCCATATCTACTTGGGGAAAAAATTTCATACCGATCTGACTTCCGGTTCCGGAGATTTACAGGATAGAATGATTTTAGTTAACGATTTTTTACAAATCAACGGTACATCCCATGAACGTGAAATTTGCAGCAGTGGAAAGACCTCATCCATATCTACCTGCAGAAAAAATTTCATACCGATCTGACGTTTGGTGTTCGAGATTCCGCCTTATTACCTTTGTTACTAGCGTAACATAGGTATTAGAATCGATTTTCACACGTCCTGCCGTCTGCGCCCGATAGCCATCCACACAAGCTATCTCACCTGTCCAAAACATTCTCAATCGATAGAACTCGGCGCGATCTGGCTCGACAGTTTAATTACGACATCGTAGAATCAAATTGAATATGAAAAATCGACCCAGCAAGGTGAAATTTGCTGATGTCTGTATGTGCGTCTGTGGACGCGTTTCATCTAGGCAAGCTTTTTTCGAGATGGCTCATGCGATCAATATGGTTGATATCTCGTTCGATAGGCCCCATAGCGCCATTGATCGCTATTGAATTTTTTCTCGATCTGACTTCCGGTTTCGGAGATATATAGGCCAGAATGATTTTAGTGAGCGATTTTTTAAAAATCAACGGTACACTTTATCAACATGATTTCTTTAACAGTAGAAAGATCTAATCCATATCTACTTGGGGAAAAAATTTCATACCGATCTGACTTCCGGTTCCGGAGATTTACAGGATACAATGATTTTAGTTAACGATTTTTTACAAATCAACGGTACATCCCATGAACGTGAAATTTGCAGCAGTGGAAAGACCTCATCCATATCTACCTGCAGAAAAAATTTCATACCGATCTGACGTTTGGTGTTCGAGATTCCGCCTTATTACCTTTGTTACTAGCGTAACATAGGTATTAGAATCGATTTTCACACGTCCTGCCGTCTGCGCCCGATAGCCATCCACACAAGCTATCTCACCTGTCCAAAACATTCTCAATCGATAGAACTCGGCGCGATCTGGCTCGACAGTTTAATTACGACATCGTAGAATCAAATTGAATATGAAAAATCGACCCAGCAAGGTGAAATTTGCTGATGTCTGTATGTGCGTCTGTGGACGCGTTTCATCTAGGCAAGCTTTTTTCGAGATGGCTCATGCGATCAATATGGTTGATATCTCGTTCGATAGGCCCCATAGCGCCATTGATCGCTATTGAATTTTTTCTCGATCTGACTTCCGGTTTCGGAGATATATAGGCCAGAATGATTTTAGTGAGCGATTTTTTAAAAATCAACGGTACACTTTATCAACATGATTTCTTTAACAGTAGAAAGATCTAATCCATATCTACTTGGGGAAAAAATTTCATACCGATCTGACTTCCGGTTCCGGAGATTTACAGGATAGAATGATTTTAGTTAACGATTTTTTACAAATCAACGGTACATCCCATGAACGTGAAATTTGCAGCAGTGGAAAGACCTCATCCATATCTACCTGCAGAAAAAATTTCATACCGATCTGACGTTTGGTGTTCGAGATTCCGCCTTATTACCTTTGTTACTAGCGTAACATAGGTATTAGAATCGATTTTCACACGTCCTGCCGTCTGCGCCCGATAGCCATCCACACAAGCTATCTCACCTGTCCAAAACATTCTCAATCGATAGAACTCGGCGCGATCTGGCTCGACAGTTTAATTACGACATCGTAGAATCAAATTGAATATGAAAAATCGACCCAGCAAGGTGAAATTTGCTGATGTCTGTATGTGCGTCTGTGGACGCGTTTCATCTAGGCAAGCTTTTTTCGAGATGGCTCATGCGATCAATATGGTTGATATCTCGTTCGATAGGCCCCATAGCGCCATTGATCGCTATTGAATTTTTTCTCGATCTGACTTCCGGTTTCGGAGATATATAGGCCAGAATGATTTTAGTGAGCGATTTTTTAAAAATCAACGGTACACTTTATCAACATGATTTCTTTAACAGTAGAAAGATCTAATCCATATCTACTTGGGGAAAAAATTTCATACCGATCTGACTTCCGGTTCCGGAGATTTACAGGATAGAATGATTTTAGTTAACGATTTTTTACAAATCAACGGTACATCCCATGAACGTGAAATTTGCAGCAGTGGAAAGACCTCATCCATATCTACCTGCAGAAAAAATTTCATACCGATCTGACGTTTGGTGTTCGAGATTCCGCCTTATTACCTTTGTTACTAGCGTAACATAGGTATTAGAATCGATTTTCACACGTCCTGCCGTCTGCGCCCGATAGCCATCCACACAAGCTATCTCACCTGTCCAAAACATTCTCAATCGATAGAACTCGGCGCGATCTGGCTCGACAGTTTAATTACGACATCGTAGAATCAAATTGAATATGAAAAATCGACCCAGCAAGGTGAAATTTGCTGATGTCTGTATGTGCGTCTGTGGACGCGTTTCATCTAGGCAAGCTTTTTTCGAGATGGCTCATGCGATCAATATGGTTGATATCTCGTTCGATACGCCCCATAGCGCCATTGATCGCTATTGAATTTTTTCTCGATCTGACTTCCGGTTTCGGAGATATATAGGCCAGAATGATTTTAGTGAGCGATTTTTTAAAAATCAACGGTACACTTTATCAACATGATTTCTTTAACAGTAGAAAGATCTAATCCATATCTACTTGGGGAAAAAATTTCATACCGATCTGACTTCCGGTTCCGGAGATTTACAGGATACAATGATTTTAGTTAACGATTTTTTACAAATCAACGGTACATCCCATGAACGTGAAATTTGCAGCAGTGGAAAGACCTCATCCATATCTACCTGCAGAAAAAATTTCATACCGATCTGACGTTTGGTGTTCGAGATTCCGCCTTATTACCTTTGTTACTAGCGTAACATAGGTATTAGAATCGATTTTCACACGTCCTGCCGTCTGCGCCCGATAGCCATCCACACAAGCTATCTCACCTGTCCAAAACATTCTCAATCGATAGAACTCGGCGCGATCTGGCTCGACAGTTTAATTACGACATCGTAGAATCAAATTGAATATGAAAAATCGACCCAGCAAGGTGAAATTTGCTGATGTCTGTATGTGCGTCTGTGGACGCGTTTCATCTAGGCAAGCTTTTTTCGAGATGGCTCATGCGATCAATATGGTTGATATCTCGTTCGATAGGCCCCATAGCGCCATTGATCGCTATTGAATTTTTTCTCGATCTGACTTCCGGTTTCGGAGATATATAGGCCAGAATGATTTTAGTGAGCGATTTTTTAAAAATCAACGGTACACTTTATCAACATGATTTCTTTAACAGTAGAAAGATCTAATCCATATCTACTTGGGGAAAAAATTTCATACCGATCTGACTTCCGGTTCCGGAGATTTACAGGATAGAATGATTTTAGTTAACGATTTTTTACAAATCAACGGTACATCCCATGAACGTGAAATTTGCAGCAGTGGAAAGACCTCATCCATATCTACCTGCAGAAAAAATTTCATACCGATCTGACGTTTGGTGTTCGAGATTCCGCCTTATTACCTTTGTTACTAGCGTAACATAGGTATTAGAATCGATTTTCACACGTCCTGCCGTCTGCGCCCGATAGCCATCCACACAAGCTATCTCACCTGTCCAAAACATTCTCAATCGATAGAACTCGGCGCGATCTGGCTCGACAGTTTAATTACGACATCGTAGAATCAAATTGAATATGAAAAATCGACCCAGCAAGGTGAAATTTGCTGATGTCTGTATGTGCGTCTGTGGACGCGTTTCATCTAGGCAAGCTTTTTTCGAGATGGCTCATGCGATCAATATGGTTGATATCTCGTTCGATAGGCCCCATAGCGCCATTGATCGCTATTGAATTTTTTCTCGATCTGACTTCCGGTTTCGGAGATATATAGGCCAGAATGATTTTAGTGAGCGATTTTTTAAAAATCAACGGTACACTTTATCAACATGATTTCTTTAACAGTAGAAAGATCTAATCCATATCTACTTGGGGAAAAAATTTCATACCGATCTGACTTCCGGTTCCGGAGATTTACAGGATACAATGATTTTAGTTAACGATTTTTTACAAATCAACGGTACATCCCATGAACGTGAAATTTGCAGCAGTGGAAAGACCTCATCCATATCTACCTGCAGAAAAAATTTCATACCGATCTGACGTTTGGTGTTCGAGATTCCGCCTTATTACCTTTGTTACTAGCGTAACATAGGTATTAGAATCGATTTTCACACGTCCTGCCGTCTGCGCCCGATAGCCATCCACACAAGCTATCTCACCTGTCCAAAACATTCTCAATCGATAGAACTCGGCGCGATCTGGCTCGACAGTTTAATTACGACATCGTAGAATCAAATTGAATATGAAAAATCGACCCAGCAAGGTGAAATTTGCTGATGTCTGTATGTGCGTCTGTGGACGCGTTTCATCTAGGCAAGCTTTTTTCGAGATGGCTCATGCGATCAATATGGTTGATATCTCGTTCGATAGGCCCCATAGCGCCATTGATCGCTATTGAATTTTTTCTCGATCTGACTTCCGGTTTCGGAGATATATAGGCCAGAATGATTTTAGTGAGCGATTTTTTAAAAATCAACGGTACACTTTATCAACATGATTTCTTTAACAGTAGAAAGATCTAATCCATATCTACTTGGGGAAAAAATTTCATACCGATCTGACTTCCGGTTCCGGAGATTTACAGGATAGAATGATTTTAGTTAACGATTTTTTACAAATCAACGGTACATCCCATGAACGTGAAATTTGCAGCAGTGGAAAGACCTCATCCATATCTACCTGCAGAAAAAATTTCATACCGATCTGACGTTTGGTGTTCGAGATTCCGCCTTATTACCTTTGTTACTAGCGTAACATAGGTATTAGAATCGATTTTCACACGTCCTGCCGTCTGCGCCCGATAGCCATCCACACAAGCTATCTCACCTGTCCAAAACATTCTCAATCGATAGAACTCGGCGCGATCTGGCTCGACAGTTTAATTACGACATCGTAGAATCAAATTGAATATGAAAAATCGACCCAGCAAGGTGAAATTTGCTGATGTCTGTATGTGCGTCTGTGGACGCGTTTCATCTAGGCAAGCTTTTTTCGAGATGGCTCATGCGATCAATATGGTTGATATCTCGTTCGATAGGCCCCATAGCGCCATTGATCGCTATTGAATTTTTTCTCGATCTGACTTCCGGTTTCGGAGATATATAGGCCAGAATGATTTTAGTGAGCGATTTTTTAAAAATCAACGGTACACTTTATCAACATGATTTCTTTAACAGTAGAAAGATCTAATCCATATCTACTTGGGGAAAAAATTTCATACCGATCTGACTTCCGGTTCCGGAGATTTACAGGATAGAATGATTTTAGTTAACGATTTTTTACAAATCAACGGTACATCCCATGAACGTGAAATTTGCAGCAGTGGAAAGACCTCATCCATATCTACCTGCAGAAAAAATTTCATACCGATCTGACGTTTGGTGTTCGAGATTCCGCCTTATTACCTTTGTTACTAGCGTAACATAGGTATTAGAATCGATTTTCACACGTCCTGCCGTCTGCGCCCGATAGCCATCCACACAAGCTATCTCACCTGTCCAAAACATTCTCAATCGATAGAACTCGGCGCGATCTGGCTCGACAGTTTAATTACGACATCGTAGAATCAAATTGAATATGAAAAATCGACCCAGCAAGGTGAAATTTGCTGATGTCTGTATGTGCGTCTGTGGACGCGTTTCATCTAGGCAAGCTTTTTTCGAGATGGCTCATGCGATCAATATGGTTGATACGTGCATGCCCCTGTTTTTTTTTTTTTTTTTTTTTTTTTTTTTAAGTCGGAAGAAGGTTTTATGTTTAGTTTGGGCGTTATGATCAGAAGAAGAAATCGGACGCAAAATCGTGGAATGTAGGGAAGAATAGCCCATAATGCACCCCTGGGTTAAAATGGCCCCGTGCAGTTTTTCGTTGCTTATCCATTACTAACTTTGGAAATATCATGTGCCAGAATGTTAGTTCAAGCAGTGAACTAGCAATGTTGATTTTTAAATTCATGGATTGACAATCGGAAAACTATGAAAAACAGCGCAGGGCCATTTTTTCGCGAGGGGTGCGTTTTGAACCATCCTACCCTACGTATTCCATTAGACCTTTTCGATGCTGAATCGTCTTTCTCTATCTATCAAACATGTATGAATCAGCGGTGTATTTTCCCACTAATGTGTTTCCCTCTTGCTCGCACTCGTTGGATTTTAAATGTACAGTAGTGTGCACCGATTAGACGTCGAGAAGCTCTATAAAGTGAACCCTACACGATTGCTTTTATTGACAATAATCGTATTGTCAATACATGCTATATTGACGTCAATATATCGAGATTGACAATATTTCTGAATTCACATCATCAATATTATAGTCAATAATTCCCCTTCGCGTCAATATATTGATGCGTGTGGGGTTTGCTTAAGACCAGTCAGATGTTGTCCCTTCAAATTTGTGCACGGCTGATGAGATCAACCCAAATAAAAGCCTCAATAATCTGCTGTAAAATGAGGAAAATTTACCAAAATTTTACACAGTCTAGTAGTAGTACCAATAGGAGAAAATCCAATCTTTAGTGTTATCATTTTCTGGTATTCTGGAAAAAACTTTTTGTGATTTATGAGTAAAGTAAAATCAAATTTGGGTTGATCTCGTTGGCCGTGTGCAGCGAGTTTTTCCGGGGGGTAACTGGCGCTTTAAACCTTGGTCTATACATCACACTCATTTTTAAAAATCGCTACTGGAACTGCTACATCGTGAAACAAAATTGGAAACTCTGACCGATCAGTCCCGTTAGCGTAGCTGTTGGAGGTGCCGCAGGCTATGGTGCAACATGTTTTCGAATTTTATTCTGTATTCTTGCGGAACATTTGAAAAGGGCCTATCCTCGGCCTCTCTCTTCGATTTACCACGGCAACATAAACGAATTTCTCGCTAAGCTCACAGGACAGTTCAACATAAGATGATGTTAGCTGTATAGTCGCTATATTCATAAGCTGGCGGAGAGAATCTCGTGAATCAATTGAGCTGTCAAATAGTCGTTTGACCAATTAAGCTGTCAATTCACGACCAACAACAGAAAAAGGCACATCAGCTATTACGAACAAAACTTCCGGAAGCCGTTTTCTCGTGACTTAAGCCTCGCCTACGCAAACTAACTCAAATTTCCCCTATCCGATGATGAAAGCATAATCAAAGTTTTGTTTATAAAACTTGATAGTACCATTTCAATTGTTGGTCTACAATATATTGAATTGGTTCCGCTCTTTGATAGATCGAAATTCTATCCGCCAGACTATAAATATAGCGACTAGCTTGCACCTGAATCAACACACTGAATGGGAAATTCATTTGCAGTCGGGTTATTCGCGAAAGAGAAAATCAATGAAGAGAATTGGGCTGATTGATTATTTAACTTTATTGGTTCGTTAAATATTGTTGTAATATAATAAGATTGTATATAATAAGATTGTGCTTAAAGTATGTAGAGCACAATAAAGCAGATTAAGTAAAAAGCTATGATTTATGTTTTGGACTCCAATTCAAACTAGCAATTGCTGTTTTGTTTGCAGCAATTGAGCAGTGCAGAAACTGAGACCAATAAAAAATATCCATTAGGGCTCGTACATATATCTATGGATAATATCAAAAACGAGATTATACTGGGTAACAAAGGTTCTATTCACCTGCCCGGTGGATCAATTTGGGTTTTAACGGAGATAAATTGATTTAAAGATTTTCATACCCGCCAGCCTGAAAATAATGGGTTGGGACATATTTTGTTGGGAAAAAAATTCTGACACCTAAAAACCCTCCAAATCTCGATTAGAGCCGTATTAACGGAGATAAATCGATTTAAAGATTTTCATACCCGCCAGCCTGAAAATAATGGGTTGGGACATATTTTTTTGATGAAAAAATTCTGACACCTAAAAACCCTCCAAATCTCGATTAGAGCCGTATTAACGGAGATAAATCGATTTTAAGATTTTCATACCCGCCAGCCTGAAAATAATGGGTTGGGACATATTTTTTTGGGGAAAAAATTCTGACACCTAAAAACCCTCCAAATCTCGATTAGAGCCGTATTAACGGAGATAAATCGATTTTAAGATTTTCATACCCGCCAGCCTGAAAATAATGGGTTGGGACATATTTTTTTGATGAAAAAATTCTGACACCTAAAAACCCTCCAAATCTCGATTAGAGCCGTATTAACGGAGATAAATCGATTTTAAGATTTTCATACCCGCCAGCCTGAAAATAATGGGTTGGGACATATTTTTTGGATGAAAAAATTCTGACACCTAAAAACCCTCCAAATCTCGATTAGAGCCGTATTAACGGAGATAAATCGATTTAAAGATTTTCATACCCGCCAGCCTGAAAATAATGGGTTGGGACATATTTTTTTGATGAAAAAATTCTGACACCTACAAACCCTCCAAATCTCGATTAGAGCCGTATTAACGGAGATAAATCGATTTAAAGATTTTCATACCCGCCAGCCTGAAAATAATGGGTTGGGACATATTTTTTGGATGAAAAAATTCTGACACCTAAAAACCCTCCAAATCTCGATTAGAGCCGTATTAACGGAGATAAATCGATTTAAAGATTTTCATACCCGCCAGTCTGAAAATAGTGGGTTGGGACATATTTTTTTGATGAAAAAATTCTGACACCTAAAAACCCTCCAAATCTCGATTAGAGCCGTATTAACGGAGATAAATCGATTTTAAGATTTTCATACCCGCCAGCCTGAAAATAATGGGTTGGGACATATTTTTTTGGGGAAAAAATTCTGACACCTAAAAACCCTCCAAATCTCGATTAGAGCCGTATTAACGGAGATAAATCGATTTTAAGATTTTCATACCCGCCAGCCTGAAAATAATGGGTTGGGACATATATTTTTGGGGAAAAAATTCTGACACCTAAAAACCCTCCAAATCTCGATTAGAGCCGTATTAACGGAGATAAATCG
This sequence comes from Ochlerotatus camptorhynchus, assembly GCF_037179485.1. NCBI lineage: Eukaryota > Metazoa > Arthropoda > Insecta > Diptera > Culicidae > Ochlerotatus > Ochlerotatus camptorhynchus. Next base: position 221,531 of record NW_027040930.1, on the reverse strand, counting down.
ATTTAAAGATTTTCATACCCGCCAGCCTCAAAATAATGGGTTGGGACATATTTTTTTGGGGAAAAAGTCTGACACCTAAAAACCCTCCAAATCTAGATTAGAGCCGTATTAACGGAGATAAATCGATTTAAAGATTTTCATACCCGCCAGCCTGAAAATAATGGGTTGGGACATATTTTTTTGATGAAAAAATTCTGACACCTAAAAACCCTCCAAATCTCGATTAGAGCCGTATTAACGGAGATAAATCGATTTAAAGATTTTCATACCCGCCAGCCTCAAAATAATGGGTTGGGACATATTTTGTTGGGAAAAAAATTCTGACACCTAAAAACCCTCCAAATCTCGATTAGAGCCGTATTAACGGAGATAAATCGATTTAAAGATTTTCATACCCGCCAGCTTGAAAATAATGGGTTGGGACATATTTTTTGATGAAAAAATTCTGACACCTAAAAACCCTCCAAATCTCGATTAGAGCCGTATTAACGGAGATAAATCGATTTTAAGATTTTTCATACCCGCCAGCCTGAAAATAATGGGTTGGGACATATTTTTTTGATGAAAAAATTCTGACACCTAAAAACCCTCGAAATCTCGATTAGAGCCGTATTAACGGAGATAAATCGATTTAAAGATTTTCATACCCGCCAGTCTGAAAATAATGGGTTGGGACATATTTTTTTGATGAAAAAATTCTGACACCTAAAAACCCTCCAAATCTCGATTAGAGCCGTATTAACGGAGATAAATCGATTTAAAGATTTTCATACCCGCCAGCCTGAAAATAACGGGTTGGGACATATTTTTTGGATGAAAAAATTCTGACACCTAAAAACCCTCCAAATCTCGATTAGAGCCGTATTAACGGAGATAAATCGATTTAAAGATTTTCATACCCGCCAGCCTGAAAATAATGGGTTGGGACATATTTTTTTGGGGAAACAATTCTGACACCTAAAAACCCTCCAATTCTCGATTAGAGCCGTATTAACGGAGATAAATCGATTTAAAGATTTTCATACCCGCCAGCCTGAAAATAATGGGTTGGGACATATTTTTTTGATGAAAAAATTCTGACACCTAAAAACCCTCCAAATCTCGATTAGAGCCGTATTAACGGAGATAAATCGATTTAAAGATTTTCATACCCGCCAGCCTGAAAATAATGGGTTGGGACATATTTTTTTGGGGAAACAATTCTGACACCTAAAAATCCTCCAAATGTCGATTAGAGCAATATTAACGGAGATAAATCGATTTAAAGATTTTCATTCCCTTCAGCCTGAAAATAATGGGATGGGACATTTTTTTTTTTGGGAAAAATGTCTGACATCTATTTATAGACGTCAATATAGAATGTATTGACAATACGATTATTGTCAATAAAAGCAACCATGTAGGGTCCACTGTAGAGTTTTTAGTACTTTCTGTGATCAATTTGATTTTCGTATCACTAAATACTGTTTTAAAACCAGGATAAGATTACATAGGATAAGCTAAAAATTGTCTGTACGTGCCAGTGAAGACAGTAAACAATTGATACCTAAATAAACAAATCATCAAGGGGGTACTTTTAGGCCTTTCTTTCCATCGGTTCTGGCTATGTGGCAATGCAAGCTAGGCACAGCCGTTACTGTCGAATTTCTGTAATTTTCATAAAGCACATATTAGTCTCACAAGAGAATTTAGATTTCAATTATCCTAATTTACGAAATACAACATATGCTGTCCGCATTAACCTTGCTGAATGCCGTTTGTATATGGATGTCACAATTCGTCTTGATATCTGTTACGAATAAACTGGCAAAGCAAGCTTCTTCAAAAATCAGATTTCCATCCTCTGAATAACATAATTTCCTTTATTTTTTGCTATCAACCTCCATATGCGTCTATTATATCCTGCTACAAGAACGACAGAAATATGAGGGGAAATAAATTACTTGACTTCCACTAGCCTCCGTTTAGCTATATGCGAACTTCAGCGTACTCGTGTGCCTCAATAGCATGTTTTGCTTGCTATGATTAAATTTTAGCTTCAATGGCAATACAGAAAAATGTCTTACGCTAACTGAAGAAGCGAAGAATTTTGGTGTCTGATTTTGAACTCCCAGTGATATGCATGTACGTTAAAATCTTACGAATGATGCTCGGACGACATACAGAAAACATTCAATTTCGTTTTGCTTGTCTGTACGGAGTTTCTGTTCTACGTCACCCTACAGCATAGCTCCATTCGAAAGCAGAAAAACTCTATCTAACGACGGAAATGTAAATTACCGCCCAATCTCGATTTATTTGATGTACTTTCGTTCCCCGCAGCTTCACCTTCGACTCACACATACCGTTAGAGAGAATGCCGCTGCCACCGCTTCAAATATGTTCAATCGCTTTACCGAGCAACGGATTCTCACTATAGGAACTGACTGAGTGCCACGCTACAAGGTTTTTCCCGGCAGGACAGGTTTGTGATAGCAGAGGCCAATGTTACATCGCAAAATGAAAATAAAAATCCTCCCTAGGGGCGGAGAAAGGCCTGATTGTGCCAACATCGAACATCCAAGGGAAGTATGCTACCAACTCTGAGAGTGCTTGTTCAAACCGTTTTGGGAGGGCTTGTCGTCATCGTCCCAATGTCAATATAGGGAGGCTGTAGGCGTATGCTTTTTTTCGTTGAAGGTCTCGTCCGGAAGTCAAAGGGACTGCCCCGTTACTAGAAGCTAAATGGGTGAAGCAGCTTTGCTGCAAGTATGACCGCGTTTCTCTTTATCCAGATTGATGAAATGAAATAGATTTTTTTTTTCAAATATACGCATTTATTTATAAGTAGTTTTCAATACACTCCATACTTTCAGAGACGAAAATTATTTGGTATTGGCACTTCCGAACACTCGATAATGTTCCTTCAAACGCATTGCATTGACTTCAATGAACCCAGTGGCAGCATAGGGCGATAGAGTTCCATGCACATCCATCGATGCCAGTTCCTGATTGTAGATACTCTTGGTTGATTCCCGAGCAACGGCCATAACGTGACCTTTGTAGATTTCGAGAACAACTTTTCCCGTCACATTTTTCTGAGCTGTAACCAAACAAGACCTCACAAACTCAGCTTCTGGAGAGTACCAGAATCCGTTGTACACGTAGTCGGCCATCTTCAGTGCTAGATAGGACTTCACTCTCAGAATTTCACGATCCAGGCAATAAACTTCCAAATCCTTGTGCGCAGCATACAAAATAGAAGCACCTGGCGTTTCATACACGCCTCTGGATTTCAGTCCAATAAACCGATTCTCAACCAAATCGATTCTTCCTACGCCATGTTGTCCTCCTATCTTGTTCAAGTACAGAATAATATTCAAAGCCCCCTCTATCGTCTTACCGCTTGCATGTTCTGACACACGAACCGGAATTCCTTCCTTGAAAACAATGTCCATTTTCACGGGTGTATCGGGGCCCTTCACCGGCGACTGCGTCATTTGGTACAGTTCTTCCGGGGCAGCGACAGCTGGATTTTCTAAAATCCCTGACTCGTAACTGATGTGCATAATGTTTGCATCCATCGACCAGGGAGCTTTCGTCGTAGCACTCACAGGAATTCCATGTTTCTTGGCGTATTCCAGTAAATCCGTCCGTCCCTGGAAGCGTTCACAAAACTCCGGCAAACGCCACGGAGCAATGACTTTCATCTTCGGATTTAAGGCGTAACAACTCAACTCGAATCTTATCTGGTCATTCCCCTTGCCGGTAGCTCCATGGGAGATAATCGTACATGAGCGTTGAGCAGCGCACTCGATCAGTCCTACCGAAATGCAAGGTCTGGCCAGCGATGTGCCGAGAAGATAGCGATCCTCATAGATTAATCCCATCTGGATAGCCGGCCAAACGTACTTCTCCACAAACATCTCCTTCATATCTTTGATGATGACGTCCTTGGCACCGATCCGAAGGGCTTTTTCACGAGCTGCGACAAAGTCTTCTTCCTGGCCCACATCGGCCATGAAGCAGATCACCTCGTAGCCTTTCTCGAGCAGCCATTTAAGGATGCAACTGGTGTCCAATCCACCGGAATAGGCTAGCAAAATTTTCTCCTGCTGGGACATGGTATTCGATGTTCACTGTTCAACGGTAAGTGCGGAACTAATCTCAATTTCACCTATATTCAAATTATAAATTTCGCTTTCAAGAATGATCGGGCGACAGGTTATCAAGGAAGCGATAACACCTTTCTGTCTATAAATAATGGGAGCTTGTGGATCGTACATTGCACTAATCAGTTTGCTGACGTGTTCGGTGTTATTTTGAATTTGATGCTGTAATATGGACTCAAATCCCAAACGATGCATCGGAAGATGCTAAAAATGCTATCTATGTTATTGTATTCAATTTTGAGTGGAATAGGTTGACTTCCCACATTGTTGTTGATACGTAGGAATATCTCCATTTAAATTTTAATCATACCTAATTCTTTATGCATACTTTTAGCTAAGAATGAAAAGTTGCTATAGTTGTATCGGATTTTGCCTCAGTAGTAGACAATATAATCAATAACATTATTTTCTAATGATATAAGCCCTTTTCATATGGAATTCTGGATTAATCAAAGTCAACTTAGTTGCTGATTAGACAAAATTAGCTCGCAAAAAATAGCAAGAACAACAAAACTTAAAAGAACTGCTCATGTTAAAAAGGGTGGCTAAAAAAACAAATTACATAGCTAAAAGCTTATCTTTAAAAGAATAATGAATACAATTTACCAAAAAATCCCAAATTTATAATGTCAAAATACCAGAATTGTGGAAAGTAAAAAAAGTCCACAGGGCTGCCATTAAGGAATCTAGTAGTGTTCAAAAATTGGAAATCTCTTTTGAAGTATTCGGCCAAACAATTCATTCAGTCAAACAACCCATTCGGCCAAATGGCGTTTGGCCAAACGGCATGCAGCCATACGGAATTCGGCCAAAGTCAAAGTCAAAGTCAGTTGCTGATTAAACAAAATTAACTCGCAAATTGAGCTTCATTGGATTCTGAGATGATTATGGCCTTCACTGGTTTAGTTTTGTAAGAAAATGGCACGTTGAAAAAAATTCAGTTCAGACATGTTAGAAAACATGTTTTTCCTTAAAAGTGTCCATCTTGCAATGTATCAACGGTTAGAAGTTAACATATGTGAAACGGACTTTCGGTCCAACCAAGTTTCATAGAGAACCCTATTCTGATGTATATAATTCAGTTCTGCGCCTTCGAAGCAGGCAACATGTATTACAGTGCTCGAACCAGTAGAGATTAATGATGGGTGTTAAAAGAGGGTGAAAATGACAATCATCGGTCAGGGTACAAAAAAAAATATTAATATGAATTTGAAAATCAAGAACGAAAAAACGAAACTAAAGTGGACAGTTGACGCAATTAGACTAATCAGTTGAAGTTTTATAAGAAGATTTAATTTTTGAATCAGAAGTTAATTTGAAACCAAATATTTCTAGATAAGCATTTCAAAAGGTCCTAGCTGCATTGATCGATTCTCTTCATCTATTTTCTCTTTCGTTAATAACTCAGCTGCAAAACCTTTCCCTGTAGTATTTGACGTTTTGGACGCTAGATAAGAACCTCCTTTATCAAACTATTTGGTAGAATTAGCGCGAAATCTGTTTGCATAGCTTACTTACCTTACCATTTAGGCTAAGGCCTTGTTGTCCTCTGCTGTCCGAAGAAGTCGTCTCAACTCTACTTGATCCATGGCCACAGTTAGCCAGCCTCGTAGTCTGCGAAGGGTCCGCGGGTCACCTTCTACTTGGTCGATCCACCTTGTCCGCTGCGCGACTCTTATTCTTGTTCCTGTTGGGTCGCTTTCTAGAACCATTTTCACTGGGTCGTCGTGCGGCATTCTAACGACGTGCCCAGCCCACCGTAGTCGCCCAATTTGTGGACGATGGATGGTTCTCCCAGCAGCTGGTGCAATTCGTGGCTCATTCACCTCCTCCACGTTCCGTCATCCATCTGCACTCCACCGTAGATGGTACGCAACACCTTCCGTTCGAAAACACCAAGGGCGCGTTGGTCCTCCACGAGCATAGTCCAGGTCTCGTGGCCGTAGAGGACCACCAGTCTAATCAGCGTCTTGTAGACAGTCAACTTCGTGCGGCGGCGAATTTTATTCGACCGGAGCGTCCTCCGGAGTCCACAGTAGGCACGATTCCCTGCCATAATGCGTCTTTGCGTATCATTTTCGGCGGTCACCAGTGAGCCCAAATACACGAACTCATCGACCACCTCGATTTCGTCACCGTCAATCTGAACTCGGGGTCGGAGGCTAACATTGTCTTCCCTAGAACCTCTTCCTTTCATGTATTTTGTCTTTGATGCGTTGATGGCTAGTCCAATCCGTCCAGCTTCAGCCTTCAGTCTGATGTACGTTTCCGCCATCATCTCAAAGCTCCGTGCCATGATGTCAATGTCATCGGCGAAGCCAAGGAGCTGGATGGACTTCCTGAATATCGTGCCACTCGTGTCTATCCCAGCTCTTCTGATCACACCTTCTAAGGCGATGTTGAACAGCAGCTACGAAAGTCCATCACCTTGCCGTAACCCCCTTCGAGATTCAAAGGGACTCGAGAGTGTCCCCGATACTCGAACAACGCACATCACTCGATCCATCGTCGCCTTGACCAATCACGTCAGTTTGTCCGGAAATCCGTACTCGTGCATAATCTGCCATAGCTGATCTCGATCGATTGTGTCGTATGCGGATTTGAAATCGATGAACAAATGATGTGTGGGCACGTTGTATTCGCGACATTTCTGTAGAACCTGTCGAATCGCGAAAATTTGGTCCGTGGTAGTGCGGGCACCCATGAATTCCGCCTGGTATTGCCCCACGAACTGTCTTGCAAATGGTGACGAACGGCGGCATAGAATTTGGAAGAGTACCTTGTAGGCGGCGCTCAGCAGTGTGATCGCGCGGTAGTTGCAGCAATCCAACTTGTCACCCTTTTTGTAGATTGGGCATACGACACCAAATCTTGGCAATTACCCAGTGCAGCGCTCTAGCCAGTGCTTCACCACCGTATTTTAATAGCTCACTTGGTAGTTGATCTACACCAGTTGCTTTGTTGTTCTTCAGCCGACCGATCTCCTCCTCAACTTCTTGAAGATCAGGGGCCGGTAGCCTGTCGTCTTCTGCGCGTGCTCCAAGGTCTGTAGCCGTGCCACCTTCGTTTTCTGCTGCTTCACCGTTGAGGTACTCGTCATAGTACTGCTTCCACCTCTCAATCACCTCACACTCATTCGTGAGAAGGTTACCATCCAAGTCCTTGCACATATCGGCTTGCAGCACGTAGCCTTTGCGCGAACTATTAAGCTTCTCGTAGAACTTCCGTGTGTCGTTCACGCGGTACAGATTTTCCATCGCCTCGCGATCTCGGTCATCCTGCTGACGCTTCTTCCTTCGGAAAACCGAGTTTTGTCTGTTCCGCGCTTGTCTGTATCGCTCCACATTCAATCTCGTGTGGTGTTGCAGCATTCTCGCCCGTGCTGCATTCTTCTCCTCTACTAACAGTTTGCATTCGCCGTCAAACCAGTCATTTCTTCGGTCCGGGATTGCAGCACCTAGTCCCGCTGCAGCAGTACTACCTATGGCTGAACGGATGTCCCTCCAGCCATCTTCAAGAGAAGCTGCGCCAAGCTGCTCTTCTGTGGGTAGTGCAACTTCCACCTGCTGCGCGTAGTCCTGGGCAACTCCGGCGTCCCGTAGTTGCTCAATGTTGGGTCGCGGCGTTCAACTTCGACGTGTGTTATGCACGGTTAAGAGTTTTGAGCGCATGCATACTGCAACTAGGTAGTGGTCCGAATCTATGTTCACATTGCGGTACGTGCGGACGTTGATAATGTCGGAGAAGAATTTCCCGTCGATTAGAAGTGATCGATTTGGTTTTCTGTGTGTTGGTCAGGTGATCTCCAGGTTGCTTTATGGATATCCTTACGGGTGAAAAAGGTACTTCGAACTACCATACCCCGAGAGGCTGCAAAGTTCACGAATCGTTGGCCGTTGTCGTTCGATACGGCATGCAGGCTGTTTGGCCCGATTGCCGGTCTATACATTGCCTCCCGTCCTACCTGAGCGTTCATGTCGCCGACAACGATTTTGGCGTCCCGTTGCAAACAGTCGTCGTACACCTGCTCCAGCTGCGCATAGAACGCTTCTTTCTCGTCGTCGGGTTTCCCTTCGTGTGGGCAGTGCACGTTGATGATACTGTAGTTGAATAAACGGCCCTTAATCCTCAACTTGCACATCCTCGCGTTGATCGGCTGCCAACTAATCACGCGTTGGCGCACCTTACCCAGCACTACAAAGCCGGTTCCCAGCTCGTTGGTGGTGCCACAGCTCTGGTAGAAAGTAGCCGCTCGATGCCCGCTTTTCCATACCTTTTGTCCCGTCCAGCAAAATTCCTGCAGTGCTACGACTTCGAAGTTGCGTGGTTTAAGTTCGTCATAGATTAACCTATCGCAACCCGGGAAGCCGAGCGATTTGCAGTTCCATGTTCCGAGTTTCCAATCGTAGTCCTTATTTCGTCGCGTTGGTCTGTGCCGATTGTTCCGATCCGTATTTCTTTCTTCGGTATTCGGGCCTGCCCCAACTCCATGTCTTGCCGGGGGACCATCGTGCACAGCTCTGTTTAGAGTCCCACGCTGGCACTAGGACGGTGATCAGCCGCTCCTAACATGGAGAACAGACGCCGTTTTGAGCCACACCTCCATGGTGAGCAGACGCTCAGATTTGGTGAAGCATTTCCTCAATCACCGTACTATGGTTACCGCGCCAGTGTTCACGTCGCACCTCTTCACTTTACTATTGCCGGACTGGCAACATTGCCCAGGCTACGCCACCCAGCTGTATCCATGTTTCAGCTGGTAGTCTTTTGTTATCATATGACTCGAGGAGGCGTGAATAGGAACTTGTGAGGACCAGGGCTAGGTATTCCGCTCCTTCCAGGTTGTCAACTCACCATTTTATAGCCCTGTTTGCATAGCAGGGGTTATGAACAGAGAAAGTCGATGAAGAGAATCGTACGAAGCAGATAGGACCATTTGAAATGTTCATCGAGATTTAAAAGTGAATATAAGTTGAATCTTTAAAACAAGTGAAAGTAAATTAATTTATTTTAAAATACTTGCAGAACCTTTAATTGCAAGCATTGGAATGTAAATAAAACTCGTGAGTCAATTGAAATTAAAAAAAAAACTGTAAAACGTAAGCACATGCTTTGGAAAATGAAAAATTAAAAAAATTAAAGAAAATTTTATTTTGAAAATGCAGCGAAAAAAACGTGAGCTGGAAGAATATTTCTTAGTGAGAGTGGGAGTTGAAAATATAAAATGTTTGCGTGAGCTAATTTGGTGGAAATTAATCATTTTGTCAAGCTTCTGCATTAATGTTCCATCAGATGACACTGTTGTTGTTTGCGGTGACATCTATCGGAAACTACGCATTATCTGTTTCTCGTTAATTGTTCACAGAGGACAATGCAGTGCAAAACCTGTCTGGTACCTCTATATATTAATTTAGATTAATATTTAAAAATACATCTGAAATCCCTCATTTTCCACATTCTGCACACAAAATAACTGATCCGTCACAGGATTTGCTGCCGATTTTTATTAATAGGGCGGGGCAGAAAGTATCTTTTGAGCAGAATATGTAAAAGTGGGGGGACTTCAAATATCAATCTAAATGCATATATAGACGTACCAGAAATGTTTTGTAGTGTCAGGTAACAGGTACTCTACCGTATGCGTGATAATGTTTGCACCATCGTACAAATAAGGTTCCCGTTTCACCTGTGCATACAATGCCTTAGTTTTCTTTGCATGCACATAGCCTATAGCTCATACTGTAGTAGACTGTGTATAAAAGAAAATGATTTACTTAGTTTGACAGTTGCACCATGACGAAGTGGCAGCGTATTCGTGATTTGTCCCACGCGCAAATGTTGCAAAAAGACATTTCTATCGCCGTGGGAGTGTCCCTCTGGACCGTCAAAAGGGTTTTAGACCTAGAAAAGAAAGGACAACTATCCGCGAAGGTGGCCACAGGTTGTCCGAGGTCAGCTCGGGTTCCGAGAGTTATCGCTGTTATCAAAAGGAAGATTCGGGTGAATCCAGTGCGTTCAATAAGGAAAATGGCAAAGGAACACGGGATCAGTGACTTTACGGCACGGAAAATCGTATAGGAAGATAGCGGGCGAAGTAGAGGGCACGGAAAAAAAGCTCACATGATTACCAACCGCATCCGGGAGCTACGAGTCGAACAATGCAAGAAAATCTTGAACTTCATTAAGCGGAAAAATCCGGTAATCCTGTTTACCGACAAGAGTATGCTTACCGTCGATCCCGTATCAAATTCCAGAACCGACCGGTATATTGGTTCTCTTCCGGTAAAAGACGTGGCCGATGAGCACAAGAACGTGTATCTGTCCAAGCATCCTGCTAGCGTTATGGTGTTTGGATTGGTGGCTTCCGATGGCAAAAAAATTTACCCGGTGTTAATTCCAGAAGACGACAAGGTCAACACGGAGGTCTACATCGGGATTTGAGTAAGTATGTTCTTCCGTGGATCAAAGAACAGTACGGTCCGAAGCCAAATGTTGAATTTCAACAAGATGGGGCTCCGTGTATATGTGATATGTGGCCGCCATCCAGCCTCGATCTTAATCCGCTGGATTACTCAATATGGCGCGTCATGAAGGCCAAGACCTGTTCTAAACGCCACCCGCGTACAGCAAGCCTCAGACAAACATTGACCCGCACCTGGAGAGAAATGGATCCAGACTACATTGTTAGAACCTGCCGTGCATTCCGAAAGCGTGTCGAGGCCGTTATTGCAGCAAGTGGAAACTCGATCGAAGATTAACATAGTTTTTTTTTTTTATTTTGAAATTGCTCAATGGTGCAAACATTATCACGCATACGGTATTGAAAGGAAAGATGTTGAGAGATTGAGCTCGTAAGAGAGAATTTTCTTTTTAAAATTTAAATTTTTTGTCTCTTTGGAAAATATCTTTTTTATTTAATTTTAGCCTGTTTAACAATAATTCCCAGGAAAATTGTGAACGACAAAGTCTATGAATTATTTCTTTGGGTTGTTGTCAACTTCTTTTGAACTGAATATGCATCAAATGCATATTATTTCCACTTTTACAAATTTCTATATGGGGATTTTTATTACTTACTACCAATGAGACAGTGCTACCTGCGTTAAAAATAACCTTGACTAAATGGTTCATTAGCGGATATTTGGTGTCGGTGCTAACATAATTGCATTTATAGTCGGCACCCGTCATTTGTTGGGAAATCTCGAGGAGATTTTCATTCTAGGGCTGGTGAGAACTAACAAAAGTCCGCCATAACGGATGTTCCTGATCTTTTGGTGGACCATCCTGTGGTTCCTAGTGTCCATTTTTTGGTCACAACTCTGAATTCATTGTAATAAGGCGTATATAAGTTATTTCGAAAAAAAAAATGTGGAGCTCTAGGATCAGTTTCATGAATTGACCACTTTTACGAATATTCCGGATCTTTCGGAGTACCATCCTGTTGAAACGTCTTTAAGAGGTTACGAAGAAACTACTGAGTGCTAGGATCTGATTCATGAATTGATCTCTTTTACGGATGTCCCGGAAATTTCGGTGGACCATCCAGTAGTCCCCCAGAGTCCATATTCCTATCACAACTCCGAATTCATTCTGATCAGATGTTTATGAGTAGTATCGAAAAACACGGAGCTCTAGGATCAGTTTCATGAATTAACCACTTTTACATATGATCCGGATCTTCCGGTGGGCCATCCCGTTTTCCCCTGAGTCCATATTCCTATCACAACTTCTAATTCATTGTGATAAAATTTACATCTAGGAGTGGTATCGAAAAAAAACACGGAGTTCCGGATCTTCTACACAACCAGACTTCTGACCTACCGGAAACTGTCTCGTCCCAAAAGGTGGTTAACTTTCTGCTTAACCACTTCTTCAAAGGCATCAGGATGTTATCTCTTCAAATTGCTGCACAATCAGTGTTTGGTCCCAATTAGCTCAAATCCCATATGGTGCGTGTATTCGTTAATGCCGGATCGATCGTATTATAGGAATCTCAGTGGTAACAGTACTATAGGAATCCGGCAAGAACGAATTCGTACTATAGGAATCTTGACTGTAGTGAACTCTTTGATGTTCCATACTTTTTTTTAAAACTCAATAGAACCATAGAGGTAATTCTAAGACTAGAAGGTTCCGACAAACTTGCTCAACTTTTTGGCTCAGCTCTGGTACTCTCTTGGGTCTCAAGCTTATCGATGCACCCCTCGAAACATAGAAAAATCCACGAACCCCTCATTTTATCTGTCACATTTTCATAGCGAATCAAAACAAACCAAGTGTAGTACTAGAATGGGGTACGCTTGTAGATGTACTTGGGACCAATAGGCTAGTCGAGTAATGAGCCAATTTAAAAACGTTAGTTTCCACCTGTTTCCACCGGTTGATAGTACTGTCACAGACAAACAGACATAACTCGAGTAGCACGCTTTCATCACAATAAGTTACAGCAACTTGTTTATGACTAAAATAAGTCGTATATAAGTTTTAACAATTGATTTATGACAAGCGTGCTACTAGGGAACGCTTAGAAAAAAATTCCTCAAAAAATATCGTCAAGCGTATTTTTCATGCGCACTAGCACCAACAATCAATACGAAACTAACGATTTTAAATTGGCTCACTACTTGACTAGCCTATTTGTCCCAAGCAAACGATTAACGTACCCCATTCTAGTCAAAATTCTACTACTACGCAATGTTTGTTTTGATTCGCTGTGAAAGTTTGACAGATAAAATGAGGGGTTAGTGGATTTTCCTATGTTTCGAAGGGTGAATCGATTAGCTTGGGACCGAAGAGAGTACCAGAGCTGAGCCAAAAAGTTGAGCACGTTATTTCGGGACCTTCTAGTCTTAGAGTTACCTCTATGCTGCACCATCTATCATCCACATTCCCAAGCAATGTTTTGCAACCGGAGCATCCCTCGTGCATGCACTTTTTTCACTAGTTGCTTTCGCTGTGTTGAATAAAAACAAAACAGATGGAAGTCAGTGATGTCGGTTTTATGAAATTTTCCAGAGATCTATAGATTGGATTGAATTCTGCAGAAATACGGATCCGTAGGAAAAATTCTCATAAGTTAAGTCTTTTTTTAGGGATTTGTTTTGTTTGCTTAGTGTGCTTTTTCTTTTGCTGGAAACAAGTTTTTAAATGAGGTAATGCATCACTTATTAGTGCCCTTTCTACCACCGCTCATCATTTCAAAGTACACACAGAAAAAAAATTGTATCAATCAATGAAATTCATGGTGAAGTATTGAACATCAATAACTGGTAAAAATTGATAGAATATTACAGTCATCAACATGATTTGTTCTCGAATTCTGTGTACATCGTACAACGTAATATTAGGAACGGAATGACTTATGTGCAGCAGTTTTGATGTAATATTCAACAACTTTTTTTCTATATTCGTCAGATGTGGTATGTGTCTCCAGTGGGATGCCTTGACCACTTATCATTTTCAAAAGCTGACATCTACTAACTAGACGTGAAAAAGAACTGGCATCACTGATAAGTTCGAAATGTTTGCTCAATGCCTCAGTGGCGCCACCAATGCAAGCACATTCCCAACTAAAACATTATTTGCGATGAATGTGATTGTGAGAGTTATGTCTGTTTGTCTGTGGTACTGTGTTATATTGCGAGGAAAATAGTTTTGAATGACAACGAAATACAATTTCTAATCAGTAGGGGAAACGCTCCTATAGTAGCGGTACGTTAGAAGCGTTAGGTTCCTATGGTTGTGTATGGAGACTCAATACACAACTAACCTAACGCTTCTAACATACCGCAACTATAGGAGCGTTTACCCTATGTGCAAAAAAAGCATAGACGAGTGCACGGATGTATTTGAGTTCCCTCGCTCGACAAAAAGTGACACAACAGCGGGGCCCTGTTTACTAAAAATGAACACATGAATAATACTCGCGTAACATTTGAAACGGGCCTATCAACTTTTGTACACAAAACTTGTTAAGCCCTTTTCGCGCGAACCGAATACGCCCACGCAAACTAACAACACCAGCGGGTAGGAGAAATTCTCCCCTTCCCGATAGTGCTCTTGGTTTTCCTAAGCATACTTCGGTTCTCGTGAAAAGGACCTTGCAAGTTGTTTAGAAAAATTGATAATCCATTTTCAAATGTTATGCGAGCATTATTCATGTGTTCATTTTTAGTAAACAGGGCCCCGCTGTTGTGTCACTTTTTGTCGAGTGAATGAACTCAAATCCATCCGTGCACTCGTCTATTGTATATTAACAACACTAAGTTCGTCCATCACAATTCCGAATTTTCACCGAGGAATCTGAACGATGGTGAATTCACCATTCTTCACCGCGAGTGAACGTGAACGAAGAACAATGGTGAATATAAATGTCAAAATAGTTCCCCGTGGGTACAATCCACCCAGATCGGTCAAAACTGAACCTATCCAAAAATGGGTAAACTATGTTCGGAGTTAGAAGTTGGCAAATGAACAAAGTCGAACGGATTCATGTTGATGTTGTCCATTTGTCAAACTTGTCACTCCCATCATAGTTTACCCATTTTTGGGTAGGTTCAGTTTTGACCGATGTGGGTGTATTTTACCCAAATTTTGGTAGTTTTGAAATAGCGTGTGCTTCAAGTTATTGTGAAAATCATTTCACCGTAAACAGGTGCTAATTTCGATAGCAGATTTTTTACAGTAGAGTGATGGAGTCTCTGTACGAAGATACTGTGATCCTTGAAGTGGAGATAGGATCGGAAGAAAATATCCAAATGCATGAAAAGGATGACGGCTCGAAGCATAAATCGGCTCCGGCGAAACGTAAGCAGAACATTATTCTCGAAGAGCAAAAAATTAAGTGCCTAAGCAAGTCCGGAACTACTCCTGCTTGTGAGATAAAAAGGACAAATTCTACAGAAATCTGGTGAAACGTAATGCTGCCTGGCATAACATCGCCAAAACAATGATAATGAAAGGCAAGTTTCCACATAAAACGTTGAAAATCTGTGTGCTAATTCGCCTTGACACCAGTCCCGAAGTGACGTTTCTTCACACACATTTTGACAGTTCTTTATGGGGGTTTGAGTTGGAGTGAGAGAATAATAAAAAGTCCGCCATGTTTCACACATAGACTGACAGTTACATATGAGATTTCTCCATAGGAGTAAAGAATTACAGAGCTCTCGTCAACGCCAATAGCATGGTATTTGTTTTCCGTTTTCAGTGGCGGAAGCTAAAAATCTCTGGAAAAAGTTAGAGATACTCATCTTTATTTCAACCAGAAGACAAAGAACTCTTAAAAATTAGGAAACGGCGATGCGGCTCCAGAAGAAGGCGATGAAGAACACGAGGAAGAATATGAACTGCAGGAGTTGTGCAAGGAGATGACCTTCTGAACGAGAATGTTGCATACAGCCTACGTCCGACTGTGTCATTAGGTGGTGATAATATTGAAACCACTCGTCCGAGCACTTCTGCCGCGTTTGATCCTCATGAATCAGGTTGTGATCAGTGTTGCAAAATCTCGACAATACACGGTGATATTGACAATTCTGCTTTGGTCACTCATTTGAGCTAACAGTCATATAGCGAATTCGTTTATTATTCAGTTCCAACCTGGATCGGGTATCAAGATTGGGTCTGCTTGTTTTCTAGCAAACGTCAGTTTGATCGTTTGTTTTTAAAACCTGGCACGGGTCGAGGTTCGCACTGACAAAAAGTTCGGGTTCGCACGGGTTGGAACTGGTTCCAACCCCGATAATAAACGAATTCGCTAATAGTCAAGGCAAACCATGTCAATTGTCAATGACAATTCTGTCAGTGACGAACATGTGTAGATTTTTATATTTACTAAATTTGTAACGAAATTAAATGCCTTGAGCAACACAATTCTATGGAGCCGTTAATGTGAACACGCATCTACGTCCTGAACTACTTGGATAACAATAATGTGACACTGCATGTAAGAAATTACACTTTTTGTTACCAGGTGAATCTTTGTCATTGACGAAAAAATGAATGAGATTTTGACGAAGGTTTTTTTGAGGATCAAGTCTGTCAGTGACTATGTGACGAACAATTTTGTCAATATCGCGCGAATGTCTGTCAATGACAATGACAAATCTCAGCACAACTTGTGATACGCAGTCCACCAGCAGTAATTACTCCTACATGGCGAATAAGAAGAAGCGTGATCGTGATGATTCATCGATGGAAGCCGCTCTTCTGGTTAACCGATCGATAAGTTCCTTCATTGAAAAACGCGCAGAAAAACTCAGGAGCTCAAACACAAGCATATTTGGAATCAATTGGAATATCTA
This sequence comes from Ochlerotatus camptorhynchus, assembly GCF_037179485.1. Classification (NCBI taxonomy): domain Eukaryota; kingdom Metazoa; phylum Arthropoda; class Insecta; order Diptera; family Culicidae; genus Ochlerotatus; species Ochlerotatus camptorhynchus. Next base: position 205,075 of record NW_027040930.1, on the reverse strand, counting down.
TTTGAATAACTGGATGAAGACAAAGCCACAGATCTGAAGTTTTATTTATTTCACAATTACGGCTGTGATTTAGAAAAAGCGTGAGAAAAGCGGGAATGGCGAATGGACATAGAATTTTCATTTAAATAAATCTGACAGCATTTTCAGTGTTGTATGTTGATACTTTATTATGTTTTATATGATAAATTCGATTAAATGGCACACTTATATTTGCCAAGAAACAGTACCAGCAGGGAAATTCACATAATTTGTCAACACATTGCGAATCTCTTTTGCTCAGTCCGAAGTTCTTCCACTAGTTTATTGTAATGGTGTCATATCGCACCCGTTTTTCCGCCATCCTCCTTCGATTATATTTCCGTTGGCATCGTAGTAGTCAGCGAATCCTGGTGGGTGGTACTTCTTGTTGTCCATGAGCAAATTATGGACAAACGCAGCTCCAGGGCAGTTCGGGAAGTTCCATCGATAGTTAAACTCGTTTGCAACATCAATCTAATTTTTGTTAGTGAAATGCATAAATTCATTTCGAAATCCAAGTACAATAGCATCACAGACTTGGCTAATAATTTGGCTAAACGATGACTTGCAGATGCGGTAGACCGATGAAATATGACGACTTTTTGTACCAGATGCCAAAAGTTCTAAAACAATTGCCAATTGCTTTTTCGGAGCAATTCTATCGTTCGGTCGAGTGTTCACTGTACTCCAAGTGTGTTTCGACCTGTTTAAAGATCAGATTAAACGAAGTTCATGTGGAAATTTGCACTGAAAGCAGCAAATCATCAATACCGTGTGAAATCGTCCTGTTTCGTTCGACACATGTGGGTGGACGGTACCACATACTGCATAAATGGAGGGGTTACTATATTTTGACTTGTAAAATTGTGTAGAGGCATACGAAATCGAATTTATGAAGTTTCACCACAACGGCAACGCACAAAATCACCCAGTAAAGCAGTAGGGAGATTTCGTTTTATAAAAAAAATCTCCGATTGGAACCCGCGCACGAAGCCTTCAAACAACTATTGCTTTTCTCTAAAGTTTTAGTAGAAAGCATTACACTACAATAGCCACCGGTAGTCAATACCAGACCTCACCATTGGAGAGGATTTGGTGTTACAAAAGAAAGATAGGCAGGGGGAATTTAAACCATGGACCACATCCGCAAAAAACGGCCGGAATTTGCAGAGCCGTTAATTTTAATTTTTCCATTTTGTTTGCTCTTTGGCTTACGGCATTTATATGTACGTTTTATACCCAGAGCCTTGCTGGCTAGGTGTGTTCATGAAAATCGATCAGGGCGGTCCAGCCAAACTAGGTGGTGCAATTGAAGGGTGTGAGGGACAATTTGCTGGCAACTTTATTACTTACGAAGCTGAAATGGGCTTAATGATTGGCTTCCATTGGGTGTACGATAAATCAAGGGCAAAGGTATGATTTTTTGACAATTAACATAAGTGTTTTCGATTTATTTTTAAAAAGGATATCATCAATATGAAATGTGAAATTTATCTCGCTGATTGTGATTGTATTTAAATTAAACTTCGGCATTCATGGAAACGAATTAAAGTATACGAATGGACAAATAACTTTTCATGCTGTACTTCCAGTAGTTTAGCGGGTTATGATTGATTCTACTGTATTGTTGAACGTGTGATTTCAATAACATTGTATCGTTGAAATCGAATAACGAAATATATAAGTTCCCAAGTTGTTTTTTGACCTCCGGACTAAGCGCAATTTTTTTAGGAGTAACCCAAGGATTATTCTCACACTATACGAGAACAAGATGTTAAGGATATTCCAAGGATCATTATAGTGATATTGAAAACATAATTTACGTTCCCAACTTCTGTTAAGACATGATAAATAATAATCGAGATCACCACCATAGAGGCTGAATCAGCCCTGCACTTTGGAAAATCATCAATTTATAGGCGTAAACATGGGAAGAGCAACTGCCGCCTAAGCTTTGTTTTTTTTTAAAAAGTTCAACAGCTGCCCATAAATTAGAAATTGGCTTATATGCCATTTTTGTCAAAATCGAAAAAATGGTGCTACTTGATAGGTTCTGGACATTTGTTCTAAAGTCACAACCTTCGAAATTCTAAGTATCTCGGGAGTACTGTACCACGGAGGCAACTTCAAAATCATCTTCAGAACTTTGTTCTGAATCCTTTGAAGTGCTTTTTTCCTGGTAGTGCAACAACTAGACCATATTGGCACAGCGTAAAGCATGACCGGTCTAAAAACTTGTTTACATATTAGAAGTTTATTCGTGAGACAAAGTTTGGATTTTCTGTTTATAAGAAGTTACATTTGGCTTGAATTGCCTCAATGTGATCTTTAAAAGTTAATTATTGGTCTAGTACTAAACCAAGATATTTCACTTGACTTGACCAGGAAATTGGAACTCCGTTCAAAGTGACTATGTGACTACTACTAGGTTTAAAAAAGGAAGCTCTAGGCTTATGTGGAAATATTATAAGTTGAATTTTAGAAGCGTTGGGAGATATCTTCCATTTTTGTAAATAAAGAGAGAAAACATCTAAACTTTTCTGCAGTCTGCTAAAAATAACACGAAGACTTTTTCCTTTAGCGGAACTGCCTGTGTCATCAGCGAACAAATATGTGTGGCAACACTGAGGCAAATCAGGGAGGTCCGAGGTGAAAATGTTATACAATATAGAAGAATGCTACCCTGAAGAACTTCAGCTCTAACTGGTAGTCGATCAGATTTGGATTTTTTTATAATTTACCTGCAGAGTTCTGCATGTTAAATAATTTTTAACTAATTTCATAATATAGAGTGAAAAGTTCTGATTTTTCAATTTAGCAATCAAACCTTCATGCCATACACTGTCGAATGCTTTTTCTATGCCTAGGAGTGCAACTCCAGTTGAGCAGCCTTCAGATTTGATTGAACGAATTAAATTGGTAACTCTTAAGAGTTGATGAGTAGTTGAATGCCCATGGCGAAATCCAAACTGCTCATCTGCAAAAATTGAGTTCGTATTGATGTGAAGCATCATACTATTTAATTTTTTTTAAGTTCACTTATTGAAGAAAGCAAACTTATTGGACGGTAGCTAGAAGCATCAGCTGGATTTTTATCCGGCTTCAAAATTGTAACAACTTTTGCATTTTTTTCCATTTATCAGGAAAGTATGCCAAATGGAAACATCTGTTAAATAATTTTACCATGAAAGACAAGGTACTCTCTGGGATTTTTTATCAGGATATAGAAAATTCCATCATCACCTGGAGCTTTCATACTATGGAACTTTTTAGTTATAGATCTTACCTCGTCCAAATCAGTACCCCAGGAATCATCAAAATATTTTCCCGAGAGAAAATATTCAGATGATCCCGAGTAACATGATTCTCAAAAGGACTAGTAAGACCCAAACTGAAATTATGGGAACTCTCGAATTGCTCAGCAAGTTTCTGAGCTTTTTTCCAAATTTGTGATCAAAATGTTACCACCTTCTTTAGGCGCTGCAATAGGATTTTGAGGTTTTTCAAATTTTTTGTGAGTTTCAAAAAGGGTTTTTAACTCGCGTCTAATATCGATACATTATTTTTTAAAGGTTTGTTCCTCAGGGCAGAGAATAGCTTTTTAATTGTTTTTGCAAATCCCGCCAGATAATGTTCATGGAAGGATCGCGTGTTCTTTGATATTGTCTCCTACGGACATTTTTAAGACGGATCAAGAGCTGAATATCGTTGTCTATTATAATTGAATCGAATTTAATCTCGCATTTTGGTACTGAGGCAGCTCTTGCTTCAACTATAGAAGTAGTCAGAGATTCAAGAGCATAATTAATTTCATCTTTGGTTTGCAAAGGAATGTTTGGATCGAAGTTATATTCCATAATTGATCGATATTGCTCCCAATCAGTAATTGAAAGTAGAGCTGTTGGGATAAGAAATTATGTCTTGGGATATTTCAAAAGTTACTGGAAGGTGATCAGAACTGAAGTCAGCATGAGTAACCAATTGGCTTCAAAGTTGACATGAATCAGTTAAGACCAAATCAATAGTTGAGGAATTTCTTGCTGAAGAAAAGCATATTGAATTGTATAATACATAACCTGCAGAACAATCAAACAGAATATTACCATTGGAATGGCTTTGAGCATCATTCCATGAGCGATGTTTTGCATTAAAATCACAGATAATGAAAACTTTGGACCTATGACGGGTAAGTTTCTGAAGATCACTCTTGAGAAAAATCTTTTGCTGGCCTACACATTGGAATGGCAAATAGGTAGCTATAAAGGTCAGTTGTCCAAATTTTATTTCGACTGAAATTCCAAAGGTTTCAAAACTTGCTAACGAAGAATGAATTTGATGTTTGATACGTCTATGAACAATGATGGCAACGCCACCACCAGCAAACATTTCGATTAATGAAATAATTTACGTTATGGTTAAAATTAAGGTTTAGGGACCGTTTCAGTTTTAACGGAAATATGCATGTTATGAACTCTCAAAAAGTTAAATAGCTCGTCTTCATTATCTTTAAGAGCATTCGAATTTAAAATATTTAATTATTTTAAATCCATTGCTGAATTTGAATGTCTTGACGATATTGTACCCAAATTTTACTCCAGTTTGAATAGCATCAAACATGGAGTTAGTTTTTAGCATATCAGTAATCATGTCAATGAATGATTTCTGTAAAAATTCCATTTAAGAAGCAGTAATGCTTCCAAAGTCAAAAACTTCCAAGCAGATTACTATAAGAATCCGAAGGATCGAACAGGAATTTTCCAAGTCAATGGCCAACCAGGATTACCTCGGGTAGGGTCCAAACAGGATCGAAGAGGAATAAAAGTCAAACAAGGTAGAAATTTTACAGGTTGAGCAGTGAAAACTGCTGTTTAAATTTGTTGTAGCTTTAGGTACCTATCTTTAAAAAAAACTATAACAGATACGCATTTAGTAACAGCAATAAACGCAAAACGTGTCTATTAACATTTTTTTTTAAATTGATAGTGACAGTAAATAGTGAAAGAGAATAAGTGAAAGTGAAATTTAATTAGTGAAAGTGACAGTGAATTAGTGAAAGTCATACAATAGTAGTAGAATTAAAAAAAAAAACAACGTTAATTTTAAAAGTCTTAAAAAAACATATTCTATACCAATGAGTTGTAAAAGAAATTGTTATTATGGGGTTGAATTTTGCTGCAATTTCATTTTTTTACTTGAGATCATCACAAATTGTTAAATCGAAGTCCCAAAATGTTGAAAATTATTTTTTGTCTAGCTACCGTAAATATATCAAAGGTTATATTTTTTTTTTAAATCCTTGATCATTAAATCTGATTTCACAAAATCTTTAAAATATTCATATTCTGAGATTTTGGAAGTTTCTTCTAATTGGTATCTTCAGGCGAACCAGCCTTTACGCTGAAAACCTCTTAAACAAAGAAACATAAAAAATTGTGTCTTTCATATATTTCAAAGTCTCACAATATTACTTTTTCCAGAAACTCAAATTTATTGCTCATCGCATATTAGCTTATTGCGTGTTCTAAACTTAGTGTTCTAGATGCACTTCCACAGTTATTAATTGATGATGATGATGATGATGATGATGGTCCCACTTCTTACCCCTACAAAGGTTTGAGCTGGAAGATTTATCTTTAAGATAATTAAATATGACAGTGACGGGGAGGACACCCCTCACCATCCCTCTCCAAAGGGGGAGTTTGGTAAAGAGAGATGATAAAACCGATTTGTACCTTCCTAAAAAGTTGTCCTATAGCTCGCTGTCTACTCCTCTATATGCAATTTTCACACGGCCGGCCGTACTCTAAACGGAACTATCAATTCTATACTTTCATCTCCTCACTCTATCGTATTAAAATTACCACATCAGTCTGTTATTTGAAATTAGAAAACTATTACTATTTAAATACTCCAACAGCTGGCCTTTAACAACAAGTTCTTAAATTTTCTCTAATGTGTGCAACATGTTGATGGGGCGAAACGCTTCGGCTTTAGTCGTTCCAGCAACTTTTTGAATAGGGACCACTAAGGATTCCTTCCAAATTTGTGGCACATGTCCAGTTTGCAATGATTCATTAATAAGGTCCAGCGAGATGTGGCCAATGACATGAAAGCAATCTTGAATAACTCTAGCATTAACATTATCTACTCCAGCCGATTTTCCTGATGAAAAACAAATAACTCTAAGTTCTTTCGATGCCTGTGCATGTGCATCTCTTGCATTAATGTCTGGCAAGTATAATCATACTCTATTTCCAGGAAAGTCAAGAAATTTTCCACCACGAAAAATTTCTAGACGGGACCGGGAATCGAACCCAGCCACCTTGGTCTTGCTGCGCCTTTACCGACTGAGCTAAAGTAGACCCTGATAAATTCTACAATATTAGTATTGAAAGATTCTTCAGTATTTTCTAGATTATGAAATTTTTGTACAAATATATTGGATTTCCCAATGATCTAGATTCCAAAATTTTGAAATTTAAGAAATTTTGAAATATTCCTTACTTTTTTTAGGCCTGAGAAACATAAAAAAAAACCTTAAAAAGAAATCTTAAAATTATTGCAAAATTATAAACGGCTCAAAATGTTCAAAAATTATCGGAGTCCAGAATATCGGGAAAAATTAAGCAATAGTAATAAGTAAAATTTAATGTTCAGTGTCTAGAATTCAAAAACGCTTTTAAATTTTCCAGAACCTTTATTAAAAACATCTTACCCCAAAATCTTAAAAAAAAATTCTAAAAGGTATAAAACTTTAAATCCGGAGTGATTTGAGATTTGGGCGTAATTGCTTTTGTAAACAAAGACGTCAATTGCCGATTTCTCTTGAATTAAAGCTTAATCTCATAAACAAACTATACCAAATTATAGAGGAATCATTCCTCTACCTCATAGCGTTGTTAGTTTTCGAGATTGAGCTTTTATTCGTGAGACATCGGTGATTGACGTGTTAGTTTACAAATGAAATTACGCCCAAATGTTAAATCTCTCCGGATATTGCCTTTTGTCCTTCTTTGAAAGATTCAACATTTTGTCCATTTGACCAATTGTCCCATGGTTCAATTGGACCTTATGTCCATTTTTGAACCATTCGGTCATTTTTCCATTAAAATTTTCAATTTTGTGAAAAGCAACCGTGAACAATGGTAGGTAGAGTCCCTATGAGTACTGATGTCAATGCCATTTGTTTTGTTTTTTGTCAAATTGTATAGCTATTTATTGATAGGTTGTAAAGGAGGGACTGTACTCAAGTAACAATTTCCGATTTATGAGGGTTCTGTAGACCATTAGTGAGACTTGTAGAAAGGTTTAATACCTCGATAAAACATGTAATGTAAGTTGGGTAATTAAACCATATGGATAGTCCACGCAGAGTAAGAAGATATCATTGATCTCTCAACAATTCTCCACGTGGAATTTAGGCAGCCATTTATCAATTTGCCCCCATATTACGGTACCTACGATTAAACAAATCAACACAACCCTACATCGAATATTATTTCCATCATCGTCATAGAACGACAGCATAACTTCATACAGTCGACTTCCGATCCATGTCGATAGAAGTGATACTTTATGATGAGTAAGGAAATACACCTCGTTGAGGATGCGTCACTACCTCATCCCTTTCAGGAATGATGTGTAATGGAAAGGAAGAAAGTACATACCTAGGCAAGGTACAACGTATATTATAGAAAATTAAATCAAATTGTGAGCATGATATCGAGAATTGAACAGTAAAGTTTCCTTACCCTCTTTCACATATATTCTGGTAGCTTATTAGAACTTTGTAGACTCCATTGCTTTCCTTCATTGAAATTTTCGTTGCATAGTATAGCATTTCATCCACTTCTCCTGATCAATCAACGGTGAAAACGATCGGTTTTAGAGCAGCACCTCCCACAGTTCGTGTAATTGTCCCAGAATGACCATCCCCCGATTGGCAGTAGCATAAAGTTCAAACACTTTCAGCTTCCGGACATGATAACCGATGCCGGTGGATAGCTCCCCTGTTGTTCGATTAATCTGAACTCGCGAATCGAAACGATTCGCGCTTGATTTGACTTTGAACTAATTTTATTGAGCGGAAAATTTTCTATTACCATATCGTCGACACATGGAGCCATGTATGTACCAACGGTCGACCGATTTCTGCTCGCTATCGTGTGCTCTATTCATCTGGTACACTTCCCAGGTTGACTGGTCCTGCCGCTGTCAGAATCATAGGAGTCATGGTTCCACGGTGTGACATAACGGGTGCGTTAGGGATGAACATTTAGTTTTAAGTATATTGAGTTGAGCAATTTGAATTAGCATCAGGAGCACTAAAACAAGTTTTAACAAGTATCGTGGGATCATCGTTAGTAGTGATAGGTAGTAACCCAGAAAATATGTTTATCAAAAGTATCTACAGTACTCTTACTCGATCTTTCCCTAGCTCGATGCAAGTGCAGGCTACTTGGAACCACTATTCCCATTCACATTTCTATAGTTTACTCCCGTAAGTAGATATCCTCGATGGTCCCTCCAATATAGACTTAGGATGAGTTGACTGTATTACTCGACATCTGGTTGTGAAGATTTGTCTGATTTTAACTTTAAGAAATGACTGAAAAGAAATTTCATCCACATCAGCACATCCCTGTATGTCTCGGGGACCGCCATCCGGCAGAGCCAGAGTGAGTGACGATGATCGAATTTGCTACAGGTAAATGATTATCAAACAGCGAGTTATTTTATGCTACACTGTCGCCGTTTTTCTTTTATAATCACGTTTTGTTCAACATCACCGGTGTGAAGATTTTCGCCTAGGTCCGATGGACCCTGTGGAGTTTTCGTTCTGCCCTATATCCCATGCCACACCAACCGGCTGTAGTGGTATCTTCCGCTAGCATAGGGAAGATAGCTCAAAACGCACCAAACTCGTTTTTAAATAAGATTTTCATACTCAGCAAAAGATCATCAAAGCAGATCAAGGAATCAAATATATCGGAAAATGACAAAATAATAACCGATCAACGAGCCGAACGATAACGCTATGTCGGAAAAGGTCAGAAATGGAAAGCAATAATGATATAATCTTCTTCTCTTTTTGCCATTTAAAATTCCCTTTGCAATGTAGCTCACTCGGGCCGGTAGAAGGAAACGAGCAAATTGTTGGCAAGCTGCTTCACGAAGTAACGCCGAAGATGATACACATATGTTGATGGGAATTTTTTGTAAGGGCAAGATCAACGCTGTAGATCATCAACTACACCAACGATACTCGTCTTCGAAGACCAATCAATCGAATCGATGACGAAGACGAAATCAGCGACGACGAAACAGAGCTTGCGAGCTATTTGTTAGGCCAGCTAATAGCAGGGAAACTGAAGAAGGCATGCGAGTCAAGGGAATCAAGCATTCCGAGTTTAAACGCAATTCCCGAACCACAATTTGATCCTTTAGCACAGGTGTACCATATTAAACTTAGGTTAAGTCAATGTCCACACATCAAGGGGAAACTATTCAATATGGAAACAGAGGCGTTATCAGATTCTGGAGCCGTAATTATCATTTTGAACTCGCTAGATCTGATCGAAATATTTTGGCTAAGCATCCAACCAGCGGTGATTCGAGTTTCCATTGCAGAGCATACTACGGATGTCGTGGTTTCGTAAACATCCCGTTTGCTTATAAGAATGTGATGAAGGTGATGCCCACAATCGTAGTTGCAGAAATTTCGCGGATAATCAACTGGAGAGCGGATTTCTGGAAGGCGTTCGGGATCAAACCTATGATCGATCTAGGGGACGGTCCAGAAATCTTTGAAACCGGAATGAACCAATATGTTTCAAGATCGAACCGACCGAGGAAATGTCGCAAGTACAGAATGAAGAACATGACGAGACGTTGGAGACCCCAGTATACGAAGGACCAACGGAGACGATTCCAGACCCGGAGTCTATTGAAACCAAACATGACTTAACTACAGAGGGGCGAAAGCAGCTTACAGACGTCATTAAGATGATTCCTTGTAGAGTCCACAAAAGGCCGCCAAAAAGGCTATACATGCACTTCCACTTCGAATTTTCAATTACACAAATCTCGGAAATCAATGCCCCATTTCACTTGAAATTGCTGCCTCATGTATGCTGCAATACAGCAAACGAGAAGTAACAATTTTATTGTGGTACGTGTCGGGGAAGCTGATATTTGTGCACGTAAAGTTTCGAAGTGGTTACGAGAATAAGGATCTCACAGCGAAACACCTTAAGGAGTTCGAGCTTACAGCAACGGGGAAGCTGGGTCAAACCCACATAATCGAACACGAAATTGTCCTGAAAGAAAGAGCAAAACCACGCAATCCAGCAATTTACAGATGCTCTCCTTATATGCAAGAAGCAATAAAGGCGGAGGTGGAGAGGTTCGAAGCGTTGGATGCTATAGAGGAGAGCTATATGGCGAATGGACCAATCTCCTCGTACCGGTTCCTTAAAAGAACGATATGGTGCGCGTTTGCCTAGATTCTAGAAAAATAAACAAGCTGACGGTGAAGGACTCCTACCCAATGCGTAATATGGAGGGCATATTTTGTCGATTGGAGCAAGCGAAGTAAGGAAGCAGAAGATGCTTTCAGAAAACTGAAGTCGTATCAGACAGCAGCACCGATTTATGGAAATCCAGATTTTGGCAAGATATTCAGAATCGAATCAGACTCATCGGATAAGGCTTTAAGTGCAGCCTTCGTACAGGAACAGGAGAGGGAACCCGGATTATCAGTTACTTTAGTTAAAAACTGAATCGGATCCAAAGATGATATTCAGCAGTCGAGATATAATGCCTCGGTGTGTTGTCTGCGATCCAACATTTCCGGCACTATATCGAAGGGACCATATTCCGCGTAGTGACGGACGCGAGAAGTCTTCTGTGGCTATTCAACATCGGGGCCGAAACAGGAAACGCCAAGCTCATGCTGTGGGCGCTGAGAATTCAGGCTTATGATTTCGATCTGGAGTATCGCAAAGGCAAATGCATCATTACCGCAGACTGCCTTTCATGGTCGATAGAGGTTAACGTGATAACCGTATCACAATCCGACCTCGTATACGAAGATCTACTTGACAGAATTCGTCAGGAACCTGTGATTACCGAATCGTGGATGGAAGAATCTTCCGATACGTCAGGACAACAAACCGTTTGAGTGACCCTCGAAGCAATATTCCCCAGCGTTCCGAAAACAATTATTCGGAAACTCCATGAGAAAGCGCATTTCGGTTATGAGAAAACATCTCTTTCAACCAGCACACCCATCTGCTCCCTTATCTTTGGAAGGAAATAATATGAATGCCTACCTGGTTCCATCGATCGAATAGCCTCAATCGAACTGAGACTATACGAGAAGATGAAGTAATGGTCTGCGGACATGTTGGAAGCCATCCCCAATGCGAAGTTGATTGCTGCCAGCTTAGAAACAACTAAACGGAACAAGGTTCCTGAAGCTTGTGGAAGGCACTAGAATTTTTATTTATGACACCGAAGTCAGTGGATCCATTGAGACACCCGTCGGTAAAATATATGTTCATGCTAATCATATCAAAGTATCAAGTTCATAATTTTGTATGACTGAGATATATTCTTCTACCCGTGTAGGTTAATCAACCATGTCTCCTTAAATCCAGGAGTTACACAAAGAAACTCAATGCATATAGGATCATAAAAATCATTGGTATAGTATTAGTTGAGCAAGAAAATGCGAAACTAAAAAAGGAAATGAAAACCAAGCAGAAAATCGTTGTTAAATTAATTGCAAATTAAGCTATTTAGAATTACGTGCATCTAGGTTATCTCATTTCAAGGCTATGGATAAAAAAAATAACAGTTATGTTTAGCATTGAATCAAAATGCGCTTTACATAAACTATAAACACAGCTTAAAACTACCCCAACAGGCTGATCCATGAAAAACAACAATGGAATGTACCGCAAGTGAAAAAAAATCCAAATTGATTGCTATCCAGAACGCATGAACCCACTTGCATACTCGCGATGTCGCTAATTTTCATAACTCCCGCTGTCTCGCCGACCTGCCAGTCAACATAAATGGCACGTAACTCAACTAAGAACCTACAAAAATGCACCTACACAGCAAAAAAATAATTTTGATATCACGTCAATGTGGATGCACTACAATCATGTCGAAAATATGGTGTAATATTACTTGCTAAAAAGGACAAAATTATCATTAATACAATGCATGAACTGACATTACGCTGCTTTTACTGCATTTGTTTATTTATGTGGTCATAAAAATTACATGAAATTTTCGACATGATTGCAGTGCATCCACTTTGATGTGATATCAAAATTATTTTTTTGCTGTGTACCCCATTACGCTTGCATCAAAGTGCTGGAAAACCGCTACAGTTCCGTGATTGTCCCTTTCCCCACCGCAGCCATCGTCGTCATCCCTATGTCTGCATGCAACCAACCACTGCAAACCACTGTTTATAATTATTTGATATAATTATCATAATTTTATTAGCAATTTATTCAATTTACTTCCTCACACAGACATTGTAGGTAGGTACAGCATATGCGCGCACGATGTGGTATTTCACCGGTGGCATTCTGAAATGACTTCATACAAATCGCGAATCGTGCTCCAGCACGTCCCTGCACGGAACATGCAACAACCGTCCATCAGGACATCCATCCAAACCGTAATTGGGTTGGACCAAAACTACCGCGTTCCACCAACACGGATGCTGCTGATGTTGCTACTCATGATGATGATGATGATGGAGGATGCTGACCGCCACAAAGAGTGATGGGAATCTGAATGCATGCATAGGTACGTCAGGAAGATGCATTTCATTATCTGGTTCTTGCGGTTGCCGCGAAACACCAGGAAAGTATTATTGGTTCGTTTCTAGTCATACAATAAACACCACTTTCTTTCTCTCTCACTCAGAAGCAACTACCTTAGATTAAACTGCGAAAAGTTTTCGAAAAATCATTCTAATTGCAATACAATCCGAACTGTATGCCAAACAAGTTAACTGAGTGCAATTTGGATCACGTTACCTTTTTTAATACTTGGGAAACTAGCAAATCCTCATATTTGCAGATCAGCACGCGAACGCTAATGTCACTACAATGATCAATTTGCGGATTAACGCCAAATCGTCAGAGACGGGCAGATCTCCGAAATAATTTTTTTTTCGTCATTTACATCCCATGTTCATACTACGGTGGTGAATGGAATACAAATGTAGGGAAACTGGATGTAATGTCAGCCTACATGCCCCTAATTTGGGCCCATACATAAATTCAGCAATCGACTAAATTTTCAAAAGCGACCAAAAATATCCATTAGTACCGTCCCAATGACGCGTTCATCTAGATAAAATGGATTAATAACAGATTTTTTGCGATGGATCCAATCTTAGATCCTTAGGCCAACATTAGAGCCATTTCCCCTATATTTATCAAAATGCAGTAGCTAAACAAAATCTTAACGAAAGGCCTAGCGTTAAAAAAAAAAACAACTAATCTAACTACCAGCAAGGTTACCTCTTAGCAAATTTCAATTCGCTTATCAATCAGGTAAATCTACGATAACGGCATTACAATCGCTGGTAAAATCGAGAAATCGCTTGAAGCCAAGGAAATAGCCGTGATTGCTTTTCTTGATGTTGAATTAGCATTTGATAATGCATCCTACAACTCAATGCGTTCAGCAAGGGACTTGGAGAACTGCATTATCGAATGGATAATGGCGATGCTCACAAATCGAGAAATTTCTGCTGATCTTGGAGGTGCGCAACTAACTATAAGATGGATGAAGGATTGTCCTCAAGGAAGGGTACTATCACATTTATTGTGGTCTTTAGTAGGGGACGAACTCCTTAAACGTTTAGCGGAGCAGGGTTTCGAGGTAATTGGTTACTCACACGATGTGGCCATTATAGTGCGGGGAAAGTTTGAGAACACGATTTCAAATCGGTTACAAAATGCCCTAAACATGACCTTGTATTGGTGTAGGAGAGAGGGCTTAAATGTAAACCCTTCAAAAACTGTCATAGTTCCTTTCACCAAAGGGAAAAAAATATGTTTACACAGCCTACTCTAGATGGAGTTCGAATTCAGTTCGCGGATGAATACCTAGGTGTTACTTTGGAAACTGAACTGGAACTCTCGTCTTGACAAGGTTATCACTAAGGCTACAAATGCGCTATGGGTCTGTAGTAAGCTGTGGGGGAAACGTGGGGACTACGATCGAATATGGTACACTGGATATATTCGGCCATAGTTCGACCAAAAACTACCTATGCTTCACTGATATGGTGGCCCAGAACAAATTAAATAGCCACTCTAAAGAAGTTAAGAAAAATACAAAGACTTGCTTGTATATCAATGACAGGAGCAATGAGAAGCACATCATCAGATGCTTTGGATGTCGTTCTCAATAATTTGCCCTTACACCAATTTGTTAAATTACAGGCAGCAAAAAGTGCTTTCAGTTTAGGGGTCGTCCATTAATTATGACACACATTTAGGGAGGAGGGGAGTTTTGAAAACTGTGACGAGCCATACAAACAAAATTAAGGTTCATACAAAAAATGTGACAAAGGGGGGAGGGGGGTTGGAAATGGGCCAAATTTGCGTGACATAATCCCTTAGTCGTCAAAATAGATGGTGACTTGGTAGGACATCTAAAGATCCTTAAGGATGTCAAGTTAAATTCAGCTGTAAAAACAATAGAAAGACAAACTACGATGTTCCCTTCAAAGTGGTTGAACCAAGCTGCCATACATGCGAGTCTGGTGGGCCAAACATACGTCCAGCCAAACATACAAGCAATCATAGAATGTGTAAACATCTGTCTAACAAGAAAATACAGGTTTGCCAAGATCTGTATATTCTCGGATAGCCAAGCTGCTCTTAATGCGCTTATGGCGTTCACATGTGGATCGAAGCTAGTGTGGGAATGTATTCTTTCCTTTAAACAATTGGCCGAAATTAACAAAGTCATATTATACTGGGTGTCCGGCCATTGTGGCATTGAAGGAAATGAAAATGCCGACAGTCTAGCAAGACGAGCTTCTGAATCGAACATCATCGGTCCGAAACCATTTTGTGGAGTCCCTGAGTGTACTATAAGAATGGAACTAAAAAGTTGGGAAACGTCCATAATAGAATCCAACTGGAACGCCTCAGATGTATCCAGACAGGCGAAAAGATTTATATGACCAAGTACAGCAAAAGCCCGAATTTTGCTTAATCTTAGTAAAAGAGATCTTCGGGTAATCACTGGTCTGATGACTGGTCACTGTCCTAGCAGATATCACTTAGAAAAAATAAAAAAGGAAAAATACCGTCTAGTGAATGTTGGTTTCGTCAATTTGAAAACGAAACTACTGAACATATAGGGTAAATTATGGCTTCGGCACCCATTGACTGTTTTCGGCAACCGAAATTGAAACGTTAATTTCACTGTATTTTCCCATCAAAACTCTTCGCTGAATGTATTAAGCCGATTCCTTACCTTTTCAGCTTCAATCTGATTACATTTTTACGACTGTGCAATCCTGTTATGCCATATTTTTCTTTAATTGAAATATACACACTACAAAATACGGCTGATTTTGAGTTGCCGATAATAGAACAGCTGGTTAACACGCAGTTCAAATGTCATGTATGTGTGTGACGCTGAGAAATCGCTAATAGAAGTTCGGACGCTGCTTAGATTGACGAGAATACGTAAATTCCCCTACTCTGCAGCTGTGGAGCACTGTTCAATCAAAGAATGTCAATATTTGGAAAAGGGAAGTTTGGCAAAGCAATCTTAAAATGGTATTAGATTTTATAAGATGAGTTGTGCCTGATTGGGACAGCGTGCAATGTCAACAAATGTCTATCACACCTTAATTGTGAGAGGATATGTGACTAGCACCAAAATAAAATGGGTCAGACAACAATATTCATAAGTAATGGACGCAGTTGTAAAAAGGCTCTACAGATACGAAAAAAAATCCAACTACCGGTGACAAGAGCCTTTTTCGTGTAATAAATATTAAATAGCTTCATTTCATATTCTGATCACAATCGCAGGGGCACCTATAACATGCCCGAGTGTTGCCAATGTTAGACACTCAGTATCAGTTTCCCAGGGGTATCCAAAGCATGTCTGGGTTTGAGGGAATGAATAAATAAGAAAATTAGTTGGCAACTTGAAGGAAAATTAGTTCTAGAACAGCTTGTCAAATAGTCATAAACTGTTTTTGCAAGCAATGACTTCAAACATCAAATTGTCGAAACTGCGAGTAGCTCGCCCATGCAAACTAACACAACCATCAGAAAGGGCAAAATGTACGAAACCTTGAGGTTAAGTTAATTTTGAGATAAAAGGCTTTGAGTGGTTTTAGTTCGCTTACAATGTACCTATTTCTGAGCTGAGTTCATCAGCTTCAAATTACTCAATATTAGGTTATACACAACTTACTCAACACTCAGGCATGCTGCGGGTGGGTTCCGGAATATGAAATAAAATTATTTAATATTACACGAGAAAGACAGTTGTCACCGGAAGGTGGATTAATCAGGATGTTTGTTCATATATCCGCAAAAAAAAATTAGGTCGGGATAAAATAAAGTAGGGCTCTATGGAAATACAAAACACACAAATTGGAACAAGTTTCTCTCAAATCGGTTTAGTCATCACTGAGATTCATTACATTTGATTTGCAGCCCTAAACACATATGCTCAGTGAACAAAAAGTTTGGATTTCCCATAGTAATTTCGATATAAACTTCAAATGGTTTGTGCCAAGTCAGTTTCTTTTCAATTGAGTTCAAATTTTGGGAGACTAATCAGGACCCGATTTGGAACCTTTTGAGCACTATGGAGCGAAAATGTCAAAATTTGCATCAGTCTAATGCTCACCCCCTGGAAGAATTTATGTTTGGTTGTCAAATCCAATTTTCTGCATTTTCTTCGATGTTACTGTCCACCATTCGTCCGTTCGGACCCAATTGACATGGTAGTAGCCTTTACAGCTTCTAGCAGGAATCACGTTGACACCGACTTCAGTCACCACCGTTGGTGGTCGGAGCTGAGATCGTTGTGCGTTTCTGGCTTGGATTATCCGATGTTCGACAGGAAAAAGTTCAGGGTGGAGGGATTTCCCGTCGGAGAGATGAAAATTTGTTCGTCCGGAAGCCTCCCTAATAAAGTTAAATAATAATAATGTTCGTCCGGAAACTGCACAGTGTACAGGCCATGTTGTGCGTGGTCGAACAATAGACATCCGTTCCGGTTTCGCTGGTAGTTCCACCAAGCTTCATGGCGGGCATTCAGGTCGCCCCCAACGATGAATTGGGAGCTAGTACGGGTGATGGCGGTCAGGTCCTTCTTGAATTGGATTCCTAGTCCATTGCTTGTGGTACACTGGCGTGGGCAGTAAACAGCGATAAACCGGACGTTTCCAGTTGGTTTCCAGTTCCTCCATACTAAGGGCCTCGATGATAGAAGTGAGGATGTGGGGCAGAGTGCAGAACTTGATTCCCTTTGTGGTCAGGGAACCAGAAGCTGTCACCGGACCTTAGGGGGGTCTCGGTTGGAAGACCCTCGTTGATGCTCTGCTTGCGGAGGAAGTCGGCAAGCTAAATCTGTTTTGCTCTGAGGCACTTACGAAGAGCACTGGTCATGATAATGGAAATCTTCGTCAGTTCATCCGCTGAGAACAGATCGGGATTATTTGTTTGAGCTGTTGGTGGTCTCCAGAATCCAAGGGACGATGGAGAGCTTTGTCCAGCAGAAGATCCAGACGTTTCTTGAGGGGGGGGGGAGGGGATTGCACCCGTGAATTCACTTGTACCTGAAGAGGCGGAGAGTTCTCCTCTCTGAAAGCCGGGGCCTTATCCTTCCTTCGTCCTGGTTGATTTTTGGTGGACGCCTGTTTTTTCGGATGCGCTTGAAATCCTTGCGTTTAGGGCACTGCTTGCCGGATCCTTGGTGAGCACCACCACAGTAAGCGCATTTGGACGCCACAGCTTCATCCGCAGCACATTCGGCGTGATTTAATGTTGCAGTTGCGGGTGCCGTATCCGAAGTTCAGACACCGTTGGCACTGAGTCACATCGCGATGTGACGGCGGACGATGATGGAATTGATGGGGCGGATGGCTTTCTGGAAGTGTACCAGGAAAAGGCAATCCGGATACGACTTCACATTCTCGTCCCTCCTTGTCATCCGATAGACGGCACTTGGGGCCAACTTGTACCGGTCCCTGATTTCAGCTTCGATAAACTTCGGGTCGAAGTTCGGTAGGCCCCTGATGACGACCTTGAATGGTATCTCACCGGGATATATCGTGGGTGAATAATTCCACCTTGGAAGACCTCAGGCGGGCGACGACCAAGCCATACTCCCCTTGGTGTCGACTCTGCCCAACTTGAATTCGGCTTTAACGCCCAGAGACGCCAGGTCCGCGATAAGCTCGTTAAGATGAGCATTTTTCACTACTAAGAGCGGATCCCGATGGAGATTCCGTAGACGGATCCCGATGGGTAAACCGAATACGGATCCCGATGGGGAAACCAAATACGGATCCCGATGGGGATTCTGTAGAAGGATACCTATGGGGATTCCGAATACGGATCCCGATGGGGATTCCGTAAACGGATCCCGATGGGGAAACCGAATACGGATCCCGATGGGGAAACCGAATACGGATCCCGATGGAGATTCCGTAGACGGATCCCGATGGGGAAACCGAATACGGATCCCGATGGGGAAACTGAATACGGATCCCAATGGGGAAGCTAAATACGTATCCCGATGGGGATTCCGTAGACGGATCCCGATGGGGAAACCAAATACGGATCCCGATGGCGAAACCAAATATAGGTCCCGATGGGGAAACCAAATACGGATCCCGATGGAGATTCCGTAGACGGATCCCAATGGGGAAACTGAATACGGATCCCGATGGGGAAACCGAATATGGATCCCAATGGGGAAACCGAATACGGATCCCGATGGGGATTCCGTAGACGGATCCCGATGGGGAAACCGAATACGGATCCCGATGGCGAAACCAAATATAGGTCCCGATGGCGAAACCAAATACGGATCCCGATGGAGATTCCGTAAATGGATCCCAATGGGGAAACTGAATACGGATCCCGATGGGGAAACCGAATACGGATCCCGATGGGAAAACCGAATAAGGTCCCGATGGGGAGACCGAATACAGATTCCGAAGACGGATCCCGATGGGGAAACCGAATACGGGTCCCGATGGGGAAACCGAATACGGAATCCGATTGGGAAACCGAATACGGGTCCCGATGGGGATTCTGTAGAAGGATCCCGATGGGGATTCTGTAGAAAGAACCCGATGGGGATTCCGAATAAGGATCCCGATGAGGATTCCGTAAACGCATCCCGATGGGGAAGCTAAATACGTATCCCGATGGGGAAACCGAATACGGATCCCGATGAGGATTCCGTAGACGGATCCCGATGGGGAAACCGAATACGCATCCCGATGGGGAAACCGAATACGGATCCCGATGGGGAAACCGAATACAGAAACCGTATTCCGTCCGCTCTTCTGATTAGTTCGCGAAATATTCCTATTTTATTCGTTAAATTTCTTAATTGTTTAACTATTTTCACTATTTGTACTATACACCCAAAAATTGTTGAATAGTGTCTCCGTCGAACGACATATTGCATGACATATTTTCCATTGATGGTATTGAGAAATATGCGTTTGAAAACACCTCCCATTTTTGTTTCAAATTTGTTTCATATTCAATTTCGTAATGTGACCCCCAGTATAGTACAGAAAGACGTAGTCCTACGTCGAAAGGAAAAAAACAGAGCAGTATGTACGGTAGTGTAGTGACTGTAAATGCTTTGGACAGCAACAATCAGAACAAGGAAGTAATCAAGGTACATCATGAGTTAGTGATAAAAATGGGCGTGGTGACCCCGGAGATCGAAGCCCAACAGTCGGAACCAGGCATGGAAAATCATTTACTTTCATTTCATGCATTCATTTATATTCATTTGCCTCTAACTTTTTTCATCAACAGCATTCCGCAAAATGTTGTTTAAAGCTTTAGTAGGATTTGTTATTAGCTACAACCCATAACTCAAGTCTTTATCTCTTATGCATCACGAATTAGAGCAGGCAGAACTTGTTACTGTTTTTCAGTGAATGTAAAACACATTCACTGAAAAACAGTAGTGGCTTCTGCTCGCTCTGGTTCGTTATGCATAAAAGATACGGATTTGAGCTGTTTACAAAAGATGTAGGTAATAGCAAAACATACAAAAGTTCTACACATCATTTTGCGGAATTCTGTTGATGAAAAAAGTTAGTGGCAAATGAATTTAAATGAATGCACGAAATGAATGCAAATGATTTTCCATGCCTGGTCGTAACTAAAGCAGCCTGCAGAACAATGGGCGGATCTTGCGGCACATGAAGCGGTGGAGAATAAAAGGATATTAGAAGTGAAGGAAAATAGATTGGTGAAAAATTCAAGATGTGAATAATTCTATTGAGAAAAACAAACCAATAAGCGTACCAAATAAATATTGTGGAAAAATAACCACACAGTAATAATAACACGGTACAATAAAATTAGCATGTGATATTTTTATGTTATAAAAGACTTTCAGCGACTTTAATATTGTGTGTGGACATTTGCAGATGTTTATCCATCACAAATGGGAAGTGCTATTAGTAAGTAGTTCCAAACCGGTGCAACAGGCAGAAATCATCATCAGGGAGCATGCCATAGCCTCGAAACGCGTGCTGGACTACGTGAAGGTGATGATCGACAACCAGCTTAAGTTCAATAACTATATCAAGACCAATAATTGAAAAGGGCTCAACTCCATTTTGTAAACACACCTTGTAAGGCCATTTTGTCGCGAACTGGAGTCCGCCAACGCGAACCAACAAAATTAACAGGTAGGGGAAATTATCCGCTACCCGACTGTGTTCTAGGTTTGCGAATGTGCCATGGTGATACAAAGAGAAAATCTATCATAGCAACTTTTGCTATGTCCGTCGAAAAATACTGCGAGCTGCTGTCCCATTCGAAAAGATCTTCATTCCTTTATTTAACGTCGGTCTCTGTTCCGCAATCTAGTGCCAATCACCGACGGACATCGATTGCCATCCATTGACGGCAATCGAATGTGCAGGAAGGCAGCTTCCACACCTGCGTAGGATATCGCACCCATTCAAACACATATTGGGCCGGGACCAACGGCTTTACTTCCCTCCCGAAGGAAGACATGACCAGAGATTTTTATGCCTCAGAAAAATCCCACCGACCTCAGCTGGGATTGAACCCAGACCCATTGGGGTGTTAGAAAGCAGTCACGCTTACCACTACACCACCGGCGCCGACCATTCGAAAAGATGTTATTGTTTAAATGAGATTCTCTGACCTCGCAGATATCTGTTCTGAGTTCTGCCCCTGGGAGCCAAAACAAACTACCCAAAACCGTCAAAACTTACGGGGGAGAGACGAGTGCTGCTATTGGCAAATCAAAGTTGGCGCTCGTGGAGAATAGAAGAACTATAAAAGTGATGATGGTTTCAAAATTTTCCACGGGGAAGTATACGAGTGCAATCTTAAAATGCTTTTATTTTGCAAATGGAACATTTTATTTAAATCTGGTTGCTGCTACAGTGGTAGAAAAGCTCAAATCTATGTGTACACCTAAAAATCTGAAAAGAAATGAATTTTTCTATATTATTTGTCTATTGAGTAGTCCTTAAGTTTTCTACTAACATAGCACCAACCAGATTTAAATAAAATGTTCCATTTGCAAAATAAAAGCATTTTAAGATTGCACTCGTATACTTCCCCGTGGAAAATTTTGAAACCATCATCACTTTTATAGTTCTTCTATTCTCCACGAGTACCAACTTTGATTTGCCAATAGACCTTTTCGAAGTTTAATCGTCTTTCTCTATCTAGCACACATGGATGAATGCATGGTTTGTTTTCCCACTAATCTTTTCCCACTAATCTGTTTCCCTCTTGCTCGCACTCGTTCGAGCTAGTGTGCGCCGATTAAACGTCAAAAAGCTCTATGACTAATAGCGAATTTGTTTATTATTCAGTTCCAACCTGGATCGGGTATCAACATTTGGTCTGTTTGTTTTCTGACAAAAGTCAGTTTGATTGTTTGTTTTTTAAACCTACATCAGGTTGAGGTTCGCACTGAAAAAAAAAATCGGTTTCGCACTGGGTTGAAACTGGTTCCAACCCCGATAATAAACAAATTCGCTATAAAATTGAGTGCCTGTATTAGTAGAGTGACAACATGCAGTGCTGACCTTTGTCATAATCGTTGAAACATTTCACACGATATTGTCAAAATTATTTTTGACATCATCACTGGAACTCTCATATAAACTTTTTTTTTCTTCGTTTTTTCGACATGACAAAGATTGAGGTAACCTGATAACAAAAAGTGAAATTCCGTGAATTCTTCTTCCTATAATTTTATATCCATTCAGCTGGTTTAATTCGTTCTCCCAGCAGCTGGTTTAATTCGTGGTTCATTCGCCTCCTCCACGTACGCAAAACCTTCAATTCGAAAACATCAAGGACGCGTTGGTCCTCCATGAGCGTAGTACAGGTCTCGTGGCCGTAGAGGACCTCCAGTCTAATCAGCGTCTTGTAGATAGTCAAGTTCGTGAGGCAGCGAATTTTATTCGACCGGAGGGTCCTCCGGAGTCCAAACTAGGCACGATTCCCTGCCATAATGTGTCTTTGAATTTCTCTGCTGGTATCATTTTTGGCGGTCACCAGTAAGCTCAAATACACGAACTCATCGACTACCTCGATTTCTTCACCGTCAATCTGAACTCGGGGTGGGAGGCTAACATTGTCTTCCCTAGAACCTCTTCCTTTCATGTATTTTGTCTTTGATGATGGCAAGTCCGATCCGCCTACCTTCAGCCTTCAGTCTGATGTACGTTTCCGACATCGTCTCAAAGTTCCGTGCCATGATGTCGATGGTATCGGCGAAGCCAAGAAACTGGATGGACTTCCTGAAGATCGTGCCACTCATGTCTATCCCAGCTCTTCTGATCACACCTTCTAATGCGATGTTGAAAAGCAGACACGAAAATCCATCACCTTGCCGTAACCCCCTTCGAGATTCAAAGGGGCTCGAGACTGTCCCCGATATTCGAACCACGCACATCACTCGATCCATCGTCGGCTTGACCAATGGCGTTATTTTATCTGGAAATCCGTACTCGGACAGAATCTACCATAGTTGATCTTTATCGATTGTGTCGTATGCAGTTTTGAAATCGTTGTATTCGCGGCATTTCTGTAGAACCTGCCGAATCGTCGAAAATTTAGTCCACCGATTAATCACACCTGTTATTGCCCCACGAACTCTCTAGCAAATGGCGACAGGCGGCAGTATAGAATTTGGGAGAGTACCTCAGCAGTGTGATCGCGCGGTAGCTGCAGCAATCCAACTTGTCGCCGTTCTTGTAGATTTGGGCATACGACTCCTTCCATCCACTCCTCCGGTAATATTTCCTCCTCCCAAATCTTGGCAATTATCCAGTGCAGCGCTCTAGCCAGTGCTTTATCACCTTATTTCAATAGTTCACTTGGTAGTTGATCTAAACCAGTTGCTTTGTTGTTCTTCAGCCGACCGATCTCCTCCTCAACTTCTTGAAGATCTTAAGCCGGTAGCCTGTCGTCTTCTGTGCATACTCCAAGGTCTGTTCCGTGTGTTGTTTATGCGGTACAGATTTTCCATTTCCTCGCGAGCTCGGTCTTTCTGTCGACGCTTCTTCCTTCGGAAAACCGAGTTTTGTCAGTTCCGCGCTTGTCTGTATCGCTCCACATTCAATCTCGTGTGGTGTTGCAGAATTCTCGCCCGTGCTGCATTCTTCTCCTCTACTAACAGTTTGCATTCGCAGTCATTTCTTAGGTCTGGAATCACAGTACCTAGTGCCGCTGCAGCAGTACAATCAACAGTGGAACGGATGTCCCTCCAGCCATCTTCAACAGTAGCTACGCCAAGCAGCTCTTCCGTGGGTAGTGCAGCGTCTAGCTGCTGCGCGTAATCCTGGGCAACTCCGGTGTTCCGTAATTGCTCGATGTTGAGTCGCGGCGTTCAACTTCAACGGGTGTTATGCACCGTCGAGAGTTTTGAGCACCTGCATACTGCAACTAAGTAGTGGTCCAAATCTATGTTCGAACTGCAGTACGTGTAGACGTTGATAATGTCGGAGAAGAATTTCCCGTCGATTAGAACGTGATCGATTTGGTTTTCTGGGTGTTGGTCAGGTGATCTCCAAATGGCTTTGCGGGGAGAGATAGTACTACGGACTACCATTCGTTTACACATCGTTGGCCGGCTCCCAGCTCGTTGGTGGTGCCACAGCTCTGGTAGAAAGTAACCACTCGATGCCCGCTTTTCCATACCGTTTGTCCCTTCCAGTAAAGTTCATGCAGTGCTACGACTTCGAAGTTGCGTGGTTGAAGTTCGTCATAGATTAACCTGTCGCAGCCCGTTTAGCCGAGCGATTTGCAGTTCCATGTTCCGAGTTTCCAATCGTAGTGCTTATTTCGTCGCGTAGGTCTGTGCCAATTGTTCCGATCCGTATTTCTTTCTTCGGTATCAACCCCATGTCTTGCCGGGGGACCATCATGCACAGCTCTGTTTAGAGTCCCACGCTGGCACTAGGACGGTGATCAGCCGCTCCTAACATGGAGAACAGACGCCGTTTTGAGTCACACCTCCATGGTGAACAGACGCTCAGGCTTGGTTAAGCATTTCCTCTATCACCGTAATGGATGAGATGTCGTCACTCTATTTACTACAGCCACTCTAGACTAAACCACAATATTCACAGTTCTCCATTATCAGCCCTGTAAACTGGTTGCAATAGATTACAATCTAGTTATGAGCCATATGAGCTTGTTTTGAATGAATACGACAATGCTAATGCGTGTCAGTGGATTAAGTGCTAAAAGAGGAAATCGATGGTGTGAAAATTTTACGAATGTGACACGATGACGCTTGGATGCATTTCATTTTTATCTTTCCTAAACTTAAGCAACGAACCGTGATTTTGATGTTTTTTTTTCTCTCAAACTTATGTATGAAATGTCCTGACCATTTTGATACTAATTGGTTGCATAACTTTACAAACCAAGTTAGGAAATTCTCCTATTGCGACTGCTGTGGTATCAACAGTGTAATCCATGAGTCATATTCTAGACAGACTATCGTTGCAATTTGAACGTGAAAGAAAGGACATATTACATCATAGATGGATTATTTTCTTAGACATTAAGTATCTCCATCCTCCTTATCGCCGAAACGATCCCCCATCATGCTGATAAATATTTACAATCCTCATTTTAATTATCATTTCGTCGTTTACATTGCTGCTTCATTTTTGCTATTTGCTGCCTAGACCACAATAAACTGAGATAGGTGAGAATTGGTTGCATTATTTGACCAATATTTTGATTATTTACCATTCTACATTTTGCTTGAAAGTATCGGCATATTTGGTCATGGCAGCTCTTTAACAATCTATATAGCGTTCTGATTCATATTTCTGACACCTTTATATTTCGGACATTTTATAATTATATCTTGAAATACCTATAATCATAAAAAATGGTTGTAAATCCGAGGGGTGACTCTACAGGAACAAGTGTGATATAATTTTAACGTTTATATCATGTAGGTATACAGGCATTACAATATACAATAAAATGAAGGTGTCCGAAATATGAATTCATACCGTTCATAAGAAACATTGGATCTCCCCGCAGGTGGATTCATGCACGCTTTTCGTCAACAGCACAGCACGGGCATTGACACAACGCAAGTCTGTGTGGTATGGCTTTATCACCTCATCACCCGGGAGGGCTCAGTGAACGCCAGAATCTTAAGAGAAGTGGATCGCGAGTTAAAAAAGCCACTGGTTGTATTTTTTTTTTTCTGTTGTTGAAATTGGAAGATAAATTAATAGCGAGTTATAGTGATCAATTTGATCAATGGCTGGAGATTTTGAGTGGATTCCTTCGGCAGCTGCAGAGGATGCGATTCATAAAAAGGCGGATCGTGAGCGGCTCAACACGCTTACTGAGGAGTCGACCAGGTGCGGTTTGGTTTTTATTTGCATTACGTCGCTGGTGATAAGTTCTGTTTTATTTGTGTAGTGCTTTGTTTTTCATAAAACGTGTTTGCCAAATTAAGACTATCAGTTGTATGCAACTCTTAAGTCTACCGTCTTTTTTCACTTTCTGTGCAGTACCCCTAGCTGGAACGTTACACTGTGCCAAAGGATAATTAGATGATAACCAACTATAGGAGTAATGGTATTGACTAACAATTAGTACGCAAGCTTTGGAACACCAGAAATAGACGAATCGTGTGAGAATGAACATATCATGCAGTAATGAAAATGCGTCTAAGGTCACCATTCACCACTCGATCTCCCTTCATCGCTCACTATTATCATTATTGGTCTAAAAACTAGCAAATTCAATAGCATTTGATGTTTTATAATAATATTGATTTTCGTTATACTAATTTACTGAAATAATGATTAGGCGAGTGGTGAATGGCAACCTTACGGTGCATGGATCGATTCTCTTAAATTGCCCACAGAAAATTTTCCTGACATATCTGTTGTGTACCCGGGTAGAAACTTTACTATTGACATCAAAACGTATATGGATTAGCTTGACAGAAGCGGTAAAATATAAAGAAATAATATAAAAAATATCATGCCAAACATCAGTTTAAAATCAAATTCTTATATTTACATACCAAAGAAAGACCTAAATTTTATTATGTTGTTATTGATGTGACAGTATAATTGCTAAATTTGGTATTGGAACGATATTGCGGGCACAATTTTCTGATATTATTCCTTGATTTGTTACTTCCTATGTCGTGTTAATCAATTTTTCGGTGTCAAGATCATAATTTTGAATGATTGAGATGTTTTTTCTACTCGGGTAGGGTGCTAGATAATTACTCTTATTTACATTTACGACGCATCGGATACGCCATACCAACTTGTGTTGATCTGTGTGACTTATCCGATGCGTCGTAAATAGGAATAAGGATGAATATCTTCTAATTGACAAACAGCAATTAATAGCCGGAAATGTCTTACGGGGCCGTTTGAGAGATTCGATCAAACTACATTGGACCTTTTGTAAAATGTTCAAAAAATGTTGTAAACATTTCAATAAAGGAAGACACTTGAAGCTATCAAGGACATAACCCGCAAAAGATACAAAGCTCACCTCACTTCATTAGCCCTCGAGCACAAACGTATCGCTAATCAGGAAATGGTCAGGGCTAAAACCCTCATTTCATATTTGCTTCTCTGCATCCAAAAATGGATTGAAATATGAGCTGTTTACATTCTTCGAACCTGAAGATTTGTGCCGCTGAAGTTGCGTATTGACGCAGTAAACATTCAGTGATATAGATTTTGAGAGGAAGTTTAAGCTACACTGTCGTGGTCTGCCAGTTGAAGGTATTGATGCCAGTTGTTGAGATGGAGTGTATTTGCTAAGAAATATCGCATAGGGGAAATGGCTCTAATGTTGGCCTATGGATCTAAGATTGAGCCCATCGCTAAAAATCTGCTATTTATCAGTTGTATCTAGGTGAACGCGTCATTGGGACGGTACTAATTGATATTTTTGGTCGCTATTGAAAATTTAGTCGATTGCTGAAATTATGTATGGGCCCAAATTAGGGGCATTTAGGCCGACATTACATTCATTTCCCCTATATCTGTGGAAGTGCTCATGTACAAGATATGGGACTTCAAGTTGCTA
Organism: Ochlerotatus camptorhynchus; assembly: GCF_037179485.1. NCBI lineage: Eukaryota > Metazoa > Arthropoda > Insecta > Diptera > Culicidae > Ochlerotatus > Ochlerotatus camptorhynchus. The sequence continues at coordinate 177,182 of NW_027040930.1, read as the reverse complement.
GGCTTGTTATTACCGGGTATGTTTACCGAAATCCGGTTTTTCGGTATTGAGAAATTAAATACCGATAAATTACCGGTAATTGATAAAATTTACCTTAAATGGAAAAAGCTAATCATAGTCAGCAAATATGCAGTATTCTTCCCATTATGTATGTAACCGATATGATTGAGTCTTCATAGCATATACCATATTGATGAATAATTCAGTCGGTAAGGGCGCAACTATACAGCAAGACCATGCTGGAGGCGGTTGCGTTCAATTCCCGGTCCGGTCTACGAATTTTTCGGGTTGAAAATTTTCTTAACTTCCGGGCAGCGTTTGTTTTTCCCACCATAATATTTACTAATGCAAAAATGGCACTGGCTTAGAAATTTCTCAATTAACAACTGTGGAAGTGCTTAAACAACACTAAGTTGAGAGTAGGGTTTTAAAATTTCCCGGGAGTCCACTCCAGGGAATCGGGAATCAAAAAAGGGATTTCCCGGAATTAATCAAAAATGCTTAAAAATTAGCTTTTTAAAAGTTACTTTTGGTGGAAATTTGCGAATAATTATTGTTGCAAATATTTTCGGATAGAAAATCCCGTTCACTCACATTCAGTTGATGTTGGCAAATGATACAAATTAGTTTAAAATTTTCGAAAATACAAAAACCTTAAAAACCCGGAAATAAAAGGAATTTTAAAAAAAACTGGAAAGTCCTGGAATTATCAGGGAATTTTTATAAAGTAAGTTCAATAGATTTCTAGAATTATGAAAATGTGTCTAGGTATAAGAAAGTGTATTCAAGTCCCAGATCTTGAAACTATTTCATGGTTTTTAATTTTTTTTTTCAATGCCAAGGATTTCATCAAATTTTAAACCAGAAAAATCATAGAAATTTGTTTAATATTTTCTTTCAACTCTCGGAAACTTGACACTTCTTCACATTTTTTTCATAAATTGAAATTTTGACAAAAAAACCTATTAGCCCCAGAATTATGTTATTGTGTATTTCAGATTTTTTCTCGGCATTCTCGTCAAAAGCGTTGAAGCGAGTGAATCAAAGTTCCTTTTGATTCTTTAAGATTGTTAATCTTTAAGCATGTGCATGAGCGTGATTGACCGCCCGAAGATACAACTCTGTTATTCCCAGATCAGCTGTAATTACACAGAGAACCAATAGACGTTGCTTGGGACTAGCATTCATCCGAAAGAAGTTTCTTCAAGCAAGCCGTATCCTCTGCAGAAAGCAAACCCTTGTCTTCACGATCCCTTAGCTTTATCTGAAACGATGCCATTTCTATCTATACAAGTAACATAATAAATTAACAAATTTTCTTGCAATCTCGTCACAGATTCGCGATAAATTATTTTTCAATTGCTCCTGTGCCGGCGCGCGCTCGGTTGGGTGTTTCACCGGATTTTCGAGTACATGAGAGTTTTCTGCACTTTCAGTGGCTTTGGCACTGTCTCCAATCACTGCTGACACTGAGGAGTCCTCTAGGGTTTGTTTGCTCGTGCCAACTTTTGCCCAGAACTGCAGCATGCTTCTCTTGTCGAGTTCTGAAATCTTGACTGAAATCGACGATGTCAACCGTAACATTTGATAACGGCACAAAAGCTTTTGTAAACAAACTTTTAAGGCCCTTTACACGCGAACCGAAGTACGCTCACGCAAACCAACAACATCATCGGATAGGGGCAACTCTCACCTTTCCGAAATTGGTTTGCGTGGGCGTACTTTGGTTAACGTGTAAAAGGTCTTAGAAAATTTGTTTACAAATGCTTTTGTTCCGTTATCAAATATTACGCCTGATGTAAACTCTTTGGGATCCTGTTTTTGAAGCTCATTCCATTGCGCCACAGCTTCTTCTTGTGTCTGCTCTTTTGTTTTGGATGGGTAGGCTGTTGCTACCAAATAATTGCTGGAAAAGCTGGTTTCGATCCATTTTCTAACACTTTAACGATCGCATGGAAAACAACCAGCACTAGCGCGATGCGTATAGAGATTAGTGACATTTAACGCTCGCACACTAGCGGGAGGAACGCCGTGTAAAGTTGTTTATTATTTTCCTCTGGCTAACCTAAAAAATGTATGAAAGTAGATCTGTCAAAATGAGTTTGACATAGATTTGTAATGTATTTTCCTCGGATATTCACTAAACACCCTCACATATCGCACCAATACAACCGGACGTGAAAATCTCTATTGAACATTCAAACTCCGAATCGGAAATAGGCAAACAAACAGTACTCTACACAGCGTTGCCAGATATACCGATTTATCGGTACTTATACCGATTTCCGAACTAGATACCAATATACAGATAAGGTTCCTCAGAATACGCGCTCGAATTTTGAAGGAAATTATTGTGAATGATTTGTATCTTTTTGAATATCTAAAATTTGTTGAGCCTTCAGAATTAAAATAAAATCATCTTTAAAAATGTCTTATGCTTGATACTCTTTCGAATAATGTTTCCATTTCCTCACCGTTTTTGGCTACCCATGACTCGAAACAATCGGTCGATTAATTTCCAGGAAATCGTTGAAATTTGAAAGGAGTTCCGAGAAACTCAGGCAATTTCCGAAAACTTCAGCAATGTTCCGAGGGGCTCATGCAAATTAAGGAAACGTAAGGAAAGTTACATGAACATTAGAACATTGTGAGAACATATTATGGGAAGTTCCATGCCTTTTATTGGCAGTTAAAATTTAAAAGAGAAGTTTAATGCTAATGTTACAATAAATTCAAGAAGTGAAGTGAGAGCACTTAAGAAATCTCGTAACCTTCAAGAAAGTCCAGAGACATTCAAAGATGATTAGAGATATTCTGGTAGCCTCATTATAATCAGGGAAGTTCCTAGTACTTGGAGTGCTTGGATGATCAGAGAACTTCAAAACAGCCCCATTTACTTCAGGAAAATTACAAGAACTTTTTAGAATGCCGTGGAATTAGGTAATATTCCTAAGTGCATTTTAGAAATATTTCGAAAACTTCAGGAACATTTGTTGGATCATTAGAACATCCCCCAGAATTCTCTTTCTTCCGGAATTGTGTCCTTGTTTATTTCGACTGTTCCGTAAGCGCTCTGGCTTCCGACTTTCTCCAGAAGTTTCTTCCAATCTACCTTAGGAAGTTTTTGCCAGCGTCTACAGGAAGTTTCTTCCGTCTTCTCCAGAAAGTTTATTTTGTCTTCTTCTGGAAGTTTTTCCATAAACCATGGGTTTTTTCGACTTCTATTGGAAGGTTTTTCCTAGCTTCTTCTGGCTTCCCCTGGAAATGGCTACCTACCTTACTTCGATTTCCAAAATTTTGGTGGCTTCCTTTGGATATGACAAACCATTGTTTTTTTTCCGATAGGTTCTTTAAATTTTCGCTTCATTTCTTGTCTTGGAAGTTCCCCAGATGTTTTTTTTTCCGACTTATCTAAGAACTTTCCTCAAACTTCGTCAAGGAGAGCTTTTTTGTTCTTTCTCTGTATATTTTTCAGCTTCCTTTAGAAGCTAATTCAAACATTTCCCGGAGTTTTCTTCTAAAAAAATCTGATCATAGTCCAAAAGTTAAAAATTTCGCCTTCAAAAACGGCAAAAATATAAAGTTAATTAGAATAGTAAATACCGATATATACCGATTTGTTAAAACCTTTGATACCGATAAGCTTTAAAACAATCTGGCAACATTGACTCTACAAACGACGGCCTTGTGACAGCTGCACGGAGAAATAAAATACCCAAAATTTGCGTTTTTACACTATATATTGTTATATTACTTAAATTGAGTTAAATGCGGTTAAATGCAAAAGTTTTACGAAAGTAAAGAAATTCAAGATAGAAAATTAAAACACATTCATTATGCAAACAATTTGATGTGCTGAAATGTTTTTGACGTTGATATTCAAACTTTACACAGCAAAAAACAAAAAATCTTCTATCCTATTCTATTTTGTCTCTTTGTTACGTAACGCAAAGCCTTACTCAGCCCTCCCCTATGCAACAATTCGTCACGATAGAAGTGACCCCCTACCCCTATAAGCGTTACTTAATTTATGGACGCCGCCTAATTCCGACACAAACTTGTTTCATTTCCCCTAGCAATCCTATAGAGATTCGCAGCCATCTTGAGCAGCCATCTTGAGCCAATCGAGCAGCAAGAACTGTCAAAATGTGAGCCAAACGAGCATTCTTATTAGAAAATATTAATAAGATTTCTTATTGGGTTGAAAACTATCGGAATCGGGATGAAATGAATTCTACCACCGCTCATCACTTAAATGTGTACACAGAAAAAAAATTGAATATGTATCAATCAATGATATTCATGGTGAAGTATTGAACATCAATAACTGGTAAAAGTTGATAGAATTTTACAGTCATCAACATGATTTGTTCTCGAATTCTGTGTACATCGTACAACGTAATATTAGGAACGGAATGACTAATGTGCAGCAGTTTTGATGTAATATTCTACAACTTTTTTTTTCTATATTCGTCAGATGTGGTAAGTGTCTAGTGGGATGCCTTGACGACTTATCATTTTCAAGAGCTGACATCTACTAACTAGACGTGAAAAATAACTGGCATCACTGATAAGTTCGAAATGTGGTGGCTTGCTTAATGCTTCAGTGGCGCCACTATGACAAATGCAAGCACATTCCCAACTAAAACATTATTTGCTATGAATGTGAGTGTGAGAGTAATGCCTGTTTGTCTGTGCTCATACAGTTGACGACGATAAAGTCACGCACAAAACTGGAACATTTTGCTCCGTGGCAAGTGTTGGCAGCTTGAGTAAACAAAACGAATCACGTTGCCAAATTGTCTAATAATATTTCCGCGAATCTCTGTATATAGGATCAGGGTTACTTCCACTCATTTCGCTACAGAAAATGTTTTTCGAGATTATCGAATCATTGGATGCTTAATGATATTCTGTACTTGTCATAGACAAGAAGAGATTGGAAAGTATGTATTTGACACATAAAACCTGTCAATTTAGCTTTAAGTGCGTCACAGTCAGCGAATTTATGACGAATCACAAAAATTGCTGATTGTGACGCAATGAAAGCAATAATTACAGGTTTTATGTGTCGAGCATATAGTTTACAACCTTTTCTTGTAACTTACAAGTACATATTATCATTATAATATCTAATGATTTCATAATTCCGAAAAAATATTTTTTATAGCAAGTGAGTGGAAGCAACCCTGTATAATTGTATAGGATTACTAATTTCCCCCTAGTGAACAATTATGCGAAGTTTCATGCAATTGATTCGTCAGTTTGTGTAGAACTGCTCAAAACCAGCCTATACCTACCTATACCGATCAACTTAGATATGCTGAGTCAACTGAGCATGTTATAAATTAAATGGTTTTTATGAGTTTAAGCTGGAATGTTTTTTTTTTAATGTGAGTGTGAGTGCGTGAAAATGCATGAGAATCTTAAGCGTGAGATTTGTTTGCCAGATTCGCACGCGAGCTTATTCTCTCATGTAGGCTCAATGAATGAGATTTTTAGGATGATTTTCCAACTATTGCAAACGAACCAGTTGTACTCGATTCGGTTCAGCCATCTCCAAGAAAAGTGGGACAATAACAAAGTTTTATAGCGGAATTTAATTTTTTTGTTTATTAATTTATTTGATAAGGCTCAATCGAATTAACTTTACAGAGCCGAGGATTCTTGTTCACTATAAAATACATCTTAAAACTATGCACTTAAAAGGTACAACACAATAAATACTTTATCTTCCGCTATCCAATAAGCCTGCTCCATCAGAACGGAAGCCGCTTTCAGTGATTTCATTGTATGGCAGTATTGCCAACGGGGGGCAAAGCGCTTCCATTGCGGCAATGGACGCAAAACGTGGTCAGCACTCGCACACTCATCACGAAATGGTTGCTTTCCAAAAACTGCTGATGAAGAACAATGAGGAGGACCACCCAATGGCTGCTGCCGAGTAAACAGACGATCGCGTGACACACAACGAGAGTGGCCTGCTTCTGTCGACAGCCAAGTGAACACTGACCGGAGTCAATTGTCCGATCGGGATACACTTCAATAGCGTTTTATAAACCGGTGTAAACTAACGATTTTAAATTGACTTACTACTTGACTAGCCTATTGGTCCCAAGCAAATCGATTAACGTACCCCATTCTAGTAAAAATTCCAGTACTACACTATATTTGTTTTGATTCGCTATGAAAGTTTGACAGATAAAATGAGGGGTTCGTGGATTTTCCTATGTTTCGAGGGGTGTATCGATTAGCTTGGGGCCACCAGAGTGAGCCAAAAAGCTGAGCACATTTCTTCGGGACCTACTAGTCTTAGGGTTACCTCTATGGTTTTATGGGAGCCTGAAACATACAAGCCGATTCATCAATCGCCAAGAAAATCGAGCGAACATATATACACATACACACATAGAGGCATTTTCTAATCTCGTCAAGCTGAGTATTGGTATGTCAGTCCAGACCTCTGTCAAAACGTGTTTATCAAGTGATATTATAGCCTTTCGGTACACCTTTGTGTGCGAAAAAGGCAAAAAAATATGTCATGGCTGCTGATAGGGTTTTTTCCTATGGGATTTTTGTTCAACAACTCGTTATTTTCTATATCTCGATGGTCCCTACAATATCGAGTTGGTGAGATAACATAATTTTAAAATAATGTTTCCAAAATAAATATCAAAAACTAAGTGTATCCATGTTGTTTCAATTTATGGTGGTGTGCGGACCATAGATTGAAACATTGAAATTCGGTTGAACCAATTAAACGAATTGAAGGTAGAAGTCAAAATATAATAAAAGACAAGATAGATTATCTTAGCCTCTTAATCGCAAAGTACTGCTTCATACCGAAAACAATCCATACTCTCCAGTATTTGTTTACACTTCCAATTTAAGCATTTTTTTTCGGAAATATCGAAGTTCTTCTTACTGCAATCAGTTAACGAAGTGGATTTTACCAGTTCAAGATGGTGATATGGAAATCATAGAAAATAAAGTACTGTAATCTGGGGACAAATTGATCACCGGGGTGAAACTTGACACTGTTTTATCAAGGGACTCTAATGATTGTTTTTATGATTTTTTTCATCAAAAATTATATTTTACTGCACACTTTTTTTTACGTTCAATAGCTAACCTTGTACTCATTCAATCAAACGATTATTAAACTGCAAGGACTGTTGTCATTAGCGTGGAAGTGGCTAGAATATGTTGCTTGAACTCCTGGAGTAAATTGGAGATAACATTAACCAGTTGTTTTATTCAAATAGTACTGTAAAGTTAAGTGTCATAGATAGTTTATGTTTTGACCCATGACCCATAAAGTTTTACATCGGTCTATTTTTTTATTTAACTTTAGTAAAATGAGATATTATCTTCAATCCACCATTTCCATGAAAGTCGTAAATATATCATTGATAAATATAATTAAAAATGGTTCCCTTGTTAACATATGAATGTTGTAGGGTAGGGCACGAATATTTTTGATTGTTTGAACCAATGTCACCCCCACTTACCGTACGCTGTATTCCAAGTATTTAAAATATTACGAAATAGAGAAAGAAGAAATTAAGAATTTCTTTTAGACGCTTTTTTTCTTTAGAGCTCATATAGAAGCTTATCTTAGACGGATGCCAGTAAATCAGAGTAGCTACGCAGTAAAGGAGCATTTTTCAAAGGTTTATGGATGATTTCATCGTATTAATGTTACGAAAACCATTAGCCGATTCCTTAAAGCAACTTATTTTAATACCATTAGTTGGTCAATGGTCTTTTTATATAAATTTACTTATGCAGTGATCAATTTTCCAAAAGGTTAAATTTGCGTCAGAATGAAGACATATTAAAATAACCCAATTTAAGACAGGGCGTTTCTTTAAAAATAAAATATTTGATAGGGGAAATGGATGTAATGTCGTCCTATATGCCCCTAATTTGGGTCCATACACAAATTCAGCAATCGACTAAATTTTCAATAGCATCAATTAGTACTCTCCCAATGACGGGTTCATCTAGATAAAATTGATAATTTTTAGCGATGGTCCCAATCTTAGATAAATAGGTCAACATTAGAGCCATTTCCCCTTTTATGATTATCAATTTATATTTCATTTCAAAAAAGTCAAAACACATGAAAATTTTGAAAATTATCAAAAAATATCAAAGATACCAGTTTAAGTCAACATGCATCACTATTAATTAACAAGCCATTTTTTTTATAATGTCAAGCCATACGGATCTGTCAAAGTTAGATAACATGTGAATAAATTAATCTATCCAAACGATTCCAAACATAATTGATCTCTGAAGAAAATAAACATCTTTTTTTTTAGATACTGACCCAGGGTGACACGTTTTCCAAATATAATACTCAAACATCCAAATATGAAGAAAACTCGCTAATGTTTGCAAATGTTCTTGAGTGCCAATTAATATATTATAGAATCGGTCAACAATTTACTCATATCATCAATTTTAGCAACAAATCAGATTGACTCTTTTTCTTCTTCATTGGCTATAACGTCCCAACTAGAACCAGCTCTTCCTCAGTTGTTGATTAAGAGCTTAAGATGCATACGTACATTCTTGGTCAAATCAAAAAATTTCCCACACGAAAAAATCCTCGACCGGACCGGTTATCGAACCCACTGCCTACAAAGTTTGATTTACTGTGTCTAACTAGACTATCCGAGGGCCCCAAGTTATTAGCATTATCAATTCACACATGCCCGATTCAGAGAAATATTACTCTGAGTGTGACTTCAAACCGACCAGTTACGAAAAGTACTTCGATCAAGTTGCCCAGCAATCACAAACCATACGGATGATCACTCCAAAAATTCAAATAAATGGTAGCGAAGCTACAGACATATCCAGTTCCTTCTCTTCACTGGAAAGTGAAATAGAAATTATGCGGCTCACCGAAACTACGTAACAGCTTATAATTAGTCATCTCATTTTCCATTCCTCATTTCTCACAGTGAATTTCCCATGTGTCCGGCGATTTACATTACCGAAACTAACTCACCCCTAAATAATTAGTCATCACATTTTCCATTCCTCATTTCTTACAGTGAATCCACCGTGTGTCCAGCGATTCATATTATCGAAGCGAAATCACCCGCAACGATGGAACTGACCCCAACGATCCAACAGTCGCCCAAACTTACACCGAATGTCAGCTTTGCTTCACGGCCCGATTGTCGACGTCCCACGGGAAACAGCTTATTCGGGGACGACCATCCACAAGACAGCGGCTCTCGACGGCCCTCGTTCTTTGGCGGCTTTTCTAGGGCTTCCTTTAGTGTGCAGAAGAAAAATCTGATCGAATTCCTGCAGCATCACGGTAGCAAGCTGTCGCTGAATAAGAAGGATGATACTAAGCATGAATCGCCTGAGTACAAGGAGATGCGGGATAAAAACCGGGCGGTGGCGCAGTAAGTACCAACACAGCAATAGTTGGTCGATTTGATTTTGAAGTCCTACCTTCATGTTTTCATATGTCGTTTTCACTACACCGGTGTAGTGTAAGCAGCAATAAGCGCTAGTTATTGACAGCTCATCATCATTTGTTTGTAAGCAAAGGTGCCACCGAGAGCTACACCCTAAAAAAATTCGGTGTTCGGCGGGGTAGCACCGGTGTAGCTACACCGCAAAAACGAAAACGACAATAGAGATTAGGGTTGATGCATATATTATGTCACGCTCTAAGGGGGGAGGGGGGGGGCTTCTAAGATTTTGTGACAAGCAATGCATTAGGTATAGGAAAAACGTCACGATAGGGGGGAGGGGGTAATTTTTTGCTCGATTTAGCGTGACATAATTAATGCATGGGCCCTTAGTGACGTTTAACGCACGCATACTAGCAGGTGCATCGTCGTGTTAAGTTGTTTATTATTTTCCTCTGACTGACCTAAAAAATGTTTGAAATTAGATCTGTCAAAATGAGTTTGACATTGATTTGTTATGTATTTTCCTCAGTTTTTCAATAACACGCTCCCACATATCGCACCAATACAACCGGGCGTGACAATATCTAATGGGGAATTTTTACTTGCGCATTTCATAATTATTACCGACTTCGGTAATTTTTTACCGAACTTTTAACAACTGAAAGTTCGGTAAATCTTTGACCCTCATACCAAAAGCTGATTCACAAAATTTTAATTTCAAAACACTGTCAGTCTGTGCAGTGTTGTCCTTAAAGCTGTCTATAAATCCTATCAAAAAATTATCGGCTTCTAAATCAATCAAATTATCAAAATCAGTTATTAACATGAAGTTTATTTTAAAAAAAGTGATCTTCAGCAAAGTTGTAGTTGATGAATACCAGGTAGCAATCTTTTGCGTAAATCATTATGTCGACAGGCGAGGACATTGAAAACAAAAAGTACACTTTTCACATAGTAATTCCCATATAAACTTGAAAGGGAGAACGATCTGATTAAGAATCGATTGAGCTAGGTGAAGCAAAATCGTTATTTTGAACCACTCGCTTCCTTAGGGCAAATATTTTAATGGGTGATAGAAGATTTGCCGAAACAAATTGTTCTGCGCATATTTTTTGTTAAATTATTCATTTATTTGATAAGGCTCAGTCGAATTAACTTTACTGAGCCGAGGATTCTTGTTCAATTTACAAAACATCTTAAAACTATCATCAAAAGGTACAACACAATAAACACTTTATCTTCCGCTATCCAAAAAGCCTCCTCCATCAGAACGGGAGCCGCTTCCAGTAGTTTCTTTGTATGGCAGTATCGCCAACGAGGGGCAGAGCCCAAGTATCATTTCTGGTTTTATAAGGTTTCTGTAGAGCATGATTTAAGCTTGTAGAATGCTATGAAACCTCGATAAAACTTGAAATGTTTCTTGGGAGCGCGTTCATTGCAGCAATGATCACAAAACGTGGTCATTACTCACACACTCATCACGAAACGGTTGCTTTCCAAAGTCGACGAGGCATCGGCCAAAAGAACTGCTGATGAAGAACAATGAGGAATACCGCACAATGGTTGCTGCCGAGTAAACAGACGATCGCGTGACACACATCGAGAGTGATCTGCTTCTGTCGACAGCAGCGTTGCCAGAATGTTTTAAAGCTTATCGGTATCAAAGGTTTTAAAAAATAGGTATTTATCGGTATTTACTATTTTAATTGATTTAATATCTTTGCCGTTTTTGAAAGCGAAAATTTTAACTTTTGGACTATGATCGGAAAGTTCCGGAAGAAAACTCCGGGGAATGTTTGAATTAGCTTCTGGAGGAAGCTGAAAACAACATTCAAAGAAAAAAGGAAGAAGCTCTCCTGGAGGAAATTTGAGGAAAGTTCTTAGAGAAGTCGGAAAAACAACCGTGAAACTTCCAAGACATAAATTGAGAAACTTCTGGTGAAAATTTAAAGAAGCTTTCAGAAAAAAAATCGGATTTCACATTTAAATGGAAGGCAGAAAAGTTTCAGAAATCGGAAGTAAATTCCAGAAGTAGCCATTTCCAGGGAAAGCCAGAAGAAGCTCAAAAAAACCTTCCAATAGAAGTCAAACAATAAAAAACAACTGGACAAAATTCCAAACTAGACGAAAGAAATTTCTGGGAGAAGTTTAATTGAACTTCCTGAAGAAGACGGAAGAAACTTCCTAGAGACGCTGGCAAAAACTTCCTATGGTACATGGGGAAAAAATCTGGAGAAAGTCGGAAGCCAGCGTGCTTACGGAGCAGTCGAAAGAAACAAGGACATAATTCCGGAAGAAAGAGCTCTTGGGGGATGTTCTAATGATCCAGAAAATTTTCCAATTTTTGCAACATTCCTGAAATGTACTTAGGAATATTCCATATTTCCTCGGAATTCCTTAAAAGTTCTTGTAATTTTCTTTAAGTTAATAGGGCTGATTAAGTTAAAAGGAAGATTGCGAAATTTCTTAAGCGCACAATTTTCTTGAATTTATTGTTACATCAGCATTGAAGTTCTCTGATCTTCGCGATTTTTCTAATTTTTAAAAGTTATCGACACTGCCATTAATAAGCACGGAACTTCCCATAAAATTTTCTCACAATGTGTTAATGTTCGTGTAACTTGCCTTACGTTTCTTAAATTTGCATGAGCCCCTCGGAACATTGCTGAAGTTTTCGGAAATTGCCTGAGTTTCTCTGAACTCCTTTGAAATTTCAGCGATTTCCTTGAAATTTATAGATCTGTCCTGATGTTCTCGGAGCTTTCTAAACTTCTCTCCTGAAACTAATGGAGCTGTCCTGAAAACCATTAAATTTTCCAGAAGTTCTTTGGACTTATGAAGCATCCAAAATATTTATGATGTTGCCTTAAGTTCACTGGAGTTCGCTGGACTTTCCTAAAATTTCCGGGTTTAGAATTTTAACAGAAGTTATTGAAACGTTCTTTAATTTATAGAAACTTACTCAAAAGTCTGGACATTTCTGAAGTTTCAGAACTTCTTAAAAGTTCCTGCAGCTAGTGTGGATTCGCAATCAAAATCTGGAAGCATCCCTGAAGTTCCGGGAAAGTTGAAAAATAAACTGGCGGGAGAAGATGAAAGACACATTCCTGGGGAAAGTTGCAAGAAAATTCAGGAAGTTTAATAATGTTTAAAAAGTATTTCTCGATTCACCCGAAATTACCAGAAAGAGCCATCGACTGTTTATCGATTCATGGGTAGCCTAAAACGGTGAGAACATTGAAACATTAATCGAAAGAGTATCCATAAGACATTTTTAAAGATGATTTTTTTTTTCATAATTTTAAAGGCTCAAACAATTTGAGATATCCAAAATGATACAAGTCTCTCACAATAATTTTCTTCGAAATTATAGCGCGGCAGGTAATAATCATTTTGATTATTTAAAAAAAAATCGGTATAAATTGGTATAAAACCTCTATTATTGTAGAGTGTGCAACAGGAGCTAATCTAAATGATGTGAAAATGGTATTGAAAACAATCTGGGTGAAAAATATAGTGCTATTGTTCTCACTTCGGTGCCAAGATTGAAAATAGTGGGCATGAGCAATCAGTTTTCCTCCGATGTCTTTATTCACTACTAAGTAAAAGTAGTGAACATGTTTGAAAATCCACGCTTCACTTATAACAAGCTTAGTGTTGTAATTGAAGTCGATGTCGATACGTATAAATGTGATCGGTGCTCGATAGTTCCCGCGATTAATGTGTAGGAGATGTTTCAAATGTGGAGAATTTGGACACAAAAGCAACAACACAAAACGTCGGAGTTTACGTCAACAAATAATTTGAAAATGAATAAAGAACGTAAAATGAACTTGGACGTCAACCATGCCGCATTCAGTTCAGACTTTTTAGTTTATAAGATACTTTTTGATAAGAAGAAAAGCAGCTTGCGTTTCAATAAATAGCAGCCAAGTTCCAGGAATGTGAATGTATTCTGAGGAACCTTTTTTTTTTTATCTAGTTCGTTTATTTGGAAGGCTCAATCGCGTTAGCTTTACGGAGCCGATAATTCATTGTTCACTGTGTGTAACAAAATTCACTTAATTCTATGTCTAGTAGGAGTTGGGCCGATTACTCGCGGCTTACTCGAGGTTAGAAGGGTACATTTTCGAAGGATAGGATCAGGGGAGGAACTTGGGGTAGGGTTTCGTTGTCTCATCAGAGCGTTGTCGCCAGTATGAACGGTAGTGCTGTTCTAGCTTCGTCCGGAGTTTGACCGGCTATGGTGGGTGACCAGTGGGCGACGATGAGACTCATCGAGACGGGGGGACAAGACAAACAAAAACTAATAAAGAGAGACAAAAGACAAAAGGAATTAAATTCTTATACTAGACATTTGAAGAAAAACATAAACGGACTGCATATAGCAGAGATCACGGGTTGCCAACACGTCTCTGATAGGAACATAGGGTTGTCTTCCTTGGGCCTCGAGGGTATTCAAAAGTCGCTCTCTGGCGGCGTCATTATCCGTACATTGCCAAACTGCGTGTTCGATGTCATCGTAACCGTTTCCACACCGACAGATGTTGCTGTCCACGAGGTTTATTCTATTGAGATGAGCATCTAGCGAGTAGTGGTTGGACATAAGTCTACTCATCACGCGAATAAAGTCACGACTTAAGCCCAAGCCTTTAAACCACGCTCTCGAAGGAACATTAGGAATAATTGAATGTAACCACCGTCCAAGATTTCCAGTGTCCCAATCGGTTTGCCAACTCGAAAAGGTACTCTGACGCACTAAATGGTAAAATTCATCGTGTGAAATTTGCCTGTCATACAATTCGCCTTCCTGCGCGCCCACCTTTGCGAGAGAGTCCGCCTTCTCATTGCCTGGGATTGAGCAATGTGAGGGGACCCATACAAAGGTAATCATATATGATCTTTCGACCAGCACACACATCTGCTCCCTTACCTTTGAAAGGAAATAAGATGAGTGCCTACCTTGTTTCATCGACCGAATAGCCTCAATCGAACTGAGACTATCCGAGAAGATGAAGTAATGGTCTGTGGGCATATTGGAAATCATCCCCAATGCGAAGTTGATTGCTGCCAGCTCAGCAACAAAAACGGAACAAGGTTCCTGAAGTTTGCGGAAGGCGCTAGAGTTTTCATTGAAGACACCGAAGCCAGTGGATCCATTGAGACGGGACCCGTCTGTAAAATATCTTTTCATGCAATTGACTTGTTGGTACTTTTCAGTAAAAATACGCGGAATAATAATAGGTCGAAGTTGATCGGGAATCCCATGAGTTGCTTGTTTCATGGTCAGATCATATTCAATTGAGGAACTGCGATTGGTGAAGTGAACACGGTCTGGAGTATAACAAGGAAGACACATATCTGATGATATGTAGTGGTGGTAGATTCTCATAAATCGAGATTGTGTGTTCAGCCCAAGAATTTCTTCAAAATTAGCAATTATAAGTGTGTTCGTCACTCCGCATTTGATTAGTATTCTGAGAGAGAGCTCCCAGAAACGGTTCTGGAGGGGTGTTACTCCTGCCAGAACCTCGAGACTCATGTTATGCGTTGAGTGCATACAGCCTAGAGCAATACGCAGACAACGATATTGAATTCGTTCCAATTTTATTAGGTGACTTTTTCTTGCCGAGAGAAAGCAGAAAGAGCCGTACTCTAGAACAGAGAGAATAGTTGTTTTATAAAGCGTTATGAGGTCTCCCGGATGAGCACCCCACCATGTGCCGCAAATTGAACGGAGAAAGTTGATCCTCTGCTGACATTTTTGCTTCAAATACGTAATATGGGTATTCCAAGTGCACTTTAAATCAAACCAGACCCCAAGGTACTTGAAAGACAATGATTGGGTAATGTTTCTGCCCAAAAGATTAAGCTGCATTTGGGCTGGGTACCGCTTTCGAGTAAACACTACCAGTTCAGTTTTCTGCGGCGAGAATTCGATCCCTAGATTCATAGCCCAAGAAGACAAGTTATCTAAGGAATTTTGCAATGGTCCTTGCAAGTCCACGGCATGTGGACCTCTTACGGAAACCACACCGTCATCTGCAAGTTGTCTTAGCGTGCATTGTTCTGCCAAACAGTTGTCGATATCTTTGACATAAAAGTTATAAAGAAGAGGGCTGAGACATGAGCCTTGGGGCAGGCCCATGTAACTAATTCTGGAAGTTGTCAGTTGTCCAAGAGAAAAGTTCATTTGCTTTTCTGACAACAAATTGTACAAGAAAATATTTAAAATTCCAGAAAGTCCACATCTGTGCAGATTGTCTGACAGAATTTCAATGGAAACTGAATCAAAAGCCCCCTTAATGTCCAAGAATACTGAAGCCAATTGCTCCTTGTGCGCAAAGGCCAGTTGAATATCTGTGGAAAGCAGCGCTAGACAATCGTTTGTTCCTTTGCTCTTGCGGAACCCAAACTGTGTATTTGATAGCAAGTTATTTGATTCGACCCAGTGATCGAGTCTCCGAAGGATCATTTTCTCCAACAATTTCCTAATGCACGAAAGCATAGCAATCGGACGGTATGAGTTATGGTCAGACGCTGGTTTGCCAGGTTTTTTAATGGCTATTACTTTGACCTGTTTCCATTCAGGCGGTACAATGTTGTTTTCTAGCAAGGAATTGAATAAATCTAGCAAGCGTCTTTTAGCGATATCTGGGAGATTTTTCAGAAGATTGAATTTAATCATATCGCTTCCCGGTGAGGAGTTGTTCGATGAGAGAAGAGCCATAGAGAAATCCAGCATTGAGAATGGTCTATCCAGAGAGCCGCCGCTAGGAGACGCTTCTCGAAGAATATTTTGTGCTGGAACTGAGTCCGGAAAGACCTTTTTAGCGAAATCGAATATCCATCGGTTGGAGTATTCTTCACTCTCATTGAAAGATGAGCGGTTACGCATGTTGCGAGCCACCCTCCACAAGGTGTTCATGGAGGTTTCTCGTGAGAGTCCCTCGACGAAATTGCGCCAATAACCGCGTTTTTTTGCTTTGATTAATTGTTTCAGCTTTGTCTCAAGCTTTGAATATTCCTCGAAGTAAGTGGAGGTTTTGTGTCTACGAAAAGCTTTGAAAGCATCAGATTTTTCTACATACAATTTTGTGCATTCTTCGTCCCAACCAGGTGTGGCTGGTCTCCTTTTAAAGGGTGCACTTGGAACTTTTCTTTTTTGTGCTTCCAGTGAGCTTTTGTAAATCAAATCGGCTAGGAATCGATATTCTTCCAATGGTGGAAGCGCATCTATTGATTCGACACCGATTGTCACCGCCGTTGCATATTTCTGCCAGTCGATGCTCCTTGTAAGATCAAATGGAACCCGAGATGGTTCTGCAGAGTGAGGGCCACACTTTATTGAAATGATGATTGGCAAATGATCGCTACCATGGGGATCATTGATAACCTTCCACTGACAATCCAATGATAGCGATCTTGAACACAAAGATAGGTCGAGTCGGCTTTCTCGAGCCGGAGGTTTTGCTATACGTGTCGCTTCACCAGTGTTCAAAATAGTCAAATTGAAATCGTCACATAAATCGTAAAAAATAGCCGCTCTATTGTCGTCATATAGATCGCCCCACCCAGTACCATGGGAGTTCATATCACCCAGAATTAATACTGGGGATGGAAGAATCGAAACTAGATTCCAGAGTTGACTACGGCTAATGGAGGTTCTTGGTGGAACGTATACTGAAGCTATGCAAAGATCTTTGTTCTTCACATTTATTTGGCAAGCAACGATTTCGACGCCGGATAGAGCAGGAAGGGAAATTTTGTAGAAAGGGTAGCACTTTTTGATCCCTAAAAGTACTCCTCCATAAGAATCGTCTCTATCCAGGCGTATAATGTTAAAATCGTGGAAGTTGAGTTCTTTATCGGAAGAAAGCCATGTTTCACAGAGAGCAAATATATCACAATCAGAATTGTGAAGTAAAAATTTGAACGAGTCTAGTTTAGGCACTAGACTACGGCAGTTCCACTGTAGCACCGTGATCATATCTTCAACCTCGTTCGACGAATTATCCATCGAAAGATATGATTGATGCAAGGAGGGGCCATGAAACAGTCAATTGCTTAAGATATGATTCTAACGTTGGAAGCAAGGCAGAAACTAAGCTTCTAAGAGGGTCTTGTATGTTGAACATATTTAATATGAATTCCACAATGTCCGAAAAAGCTAGCAAACCTCGTTCGAACTTGGATTTCTTTTGAGAAGTTTGAGGAGCAGCTTTATTATTTTTCTTATCTTTTTTGGGCAATGGTGGAAAATTCCTGCTGCATCCAGGGATTGGTTCAGCAGGAGCCTTCGGTTTTGTTTTTTCATCCCCATTACCCTGGGAATTTGCCAATCTTCTGGAGGTGACTTTTGTTTTCTTACGGCGCACTTTCGGGGAGGGGCATTTTCTTTTTGAGGATCCGTCCATTTTTGAAGGTGCGTGTACCACCGTAGAATCACCTTCATCGGATGAGTCAGAGTCCGATTCTTCAGCGGACAAAATCGAAAATTGGTTTGCATCTTGGACGGCTGATGCAGCCTTCACCATTTGAGCATATGTCTGCTTGGAGCGTCCAGAGATTGAACGCTGCACTTTATCGGAGTGCTGCTTGTACAACGGGCACTCCTGCAAAGGGTGAGGATTCTCGCCACAATAAGCGCATTTTACTGATTCTTTGTGGCAAGAATCCTCTTTGTGGTTTTCACCACATTTGCCACAACGAGTTTTGTTGCCGCAATGGCTGGCCGAGTGTCCCAGCCTTTTGCAGTTGGTACAATTGTATACCCTCTGTACAAACAGCCGCACCGGAAAAAAAGCACCATCAATTTTAACAAAGTTTGGCAGAACCGAACCTGCGAAAGTCACGCGAAACGAGTCTGAATGCCGATAAACTTTTTTACCGTCTAGCAAAGATGCTGAATGCAGTTGCCTTACATCCAGTATCTTCACTAGCGCGGTAGCGAATGTCGAGTTTTTAAAAGTTCCCGAGGCATGTTTCAAGTCCTCGACAGTCAGACTCGCGTCGGAGACCACGCCTTCTATCTCCACATCTCGAGAAGGGATGTAGATGTTATACTCAACACTAAAAAGCTCGTGTTCAGCAATTTTATTTGCCACATCATAAGTCGGTGCTTCTACCCGCAGTTTGTTGAATCTTTCCTTGTGTACCAAGATTCCCGGATACTTCCGCAGCAAATCTCTCGTAATGTCGAGAGTTTTCAAAGGTTTATTTTTGGGCCGAAAAAAGACAACCCATGGTCCTTTCGAAGACGGTTGGTAGTATCTGGTTCGCGCAACGTAGGCATCCGAAGACGCCATAAGTGTTGCGCAAAAGCGGTGCACAACCGCTTAAAAATGAAAAAAAAAAAAAAAAAACTTAAGAATAACTTTCACCAATTAATTTACTTAACTACTAGTTGTTAATATTTCGTTGCCATGCAACCATACAAAAAAAAAATATTATCAAAAAAAAAAAAAAAAAAATTATATACAAAAACAAAAATAACTTTTTACTAATTGCAAAAATGCCCCACCCTATTAGGGAGAGCACACTGCCACAAGGCAACTTTGCTATACAATAGCAAGGCAATCGAAAAAACTATTCTACTATACTTATGCCGTTTGCTACTGCTTGCTTGCAGCTGCAGGTGGCGATACAATGGAGACGTCGATAACTGCGATACAATGGAGACGTCGTGATGATGGTGATCTTTCACCGGGATGGGTAGAGATGGACACTCGAAATAAACGGGCTCGCCGAATTTCGGTGCTTCCGAGACACGCGCGCTTATCACCTGGACACTGCACTGTGATGCGAAAAAACCACGCGGGTGGAAAAAAAATCACAACTAATACTTTATGTCGTGTGAGAGACCGGGACCGTGTTAACCGACTCAGCGCTCGATACGGAATGATTCTGAGGAACCTTATCTGCATATCGGTATCTAGCTCGGAAATCGGTATAAATACAGATAAATCGGTATATCTGGCAACGCTGGTCGACAGCCGAGTGAACACTGAGTTCTACGCATATGATCAATCTCAAAGATTACAGAGCTATTGAACATTTTCTGTTTTGGTCTATGCTTGCCATAAATTAGCTCTAACTCGAAAAATATGCTTTAGCACAAAATTAAACGCATCCATCGGACCACCTAAAAAAATCCTTCTTAATAGTGTCCTTTCTACTTCAAGTAAGCTGCATTAAGCTACAGTTAAGAGATAAACAAGTCTAAGATTGGTGTTTTTCTACGTGTTCTCCCTCATTATGTCAAAAGATACGTAATAAAGTGTAATTTTTTGTCTAACCAAAATATACCTCTTAAAGCGATCTACAACTCTCACTTTGACACCATCTTTCTATTTCGTTTAGCTTTGTTGCAATTTTGTTCTAAACACATCATGTTGGATAGTTTATTAATCGTTGCATAAAACATTAATTCAACCCCACCGTGTGTTACTGTTGACGTATGCATGCAGCGCGCACAGCACACTTGATCGCCGCGTGGATTGATTGTTTTCTGCATGCTGCACATACTTACCTTACCAATCAGGCTAAGGCCTTGTTGTCCTCTGCTGTCCGAAGAAGTCGTCTCCACTCTACTCGATCCATGGCCACAGTTCGCCAACCTCGTAGTCTGCGAAGGGTCCGTAGGTCACCTTCTACTTGGTCGATCCACCTTGCCCGCTGCGCGCCTCTTCTTCTTGTTCCTGTTGGGTCGCTTTCTAGAACCATTTTCACTGGCTCGTCGTGCGACATTCTTACGACGTGCCCAGCCCACCGTAGTCGCCCAATTTGTGCAATGTGCAATTCGTGGTTCATTCGCCTCCTCCACGTTCCGTCATCCACCTACACTCCACCGTAGATAGTACGCAACACCTTCCGTTCGAAAACACCAAGGGCGCGTTGGTCCTCCACGAGCATAGTCCAGGTCTCGTGGCCATAGAGGACCACCAGTCTAATCAGCGTCTTGTAGACAGTCAACTTCGTGCGGCGGTGAATTTTATTCGACCGGAGCGTCCTCCGGAGTCCATAATGCGTCTTTGAATTTCTCTGCTGGTATCATTTTCGGCGGTCACCAGTGAGCCCAAATACACGAACTCATCGACCACCTCGTTTTCGTCACCGTCAATCTGAACTCGGGGTGGGAGGCTAACATTGTCTTCCCTAGAATCTCTTCCTTTCATGTTTTTTGTCTTTGATGCGTTGATGGCAAGTCCAATCAGTCTAGCTTCAGCCTTCAGTGTGATGAACGTTTCCGCCATCATCTCAAAATTCCGTGCCATAATGTCAATGTCATCGGCGAAGCCAAGGAGCTGGATGGACTTCCTGAATATCGTGCCACTCGTGTCTATCCCAGCTCTTCTGATCACACCTTCTAACGCGATGTTGAACAGCAGACACGAAAGTCCATCACCTTGCCGTAACCCCCTTCGAGATTCAAAGGGACTCGAGAGTGTCCCCGATACTGACCAATCGCGTCAGTTTGTGCGGAAATCCGTACTCGTGCATAATCTGCCATAGCTGATCTCGATCGATTGTGTCGTATGCGGATTTGAAATCGATGAACAAATGATATGTGGGCACGTTGTATTCGCAGCATTTCTGCAGAACCTGCCGAATCGCGAAAATTTGGTCCGTGGTAGCGCGGGCACCCATGAATCCCGCCTGGTATTGCCCCTCGAACTCTCTTGCAAATGGTGACAGACGGCGGCATAGAATTTGGGAGAGTACTTTGTAGGCGGCGCGTGTGAGTTTCGATTTTCTCTTCTTGGTCACACTTATCAGACCATAAATAAACGCGACGATCAAGTGTGCTGTGCGCGCTGCATACAGACGTCAACAGTAACACACGGTGGCACAGTGGTTGAAAAGTCCATTTTGACGCTCTTAATTAATAGCACCATGGAGAGTGGATTTAGAGTAATGACGTCTTCAGCAAAGTTGTGTGTTTCATCTTTTGAAGGTCTGGGTTTTGTGATTAATCCTCCTTAAAGTGAAATGAAAAATTTATTTGTTCACAATGTCGAGATAAATGGATGACGTCTTCAGCAAAGTTGTAGCAAAAATGGTTACAAACAACTTTGCTGAATACATTAAAGTCGTAAATTTCACCCAAATCGAGATAGAGAGCGTTGTTTGAGGACGGACCCCCAAAAACACGTTTTTCATCATAACTCATATTTTCTTTAATTTAAAAAAATTAAAACTAAATGCAGCTTACTTGAAGTAGAAAGAATACTACATATTACCAACAATCAATACGAAACTAACGATTTTAAATTGGCTCACCACTTTAGTAGCCTATTGGTCCCAAGCAAACGATTAACGTACCCTATTCTAGTTGAAATTCTATTACTACACTATGTTTGTTTTGATTCGCTATGAAAGTTTGACAGATAACATCAGGGGTGTGTGGATTCATGCAGAACATGCAGGGGTGAGTGAAATAGCTTGGGACTGCTTGGGACCGTTGTTCTGGTACTGAGTGAGCCAAAAATAATAATGATTTTCTTCGGGACCCAGTGGTCTTAGAGTTACCTCTATGATATTACCGTATGCGTGATAATGTTTGCACCATCGTACAAATAAGGTTCCCGTTTCATCTGTGCATACAATGCCTTGGTTTTCTTTGCATGCACGTAACCTATTGGCATTGACGAGAGCTCTGTAACTCTTTACTCCTATGGAGAAATCTCATATATAACTGTCAGTCTATGTGTGAAACATGGCGGACTTTTTCTTATTCTCTCAATCCAACGCAAAACCCCATAAGGAACTGTCAAAATGTGTATGAAGAAATCTGGATCAACAATAGAAAAGGGCCCATAAGCATTTGTAAACAAACCGTTCCAAAGCCCATTCCTCACAAATCGAAGGCCGCCCACACAAATCAACACCATCATCGTGTAGGTAGAAGTTTCCCCTATCCGATGATAGTGTTGGTTTGCATGGGTGGCCTTCGCTTTGTGAGTAAAGGGCTTTGGAACGGTTTGCTGATGAGCCTTTTTCTATTGTTGATCCAGAAATGTCGCTTCGGGACTGGTGTCAAGACGAATAGCTCATACCGTAGTAGGCTGTGTATAAAAAAAAATGATTTACTTAGTTTGACAGTTGCACCATGACGACGTGGCAGCGTATTCGTGATTTGTCCCACGCGCAAATGTCGCAAAAAGACATTTCATTCGCCGTGAGAGTGTCCCGGTGGACCGTCAAAAGGGTATTAGACCGAGAAAAGAAAGGACAACTATCCGCGAAGGTGGCCACAGGTCGTCCGAGGTCAGCTCGGGTTCCGAGGGTTATCGCTGCTATCAAAATGAAGATTCGGGTGAATCCAGTGCGTTCAATAAGGAAAATGGCAAAGGAACACGGGATCAGTGACTTTACGGCACGGAAGATCGTAAAGGAATATTTCGGGGCGAAGTCGAGGGCACTGAAAAAAACTCACATGATTACCAACCGCATCCGGGAGCTACGAGTCGAACGATGCAAGAAAATCTTGACCTTTCTTAAGCGAAAAAATCCGGTAATCCTGTTCACCGACGAGAGCATGTTTACCGTCGATCCCGTATCAAATTCCAGAATCGACCGGTATATTAGTTCTCTTCCGGTAAAAGACGTGGCCGACGAGCACAAGAACGTGTATCTGACTAAGCATCCTGCTAGCGTTATGGTGTTTGGATTGGTTCCGATAGCAAAAAAATTGACCCGTTGTTCATTCCAGAAGGCGACAAGGTCAACACGGAGGTATACATCGGGATTTTAAGTAAGTATGTTCTTCCGTGGATCAAAGAACAGTACGGTCCGAAGCCAAATGTTGGATTTCAACAAGATTGGGCTCCGTGCCACACCTCGAACCGCACTCAGAAGTCGTTGCAGGAACATCTTCCGTTCTGGACGAAGCATATGTGGCCGCCATCCAGCCCCGATCTTAATCCGCTGGATTACTCAATATGGCGCGTCATGAAGGCCAAGGCCTGTTCTAAATACCAACCGAGTACAGCAAGCCTCAGACAAACATTGACCCGTACCTGGAGAGAAATGGATCCACCCTACATTATTAGAACCTGCCGTGCATTCCGGAAGCGTGTGGCGGCTGTAATTGCAGCAAGTGGAAACTCGATCGATGATTAACATAGTTTTAGACTCTGAGAAACATCCCCCCTTTAAATAAATAAAAAAACTCGAAAACGAGATTTCGAGATTTTTTTTAGCTTTAACATTGCTTAATTTAAGCAACATAAGCGACATTTAAGCTGTATAATGGAGGCGACAATTTTGTGCTAAGTAACATATTTTTCAAGCTAGAACCAATTTATGGCAAGCATAGACCAAATAACTCAACCAAATAACATTAGCCGAAATGTAAATGGTATTGAAAAATTAATTTGTGAGAAATTGGACCATATGAAAAACTCTTTTTTTTTTTAATTACTGCGGAAAAACAATTAGCTGTTACAAATGAGCAGCGCAGTGTATCTAGGACGATCCAGTTGGAATCGGAACAAAATACCAGACGCAAAAAACGTAAATTAATAATTAGTAATAGTGATAATGATGATGATGTTTTTCAAGAAAATGCGAGTTTTGCGAATGTCGTAAAAATACATCGTCGTGCTAGTAAAAGTAAAAATATTAGTAACAGTAACAAACAGAGTAATCGTAAGACTCGTCCAGTCATTGTAATTAAAGCAAAAGAGTCTAAAAAAGCTTGCGAAGAATTTTAGGAATGGTAAAGATGGCTCTATTATTGTTGAGTGTGCAACAGGAGCTAATCTAAATGATGTGAAAAATGGTATTGAAAGTAATCTGGGTGAAAAATATAGTGCTGTTGTTCCCACTTCGATGCTAAAATTGATAATAGTGGGCATGAGCAATAAGTATTCCTCCGATGTCTTCACTGATTTCTTAAAAATTCAAAATGAAGACATCGCTATAAATGATGTAGAAGTAGTTAACATGTTTGAAAATCCACGCTTCACTTATAACAATTTTAGTGTTGTAATTGAAGTTGATGTCGATACGCATAAATGTTTGTTATGTGCGAAAAAAGTAAATGTAAGGTTTGATCGATGCGATTAATGTGTTGAGATGTTTCAAATGTGGGGAATTTGGGCACAAAAGCATGCATTGCAAAAATTGTGAGAGATTCTCTAGGTGCAGGCAACAACACAAAACGTCGGAGTGTACGTCAACTGTATTGAAATGAATTAATTATTTGAAAATGAATAAAGAACGTAAAAAAAACTTGGCCTTCTCCAGTGCTGAATGCGAATCTTGGTTTTGAACGTATAAGTCGAGTCGCGAGGAAAAACTCTCACAGTTTGCAGGAAAAAAATAATAGAAGCAAAATATTTCTCATAAAAAATTCTAATGAAGGATTTCAAAATCTATCTTTTCAGTAACCAGTTCAGTATCGCCTTGTCTGCTTTGTACGCCAAACTGATCATAGTGCTCGGAATCGCCTTTCCCATAACGGATGTCGTGTCCGAAAAGGCTCCTCAACACTTCTACCAAGGATTCTACCTGTATCTGTACTTGATCAGTGTTCTTTTTACAATATACCTCTACGTTATACGCTTCCAGCACAATGCCAAGCTGAACTACATCTTGAGGCAATACCGTAAGTACATCTCTGTAAACTCTTTTTTGCTATCGTTCACTGTGTGGGTCATCAGACACTTCTCCTCAGCCCGGTTATCGCTCGAAGTTTGATAGCCGTTGTCAATTTTGATAGCACGAGACTTGTGCCATTTTTTTGTGCTCCATTTCGGCAACACCGAACGTCATGGCAATACAAACTCTCGTGCTGCAATTGCAGCTATTCAGTAATTAAACTGTTCAGATTAGATATTTTCAGTTCAGAGAAGAACTAGCATTTGGCGTTAGATTATCAGCTTTGATAGCATGCTGTGGCTGTCAGTTGCGCCGAATTATTTTCCCTGGAACGGCAATAAGGTTTTCAAAAGACGCACGCTCACTTTATGTGCCGTTTATCAGTTGCAATCATACTAAAAATCGTCAAACATCCTTCGTGACGGATAACGTCATTTAACACGGTTAATTTGTTTGCTTTCCAGATGAACCTGGTGGTATACCAGAAATGTTGAAACCGAAAGAGGCCCGATTCGGTTCATTCTACCTCCGGGTTGGAGCAATTGCCTTCGGAATCGGAAGCATGGTCTACTCTGGTCTTGAGCTTGGCCAGTACTTTGAGTTGAAACGTAAGTCGAACGTCATCCAACTAGACGCCGAACAAATCCAATTTCAGTACGAATTCAATTCGATTTCCCCTCGGGAGGAGCACGCTTGCTGTGTGCTTACGGAACGCGTAAAATTGGCTGTTATGGCCATAGTCTCGATTGGAGCCGTCCATGGATGGCCATAAAGTTATACCGCATATGTTATAAATTCTCCTTCTCTTTATCGACGCAGGCGATGAAAGATGTCAAAATGTTCTAATTGCATTAATTCCGGCCGCTCGAATGGCACTATGCATTGTACAGATGCAGTTTCTGTTCTTCAGCAGCGTACCACAGTTTCACATGAACCGGCACAAATTCATTTCCCGCTTTGGCCTGATGCATATGCTGGCCACCAACCTGTGCGAGTGGCTGTACGTGATAATCGAAGAGGCCAAGCACGAGATTGCCCACATCGCACACGAGGGGATAGCCATCCATGCGAAAAGTGGTGAAGCAGCAGCAATGACAGGTAAGATTTGCGATTCAATGTGCCTTTTACCGGAAGCACTGAGAAATATTTTATTTCAAATTTTACTCATTGTTTCAAGTATTGAATATTGCCAAGAATTGACAGGTTTATTGCTATAACAATCCATCTATAACGTCATGGATTGACTGTAGATATCCAGTGTCCAGAACTAACAGAATTGATTCGCACCATTTTCTTTCGCAGACAATGGACTAAAAGCGAAGCTAATCCAGCTAAACGCCACCCATTATGTGCAGCACCACTTGAGCAAGCGTGACGGTGCCAGCGCATCGCTGGCCGGTATCGAATGCCTTCGGACCAACATAATGGGGTCATTGGTACAGAACGCGTCCCCATTCCTGTTTCCTTGCACCATTGAGTACTCGCTGATTTGCGCTGTCATTCTGTTTGAAATGTGGAAGAAACTGCGGGAAACCGAACGGGGCAGAAATGGCTCGCGTAAAAGCTCCCGGAAAAGCCTCACCGGAAAAAGTGCCCATCTACTGTCCATTGACTGCTCCAATGCTCAACGTGGGATGTTCGGAGGGATTTTGGTCATCGTACTAACCATCATAGTGCTGATAATGTACTTTGTACTCCACAAGGAAATGTACTTTCAGCGGATGGCAACCATCGAGGTTACAATTAGCGAAATAATTATCTACACGATAACCGCATTTGCTGTTGTGTGGGCCATGATCCAAATGCGTGACCTCAAGTTTTCGCAGAAGAAAGGTGATGGTGGAATCCGTTTGGACTGCACACTACTAGTCCTTGCCCAGATCGGTATCTACATCTACTGCATGTTTAGCATGATCGGAACTTTCTTCTCGATCGGCATTACAGAACATGCTTCGATTTACTCATTAGTGGCGGAGATGATTTCGCTGATACAAACAACCCTGCAAACCTTGTTTGTCATGAATGCCTGGTGGCGGCGATGCAAGGGTGCCAAACAGAATCGCACCAAACCGGGAAGGGAGACCATCACATTCCTGCTTATTGCCAACATGGCCATCTGGATCATTAACACGCTGATCAAAACTAATGCAAGCTTCAGACCAACGTTGATGGCGTTTTACGGCATCTGGGCTTGGACAATCATTACGCACATTTCGATGCCGCTGGCAATATTCTATCGATTCCATTCGACTATCTGTCTCTTTGAGGTCTGGAAAAATACCTACAAAGTTAGATATGAACAAAATTGATTTCTAGATTACACCGTTAGTAGTTCGTAGAAATATACCATAAAAATATGTGATTATTAGGCTAAGTTTATATGATGTGCTACTGCGTAGTACATGTATCGTTTAAAATAAAAACTCAATCTGACTTCTGACAATTTTGTTTAATTTATCCCCGTCGTAATACACTGGAGTTTACATGAAAAACAAGATAATCAATTTCCATATGATATTTATTCATTTATTTTGAGTACCTCATGACTGACTACATCGTCTTAATTAAAGGACCGGGGAAATACAGATTGAATAAGTTTGCTTTACCACTCCCTTGCTCAGACTGGCATAAGAACTTTATATATTTTCCAAACCATGCACAACACAATAAATAGGTGAAACAAACATTGTAAAGCCCAAAGTTTAAAAATAATTCAGTACGCAGTTGACAGATGAGGATCTCAGCCTATCAATAGAAGTCCATCGCCGATACGATTGGAAATATGACGTTGCAGTGATGCGGCTGGATCATAGTAATCGAATTGTCCGGTGTTTTCGTTAGAGCACGTGAAATTCGACCAATTTGTAAATTCAACCTCTTAAAATGTTCTTTTTGGTTTGATAAATTCAAGTTTGCGCACTAAAAAATATAGGAATAATCCTAAAAATGGGATTGAATCCACAATATAGACGCAATTGATGAATATAGTCTTTAGCCAAACATCAACTTAACTTTAACTGAACTTTAACATAATATTAACTTAACATTGACTTAATTTTAACATATTAAGAACTTTCAAAAAAAGTATCAATACATTTCTTGACACCCTCAGAATTTTCAAGAAGTTCCAAAAACTTCCAAAAAGTTCCAATAACATTCAATAAATTCTAAAAGCGCTCAACAACTTCCAAGTTCCTTGAACTGAAAATTACTGAAATAGATTCAACATAAATTAAACTAAACTTTATCTTAAGTTTCACATAACTTTATCTTAATTTTAAGAAATTTTTACTATATCTTTAACTTAAGTTTAACTAAACCTTCACTAAACTTTATCTTGACTTAGGATTTATTTTTACTTAACTTGATTTTATCAATATAAATATCATTAGCTTAACTTTAACTAAACTTTATCCTTACTAAAACTTTCCCATAACTTTAACTGAACGTTGACTTAATTTTAACACTTGTAGATTTTAACTTTAACTAATTAACTTAGCTGTAACTTTAACTAAACATAACATGAACTAAAGGTTAACTTAAATAAAACTTAATTTTAACTTATTTTTAACTTAAGAAGAACTTCCAAGAAATCTAAAGTTTCAAAGAATTCCAAGAACAACCAAAAACTTTTAAAAAATCCAAAAAGATGTATGAACCTC
Organism: Ochlerotatus camptorhynchus; assembly: GCF_037179485.1. Classification (NCBI taxonomy): domain Eukaryota; kingdom Metazoa; phylum Arthropoda; class Insecta; order Diptera; family Culicidae; genus Ochlerotatus; species Ochlerotatus camptorhynchus. The sequence goes on along the minus strand of NW_027040930.1, from coordinate 148,468 downwards.
CAAAAGGTTTCCCTGAGGTTCTCTGGAAATAACTTCAACATAACTTAACGTTAACATATCTTCAACTTAACTTTATCTAAAATTTATATTATCGACTTAACAAAACTTTAATTTTAACTTATTTTAACACAATTTTAATTTTATTTTATCATAACTTTTACTTAACATGAACATATCTTTAACCACAGACAAACAGACATAACTCTGGAAATTTGTTCATCGAACACGCATTTAAAGGTCCATTTGAATGTTTTTAGTTGCTAGTACCGCCACCTGTGGCGCACATATTCAATGTTGGGTTTGACGTTTACACACTACCGCCATCTGTTCAGCGTACTACCCATCATAGTACACTCAACAGATGGTGATAGTGTTTTAGCGACGATGTTTTAAATATTGAATGGTTTTGTCTGTTTGTCTGTGCTTAAACTTTTACTTAACTGTAACAAAACTTCTAATTTAACTTGATTTTATCTTTAATAAAACAATAACTTAATTTTTACTAAACTTTTACTAATTAACTTATTTAACAGAACTTTAACTGAACATAACTTTAAGTTTAATTTAACTTCATTTTAATTTCACTTTATCATAACTTTTACATAATATTAACTACAACTAAACTTTGATTAAATTTAAGCTTAATTTTATCTTTAATGATTAATTATTAATAATTTAATAATTTAATTAATGTTTACTAAACATTTATTATCAACTAATTTAACTTAACTTTAACTTTAACTTAACTTTAACTTAACTTTAACTTAACTTTAACTTAACTTTAACTTAACTTTAACTTAACTTTAACTTAACTTTAACTTAACTTTAACTTAACTTTAACTTAACTTTAACTTAACTTTAACTTAACTTTAACTTAACTTTAACTTAACTTTAACTTAACTTTAACTTAACTTTAACTTAACTTTAACTTAACTTTAACTTAACTTTAACTTAACTTTAACTTAACTTTAACTTAACTTTAACTTAACTTTAACTTAACTTTAACTTAACTTTAACTTAACTTTAACTTAACTTTAACTTAACTTTAACTTAACTTTAACTTAACTTTAACTTAACTTTAACTTAACTTTAACTTAACTTTAACTTAACTTTAACTTAACTTTAACTTAACTTTAACTTAACTTTAACTTAACTTTAACTTAACTTTAACTTAACTTTAACTTAACTTTAACTTAACTTTAACTTAACTTTAACTTAACTTTAACTTAACTTTAACTTAACTTTAACTTAACTTTAACTTAACTTTAACTTAACTTTAACTTAACTTTAACTTAACTTTAACTTAACTTTAACTTAACTTTAACTTAACTTTAACTTAACTTTAACTTAACTTTAACTTAACTTTAACTTAACTTTAACTTAACTTTAACTTAACTTTAACTTAACTTTAACTTAACTTTAACTTAACTTTAACTTAACTTTAACTTAACTTTAACTTAACTTTAACTTAACTTTAACTTAACTTTAACTTAACTTTAACTTAACTTTAACTTAACTTTAACTTAACTTTAACTTAACTTTAACTTAACTTTAACTTAACTTTAACTTAACTTTAACTTAACTTTAACTTAACTTTAACTTAACTTTAACTTAACTTTAACTTAACTTTAACTTAACTTAACTTTAACTCTACACTACGCCATCTTGAAAACAGTTGAAAAATACCTAGGGTAGAGCGCTACTTCGTCGTAATCGCCCATTTCCGTTCTATCGATCAGAAAAGATCAATAATATCAATGATTTCACCGTGCACAAATCAATAATAGGTTTGTTCCGATACGCTAGTTCATTAGCTACAACATAAACCCTGTTAGAGCGCATTGTATGAATATTTACGCTCATTGTTCTCAAAACAAAAGAAGCGCTCCTAGCGAATCCCCTTTTTCTACGTTTATCCGTAGGACGAAAAAAATCTAATGGCGTTTCAATGCGTTAGGACGGAATTGAAACCCGTAGAACGAATTTAGAATCAAGAAGCAGTATTAGATTTTAAACAATATCTCAACAATTTGTGACTCTTTATCAAATCTAACGGTACGTATGGAAAGGTGAATAAATTTAGAAGCCATCTTTGACAGAAATATTCCATTTTTTGTTTAAACTCGTTCAGAAAAGAGAGGTAAAGCGCGGCTTGTGCTTAATAGGACGGAAATTAGCTCAAAAACCCTACATGTGAATTAAAAACTCATCCGCACAAAAATAGACAACAACAACAACAAACCGACAACAGCGAGCATTTGACATTTCGTCAAATAGCAACCTTCTCTCGCGCTCCTATCCTCCTATCGCGCTGCTAAATTTGAACACACGATGCTTCCCGAAAGCCTCGATCTTATTTTGGCAGCGTGTTTGGAAGCGACCGGTACGGTGCTCAGTGGTTCCAAGGGTATCAAAACACGCGCTTTTTTATTTACACTGAAATGGTTGATTAAAGGTACTAGGTGTCTTCTGAGAAGTTTCTCGGGTTACAACACTCCTTCTTATGGTAACAGAAAATTAAAAATTAATCCACTTTAAAGTGAGATGCAAAATTAATTTATTCAATACAATAAGATACAAAATAATTGTGTTTGGCAAAGCTGTAGAGAACATTACTGTGAACAATTTTGCTGAAAACTATAACTTTCTAGCTCTTATAACTGCTGAGATATAAAGGTTTTTTTGTGGAGACATCGTTAAAATCAGTTTTGTATCTGTAACTTTTTCTACAATATTTCTACATGTCTGGCATGTTCTACAAAGATGTTAGAAATATCAAATTACATATCTTTTTAGAAGATTGTTATCATCAATATTTGAAAAGTTATTTACATTTTTTGGTTGAAAATTACCCAACTTCCAATACCAATAGCTCCTAAACGGGCAAAAACGAGCAGGCCATTCTTTGAGCAATTGAAAGTTCAAGAAAATGCAATAAAATGGTGAAGAAACCAGACCGCCCCACTTGACCCTTAACTAAAATACTTGCATTAAAACTTGTCACTTTTCCGAATTTGAAATGCCGATTTTGTGAAACCACTTGACTGCTATCGAGTAGGTGTGAAAAGAGGCATACAAATGGATAACCAAGCAACCTGGGTTAATGACTAACAAAATGACTCGGGATCAAAACCAGACCACCCCCAAATGACCCTTGACTGAATCGCTTATGTACTTTAAATATTTTTCGATTTTGTCAATAAACAATACCAAAATCATTCATGATTAATGTTCATTACGTTCCAATTCAAATTGTGCGAATCTCAAAGAGCGCTTGCAGTTTCCTGTTCTCGCCGTTGTCATCTTTGATGGCCAAAAGTTGCAAAGCATCCCCGGAGCACACATCACTTGTGTTTTTCGGTAGTTCCTTCATGTTGGAAATTAACGGATCGGAGGATTCCAGAAGACGGTGAAGAAGATCTGTATTCGTAGCTTCTCTGGAAAACTTTCTCATGTGGTAGATTCTGTATTGCTTGGTATCGTTGTTTCTGCTTTGCTGGGTCTCTTCAGACAGTTGCCCAATGGGTATTAGAAACGAAGAAATCACTTTCGCCCCGTGTATGAACACTTTATGAACAGACACGGGAAGATAGTACCATGGATATAGATCGACTAGTTTACGAGCCGTTTCTATTCCGTAGCTTTCGAACCTTTCGTAGTTAATTTCGTTTGACGTTTTGATCCCGAGTCATTTTTTTAGTCACTAGAAATAACCCAGGTTGCTTGGTTATCCATTTGTATGCCTCTTTTCACACCTACTCGATAACAGTCCCGTGGTTTCACAAAATCGGCATTTCAAATTCTGAAAAGTGACAAGTTTTAATGCAAGTATTTTGGTTAAGGGTCAAGTGGGGGCGGTCTGGTTTCTTCACCAGTTTAATTGCATTTTCTTGTACTTTCAATTGCTCAATGAATGGCCTGCTCGTTTTTGCCCGTTTAGAAGCTATTGGTATTGGAAGTTGGGTAATTTTCAACCAAAAAATGTAAATAACTTTTCAAATATTGATGGTAGCAATTTGCAGTCTTCTGAAAAGATATGTAATTTGATATTTCTAACATCTTTATAGAACATGCCAGACATGTAGAAATATTGTAGAAAAAGTTACAGATACAAAACTGATTTTAACGATGTCTCCACAAAAAAACCTTTATATATCAGAAGTTATAAGAGCTAGAAAGTTATAGTCTTCAGCAAAATTGTTCACAGTAATGTTTCCTAGAGCTGAATAGAGATGAACTAGCCTAAGGCTAAAAATCTCTTTAATAAAGAATTTAAAAAAATCCTACAGCTGTGCCGAACGCAATTATTTTGTATCTTATTATGTTAAAAAAAAAATTAATTTTGCATCTCACTTTTAGGTGGATTAATCTTTAATTTTCTTTTACCATAAGAAGGAGTGTTGTAACCCAAGAAACTTCTCAGAAGACACCTAGTACCTTTAATCAACCATTTCTGCGTAAATAAAAAAGCGCGTGGTTTGATACCCTTGGCACCACTGTGCGGTGTGAAGGTACACTGATGTAAATAGACTTAAAAATTTCATAAGGTTCGACTTATGAACAACACATATGAATTTCAAAAGCGTGACTTATGAATGATTTTCGGGTAACATGAGGTAGCTCTATTACGCCTTTTATCATTTCATCTTCCCGTTGCGCGTTGAAAGACGAGTGGTCAGCACACGGGCCCCGTAAGCTCCATGGTTCGGTTCCAGTCTGCTCCGATTGATTATTTTTTTGTCAACATTATTTTTCATAAGGCAAATCAAAGAAATTCATACTGCTTTCTTGTGGCTAAAATTCATAAGTGTTTCTTATGGAATTCTTACGTTCTTTTGCCGGCGTGTATGGTAATGCGCTGCAACACAGCGCCTAACATCGCACCATGACGGTTGCTCTTAGAGCACTTCCACAGTTGTTAGTTGAGAGCTTTCGATGTCGTGCCATTTTTGCATTAGTATTATCAACGATCAATACGAAACAAACGATTTTAAATTGGCTCACTACTTGACTAGTCTATTGGTCCCAAGCAAATCGATTAACGTACCGCATTCTAGTCAAAATTCTAGTACTACACTATGTTTGTTTTGATTCGCTATGAAAGTTTGACAGATAAAATGAGGGGTTAGTGGATTTTCCTATGTTTCGAGGGGTGAATTGATTAGCTTAGAACCGAAGATAGTACCAGAGCTGAGCCAAAAAGTTGAGCACGTTTCTTCAGGACCTACTAGTCTTAGACCTCTATGGTATTATTGTCTGGCAAGTACTATTATACTCTATTCCCAGGGAAGTCGAGAAATTTTACAACCCGCAAAATTCCTAGACCTGACCGAGAATCGAACCCAGCCATCTCCAGGATGGTCTTGCTTTGTAGCTGCACCTTAACCAACTGAGCTAAGGGAGGCCCCAAAGGCAAGCTGTCAATTTTTTTTTATATGTATATATAGGCTTTCAGATGAGCGCCTCCGTGGTCTTCCAGTATCCAGACAGACTCCGTAACTCCATTCGAAGACAACACCAGCGTTCTGGCTTGCCTGTCTTGAAGACCCACTGTAATCGCCTCACAAAAACCATCCAAGCTAGGATGGTGGACCTCAGATATCAGAACTTTGCTAACAGGATCCACTCTCTCCCAGATTGTGCAAAACCCTTTAGGAAACTAACAAAAATCCTTAAAAATAAGCCAAGACCCATTCCACACCTGACCCCTCTGGATAGTCCCGGCGACCTAGTGGTTCATCTGATAACTCCTGAAGAGAAGGCTGCCGCGATAGGTCAACAGTTCGTCAGCTCCCATAATCTCGGACAAAACATCGTCAGTCCTCACGAAGCTGAGGTTGCTGTAAACGCAACCAACTCCATCAGATTCCTAATATTTTCCCCGAGGAATCCGAGATTACGGCTGACGAACTGTTGGCCTATATCAAATCGTCTAAAAACATGAAGGTTCCAGGTATTGACAACATCCTGAATCTGGAACTCAAACACTTGAGTTCCACATTCTACAACCATCTGGCACTGATTTTTAATCTGTGCCTCCGACTTGGCTACTTCTCCTCGTGTTGGAAGTCTGCTAAAGTCCCTGATGGTGGATCGATGTCTCTGTTCGCAGATGACACATCCATCGTCTACAAGGGTAGGGTCATCGGAGCTCTGACTGCCAAACATCAGAGATGCCTGGACGTCCTGTCTGAATATTTCAACAGCTGGAAGATCCGTATCAACGCGGCAAAGACCCAGGTCATCAACTTTCCACTCTCTAAATCTTCCAGACTTGTTCCCTCGGAGAATAAAGGGCGAACACGAAATTATTGCGACACCGAAAATGTCATGCCAATTTTCTTATAATGTTTAGACACAAACCAAAATTTTAGGGTAGTTTTATACATATATTTACTTCAAAAATCAAAAGAAAAGTTAATCGATGGAGCCTTGAGTGTAAAATTGAACGCATTTTCGCTTGATGCCCTCCATCAAAGCCTTTACAGTGTCATCCGGTACCAGTTTCTCAGTTTTTTTTCCATTTTCTTAACATGTCCTTCTCGTCTTTGACTGTCTTCTTGCTCTTCCGAAGTTCCCGCTTCATTATTGCCCAGTACTGCTCCACCGGGTGCAGCTCCGGACAGTTCGGCGGATTCATGTCCTTTTGAACAAAATGGACAGAATTGGCCTCATACCACTCCAGGACACTTTTAGAATAGTGGCATGATGCCAAATCTGGCCAAAATAGCGGAGCTTCGTCGTGCTGCTGCAAGAACGGCAAAAGGCGCTTCTCGAGGCACTCAGATTTGTAGATCTCGCCATTTACTGTGCCCTTTGTCACGAAAGGCTCACTCCTCAGTCCGCAAGAGCAGATGGCCTGCCAAATGAGATATTTGGAGGCGAACTTCGACATTTTCTTCTTCTTAAATTTGTCGTCCACATCGAACTTGCTCTTGCCGGTGAAAAACTCCAACCCCGGAATTTGCTTAAAATCGGCTTTTATATACGTTTCGTCGTCCATCACACAGCAGCCATATTTTGTCAGCATCTTCTCGTAGAGCTTCCGTGCCCGAGTTTTAGCCGTCGATTGTTGCCGCTCATCGCGGTTTGGGAAGTTCTGTACCTTGTATGTATGTAGTCCAGCTCTCTTCTTTGCATTCTGGACGTAGCTCTGCGACATGCCGATCTTTTTAGCCAAATCACGGCTTGAGATGTTGGGATTTGCTTTAATCATCCGCTTCACCTTTCCCTCCGTCTTTTTGTTCTCCGGTCCCTGGTTTTCTTCCAGCTCCTTTGCCGTGGTCCAACGTCAACCGCTCCTGGAACCGCTTCAACACTCTGGAGACGGTTGAATGGTGAATGTTCAACATTTTTCCCAACTGCCGGTGCGACAGGTCAGGAAATTTCAGGTGTTTGGAAAGAATTTGTTCTCTCAACTCGCGTTGGTTCACCTCCATTTTCGTTGAATCGAAAAACACGACTTCGAGTTTGACAGCATGTACACAATACACATCAATGAGAAAGTGTGCAAAATTTGGTTGATTTTTACCCAATGGTAAAAAAGTTATGCCCTGTTGAATGTGTCGCAATAATTTCATGTTCGCCCTTTAATAAGATCTTCCTGAACGGCACTGTGGGGGAATGATCGAAAGAGCTAGTCTACCTCGCCTTAACACTAGACAGCAAGCAGATTTTCAGGGAGCACGTTGATAAAACGAAAATCAAGTGTAACATCCTGATAAGATCCCTGTATCCACTCATCAACAGGAAGTCTACCCTGTCCCAGAAAAATAAGCTTGCTGTCTACTAACTATTCATCCTTCCTGTAATCGAGTACGGTATGCCAATCTGGGAGAGTTGCGCGCCAAATGCCATCACCTCAAACTCCAAAGGATCCAGATCAAGATCCTTAGGATGATCCTAAACAGTCCCCCGCGAACTAGAAATTCTGAGATCTACCTCCTGGCTGGAATTCAGACATTAGAAGAACGGAGAGTTTTTATCCTGGAAAGTTTCAGAGACACCTGTCTGAGATCAACCCATCAGATCTTAAGTAATCTAGCACGTTAGTATTTTTTTTTATACAGGGTGGAATCTACTCACAGACACCTGAGAAAGAACTCAGGGTGTGGGGATGGGAGAATTTCACTTCCGACCCACTAAACCTTACCCTGTGCGCTTGGCCCTTGACCTCCCCGGAACCGCCCGAAGGCATTACTTCGTGGGAGGGGCCGCTATAGCGCTATGGCGCTTCTCTAGCAATACTCTATCGATCTAGTCGGGCAGTAGGCAACTGCTGCTCGGCACGCCACTGTCGTTCTAGTTCCGAAACTATGTGGGTGACCGCAGTCACCACCGCGCTCCAGTTCTCGGTGGTACCACACATCCTAGGGACGATGTTATCCGGACTGGTATCCGCTCCGCATATCGCGAGCATAACGCTTGATACTGGCTCGAAGCGTGGACAGGCATGGCCGTCTCTTCGACGCCAGCACACGCGGGGCAGGTGGGAGTACTTGCATGGCCGAACCTATGCAAGTAATTCCTAAAGCAGCCATGGCCTGACAGGAACTGTGTCAGGCGGAAGTTTACTTCCCCGTGGCTCCTGTTGACCCAGCTTGATACGGAAGGTATCAAGCGGTAGGTCCACCTCCCCTTTGTGGAGTTTTCCCACTCTGACTGCCAAAAAAAAATTCAAGGCTTACGACCGCATCTTCAAAAATATTACTTATTGTATTACAATACCTTTCGCTGTGTATTCTTAGCCCCATAAGGACACGAAACTATTCATTGGCATGTAGAAATTGCTCAATTTTAACCAAACCTCAGATTTAGATTGTAAATACTATGCAGAACAACTTTGTCTAAGACCGCAAATCGTTTTAACTTCTGAGAAAAAAATTGGTGCATGGGGTTGTAATGTTGACCCACCCTAGCATGTGAAATCGTCTATCCAATAAGACACGCCGCCATCATCACAATGTTAGATTATACTGCCCCTTAACCCTCCAACATAAGACCGTTGAATTATGTTCATTTCAATTTAAACGTTTAGCAAAGGCAGCATACAGCAATCGATAGAGTTATGTGGTAGATAATTATGTGCCCACTGCATTTAATTGGACAGATTTGCTCAATTTAGAATCGACTAGATCCAGTCACTGAATGATTAACTAACAACCTACAAAACACTACCTACCGCATTTTGCCACAACATAAATCAAACGGCTTTCGGAGAGCGAGAAACGCCATAATCTGTCGCCCTCGGTAACGGATGTAATGATATAGATTTAGACGTGCAACGGGGTCCAAGAAGGTGTTAACTATTATAGGAACAGTCTCAATCGCATCCGGAACGCGATCATCAATGTGTGACTGGCAGTCAGACACTAATATTATCAATCAATCTCTTGAAACAAGAGAATGCGTACATGCTTTTCAACACCTGCCAACGTGCTGCATCCAAGTACAATGTGGTAAAATACTCTATTCGTCATCGGTTTGATTGAATGTCGGCATAGGCTGCTCTGAATGGAAGTAAGATTATTCTACGCTAAGCACATCCTACCTTTTGGGAATTGTTAAAGGATATTAAATACCGCGTTCTGCCTTAACTGGGAATAGTGCAGTGCATGACGTCGGATACGGACATCGATGGAGTGTCATAATTTGCTACACATTTTTGGTCTAATTAGTTATGCAATGTATTTATTGTAAAATTTTATTCAGTTGTCGAGAATTTATCTCCGCATCAGTGTGGTATCAATATACTTCAAATGAAACTAACACATTCACACAAAAAAAGCACACCATAACGACCTGTTTGACCTACGGATCAAAGCAGCTGTAAAGCCATAAAAATTTATTCCGTCATTTAGATGAAATTATCAGTGATGTTTTTATTTCAACAATTTCAGTGCAAAATGCATTTTATAACCTTTTGTTTGTAGTCAATTTGGTTTTTCTCACATGAATGATACAAAAAAAAATAATGCAGCTAACAGGTTTGAGTATACCTAGACCCGGTAACATAATTTTATTGCTCGGAAACAATATGTCAGATAACGATGCCTCTGCTCCTTACTCAACACTTAGTGATAAATAAGCCACGCGACACTTGGCACTTGGCGTCAGTGACACTGAAAATATGCGTCAGTTTGGGTCAGACATAACAAAACTGTAAACAAACAAACCGTCTGGGATGGATGGTCAATTTGATTAGAATTGCCGGCAATCCAATTTCAATTTTGTCTGATAATACGAAGCAAGATAAAAGCCATAACTGGCTCTAGCAAGACTCGTGCCATTCAACAATGAATTTAATGAGTGATCAAACCATGGGTATGATTTGGAAAAGCTTCGACTATACATGTATTGCATCAATTACAGCTAAAGCTCAGTAGATTTTCAGGTAGACTCGATACTGAGACTGATTTTTTTAGGAACACTATAGTTCCAGGTCAAATGGTGAAAAAATAAACAGATTTTGAAGTTTGCCTCTTAGAATTCCATGAAAATTCGCATAATTGTTCGCTTTAAAATGTGTCTCAGAGACCAAAAAATGTGTGAAGGATTGCGGCCATTCGTATGCTATAAAAAATGTTTTTCGGAATGATGAAATCATACCCGGCTGCTCTGAAGGATCCGTTGGAGGCGAACCAGCCTCAGGCAGCAATGAAACTGAAGGATCTTTTGGAGTACGGAATTATACTGAGCGCTGGGTCGCTTATTCTGTAAACACTTTTACGTACTTTGTTCACACTTATCACTCACCTGTGCAGGAGCTCTTTAGTACTCTTGTCGATAGATAATCTCTGCTGTCAGACAGAAAACCAACCAATAGCCATAACCAAGATGAAAGGAAACCTCAAGAGAACTATAAAGAGCGAGGCCTGGATACCCCTTTGTGGGTACGAATAAAGAAATCAATAGAAAGATCTTGGAACCCAACAAACAATCGTCTATTGAAGAAACGACTTCTTGACGATTTTATTCAACTGCATGATTAATAATACTTGTATTTTTTTTAATAATAACTTCTGTTCAGGCCTTGTTCACACAAATCTGGAGAATTCATTCAACCACAACACATTGAACTATTGATGTTGTATAAGGTATGTCGAGAAGCTGTTATTTTGACTTGAGTTGTAACAGAGCTTATTTTCGATTATTCAGCGTTTATTAGACATCACTGTCTTCCCCGTAATTAAAACAGTGATGCTCTGTATACGCTTGATTCTCATGTGAAGTAACGTTTAATAAGACATTATTATACGTTTAGTTTATTAAACGATTATTCAGCTGTTGGAAAATTAACCCGAAAATAAGAGGGACGGCGAGACAACAAAATGCATGGTTGTTATTCTTTAGTAGTGATTGTTTTCATTATTTCTGACGTGGCACGCATCACACAGATATTACATGTCGTTGCATAGTAATCGAACCATGTCCCTTCCGATCACCAGCCGCTTGCCCTGTCATCTGAGCTGTCCTAGAGTTCATCATAAGGGTAGCTCAATAATCAATAAAAGCTTGATTGAAAGCGAATACCTATCAGCACTCCCGATCGCAATTTATTGATCGGGAATTATTAATTTATTCATCGTTGTTTTACATAAGACCAATGTTACACCTTCACCTCTCCAATTCCAAGGAAAGGATGCTCAGTTATTTTTTTAAACTAGATCAATGCATTCATTGTCGTGAGTCATGTGATCAATGATTACTATTTAAATTAATTATACGTAGAACAGAAATAAAATAAAATGTTGAGCTTGGAATTGAACTCACGACCTTCTACTTGGAAAGCGGAAACGGTAACCACTACTCTACTGATTTCGTTTTGTTGTAAGACTGAACCAGAGTTATGGAATGATGAATCTAATACGTCGTTTATAAAGCATTTACAAGACATGCGATTGAAACATGGACGCATAGTGGTATTGAAGCTATTATGCTAACTGTATCCACCTTTATTCAGCAGTATTGTAAAGCAATGCAATGAAATCTAAGAAGAGCTAGAAAACATGTATTAGACGTCTAATAATGTATGTTATTAAATCAATTGAAAACAGTAGAATTAAAGCGTCAATGTATGTGCAAATTCCACTTATTCAGTTTGTTATTAGATCAAACTTCTGGCGTTAAATTGGGAAGACAGTCAAAGTTTGTACAGCTTTTATTAAGAAAATTAATCAGATCAGAGCAAACAGTGGAATAAATGTGCATCTATCGTTCTCAATGAGCTTTTTTCAGTACATAATTCGACAACTCGTTTTAATCAGCATTGTACACTGTAATACAGCATATCAGTGCTAACATTTGAAAACGGCACAAAAGCCATTTGTAAACAAATGGTTTGTGGGCCCTTTACTCACTACTTGAAGTACACCCACGCGACACAACAGCAACATCGGGTAGGGGAAATTTTCCCCTTCCTGACGATGCTGTTGGTTTGCGTGGGCGTTCTTCGGGTAGCGAGTAAAGGGCCCACAAACCATTTGTTTACAAATGGCTTTTGCGCCGTTTTCAAATGTTAGCACTGATATATTCAATATATATGCTTATTTGTGACTCTGAATTGTTTGTTGGGAATGCTCCGTTTAAAGAAATGCCAACTACCCTGAAACGTTTTACATGCTTAGCGTTTTATTCCTCCAAAAGGGAGAGAGAGAGAGGCGATGCCACTGGACAAGTGGTCCGGGATAGACCAGTCTATCGACTGTCTCACTCTCGGAATCGGGGAATACATGTCGTAGAATGCCTTCACAGACACCGTGTGGCACGTGCTGGACCAGATCACGCCACAAGATGGCGTTGTGGCAATGGCGGTGCGGTGATCGGGTTCAGAAAGATCTCACACTATTGCGTAATGGCTTGCAGTACGCTCCAGAGTGCCAACGAGGTGTCTCGGTGGTGATATGGCCTCAGAACCTGGCCGACGTATCCACCTTCCTAGAAGACGTTCTAAACTGCAGCCCGCTTGTAAGAATGCCACCGAGATTTCGACACACCGACGCTTCTACCCAACTAACATTTTCAGCTTTATAAGCCAAATTTTCCCACGTTGTGCTGTAAAGTAGCTGAAAAAAGGCTGCAGATACAGCTACAAGCAGAAGCTAGAAAAAATAGCATTGGAGAGCGTTTACTCAACTTTTTCAAAACCATTATTCAATTTGTCAGTCGCACTGAATAACATCAGCCAATAAACGCTTGTGTCACTTCTTTGCAAATATTAATCAACTTTCTACTTGTAGCTGCAAAATGAAGCTGATAAAGTGAATATATTACTCATTTGATGGCCGGAAATCGATGTCCGACGTCATTTTGTCATTTTGTCCGACGTCATGGTGGCTCTCGGATTCTGAAAAACTGTCATATACCCTATAACATGGGTATTTATGGAACGGGTTCGACGTGTACATCCCGAAAATAAATGTCAGACACCATTTTGTAATCCAAGATGGCGGCTCTCATATTCAGAAAAGCTATCAAATTTTGGTATTTTCGGAACAAATACTACGCGTACATCCCGAAAATCGAGGTCTGACGCCATTTTTGAATCCAATATGGTGGCCATTGACTTCAGAAAAACTATCAAATCCCCTATTATATGGATATTTTCGGAACATGTAGATGCCGAAAATCGATGTCCGATGCCATTTTGGTGCTGGACATCGATTTTGAGTCGCTAGACGTCATCCCGATTCCGAAAATATCCATATTGAAGGGTATTTAGCAGTATTTCCCATAGTTGAAGATGCTAATTTCAAATAACAGACTAAAGTGGTAATTTTTATACGATAGGTGGAGGGGATGAAAGTCTAGAGTTGATAGTTCCGTTAGAGTACGGCAGTGTGAAAATTGCATATAGATAGTAGATAGCGAGCTAGGACAACTTTTAAGGAAGGTACAAATCGGTTTTTTCATCTCTCTTTACCAAACTCCCCCTTTGGAGAGGGATGGTGAGGCGCACTTCAGTTGTTATTTGAAGGAAGGCATCCAGACGTCTGGACTGGAGTTTAATTTTTTCTGTGCCGTACACCGTACATCAACGCCGTTCGAAAAGTTGCACGCACCGTTCGTAAGTTTTGGCTACGAAAAAAACTACACGAAGCGTTTTCTACGTACACACGAAGGGTTCGTTTCGCCCATTCGCTCGGTCCGTTTGCACTCGTTCAACGCATAGTTCGGTTATGTTTACAAAACGAAAACCGAACGGAGGGTGTTCAAGTGTAAGCTTTCGGTTCGGTTAAAGATGCTGAACAAAGTATGAACGCGTTCAAGCACATCACTGTCTTCAACTATGTAAATCGTTGACTTCACGCAGAAGTAATACTAAACATATAGTCAAAGTATTTCCCACTTTTCTAAAATTGGAAGCCACCATCTTTGATTTCAAGATGGCGCTGGACGTAGATTTTCGGTCTCTAGACGTCATCCCGATTCCGAAAATACCCATATTGAAGGTATTTGGCAGTATTTCCCACTTTTTTCTGAAATTGGAAGCCGCCATCTTGGATTTCAAAATGGCGTCGGAAATCGCTTAACGGGTTTTAGATGTTATCTCGATTCCAAAAATATCCATATTCCATCCATATTGGTCTTGATCCACTGAACAACTTTGCCGAAGAAAGCAACTTCCTAGATGGCAAGGATTTCAAGATATCACACAAACAAAGATATCACAAATTCATGTACACTAGCGCCGCGTAGTGAGAAAATTTCGAACTTTTGTCCACCAATGATAAGGTCTTGATCCACTGAACAACTTAACCGAAAAAAGCCACTTCCTAGATGGCAAGGATTTCAAGATATCACAAAAACAAGGGCATCATTAATTCATGCACACTAGCGCCGCGTGGAGAGAAAATTCCAAATTTCTGTCCGCCAACCTTTAGGTCTTGATCCACTGAACAACTTTGCCCAAGATAGTAACCTTCTTATGTCCAGGATCGCGAGATATTCTATGTTGATCCCTATTAGGTAAAATCCCATACGTTACGTGTACTCCATTTACGCGAATTCGATTTACGCGGTACGTATTACTCGCGCTCTTCGGGGGAAAGCTGTATGTTTCTTTAAGAGTATTAACCTAAGATTATAGTTTGATTAACCTCGTGTTTAGTTTGTATTTTGTGTGTGTGTGTGTGTATTTCTTTTTTTGTATATTTGTTTTTGTCATAATTGTATAATTACTGACCTGATATAACGTTGAATAGGATTTAAGTACATGTTTTAGAAATAGTGAATTTTTTGTATCATAAATCATATTTCAAATCTCCTTCTCTCTTTCCCCATCCATAAAATTGTCATCCTTTAACCTCGAGGAGAAGTATTCGTTTCAATTCCTTTATCTCTAGATTTAAGGCATTAATAATGTATAACGCAAATGATAACTAGGCTCTGTAAAGTTTATGCTATTGAGCTTGTACAAATATTAAGTGATTAACAATGATGATGTTTTCGGTGTACTTTGCTTTGTACCTGATAGTAATTAATTACAATTGGAGTGTTACTCAAAATTAAATTCTTAATTAAGGTTACAGTCCAATGGAACGAGATCAAAGCAAACGATAATGCAGTTAAGATCAGTGCACCATTTTTAACTGATGGGAACGATCTGCCCTTTCCTCTCAGACCAGACAGCCGAGTCAGTTCGCAGTGATTCATAACTTTCCATAGCCCCAAGGGATCGGTTCGATTGCCATCAATTATGCAATAAAACCAACCGTATTTTCATTATTAATTATTCCTCTCCCGCCAACATACTTGTTTACCTATGTACGTTGGTGCTCATTCGGTGGAGCATAAACAAAAAGAAGTAGGTATCTACATGCAAAAGAATAAACAAGTCACTTCGACAAAACCATGAAGCAATGGATATTATACTAGGGTGGATCAAATGATTAATATTGTTCCAAATAGCTGAAAATTTTGTTCTGTAAGGTAAGTTTTCCCGTAGAGTAGTATGGTGAACTACAGACACGAGCTGAACTGTATGTTACCTTTTACAATAACTAGTAAATCAATAGACATGCAGAAGTAACAATTAGTTCTGGCGTGTCCGATGCATTAAAAATTCAATTATCTACTGCAGCACTGGCATCGCATCACTTTGACCTTACCGAAAATGGTTGTTTATAATCCCTACTAAACTTTAACTGAAATGGTTATGGAACTTTACATGAACATTTGTGTGATAATGTATTACGGTTTTCTGGAGGTGGACCTTTCAAATTATGGGTTGTTAAGAACCATTACCCTTCAAAATAGTTGTTTTCTCCATACATTTTTGGAGAGAGAACTATATTAGAACCTTTTTACCTATGGTTTGAGAACTTTAATGGCAATGGTTATGGTAGTAAGTAAGGTCCATGGATGGTTTTGAATTATCGATCAACTTTATATGGAATATATCGCGAATTGGTTGCAATTCACTATATATTCCACATAAAGTTGACCTATAATTCAAAACTATACATGGACCTTACTGACTACCATAACCATTACCATTAAAGTTCTCAAGCCATAAGTAAAAAGGTTCTAATACGCCTTTTTAATAGAAACTAAGTGATCGATTCAACCTCTGGTGGTGAATAGGAGAACGTCAAAAAGAGTGTTGTGAGCAAAAATTTTTGCCGTGAGACATAGGAATCAGAACACTTTTTCACTTTTCATGATAAATTGATTCATCTGAGATGCTCCAAAATTTGATCTACAGTTGAAAAATTTAATTCTGTTTCGTTTTTGATAGGATCCTGCTGGTGTTTAGGAATATTTTTGTTGAATAAAATGGAAAATTAGAATAGTGCCTTAGTGGTTATGATCTTCCGGATCACTTATGTGTGAATAGTTTAGGTGAAAATCAGTTCAGATCTGTGGAAAATCGTAAAATAAGACAATTACCGATGGAAATTGGCAAGATGTTCAATGAAAAAAGGCTGTAATTTGCGTTGTGAAAAATCCTTATTCTGATGTAAACATTCGGTCTGGTTGGCGTTTTCTCTTGAACCAGCGTGGCGCACTCTACGTTGGTGGTGCATTAAAATGGCCTATACAGTTCTCTTTCCGAAAATGTATGGAGAAAACAACTATTTTGAATGGAAATTATTTGTAAGGTCCACTTCCAGAAAACCGTAATACATTATCACACAAATGTTCATGTAAAGTTCCATAACCATTTGAGTTAAAGTTTAGTAGGGATTATAAACAACCATTTTCGGTAAGGTCATGTTATGGTTCGCGTTAATGCGGGTTATCAAGCAACCATATTTTCCGCGGATAGCACTCGAGATTTTATTATACCAGTACGAAGTACAAGGGACGTTGTTTCCAATAATTTGATTCACCCTAATATTATAGGCTGGTGGAAAAAAAAGTTCAACCTTTGCACCGTGAACTCGGGCATTGCTTGAAAGCATAATCCCGCGCTCGCTCTTATTCATGGCAATTTCTCGCACCGTAAATAACATTCGCAATCATATGCACTTGAGCTGATTTCTTCTTTTCCCGCCGTCTCCCAAGCCAGTTTATGAGTCATGAATATTACTCTACTGAATAAAACGCCTCACGCTGCCACATCGACATTGGTGACTTCGATGGTTGCATCGCTGTGCTCCACCGAGAGCCGTTTACCTCTGAATTATGCTTATGTTTAAGCCAGTTAGCATATTATCTGATTTCCTTCCATCGCAACCCACAATACGATGAAACAGGTCATTTTAATAAATTTATTTAAAACTCATTTATGTTTCCATAATTAATACTTGCGTCTGCATTTGGTTCTTAATGTCTCATTTTTTCGCTTCCCCCCGTGGCCCGGTGGTGGATACACCCGGCATCAATCATTAATTTATTATAATCTTGACATTTATGAGAGGTTTGAATGTCAGCATGGAAAAAAAAATCCCAAACCACACACGTGACGATTCGATCGAATCCCGATAAGGTACGACGCAGTCTATAATAAACGAATAAGTGCCACCGGGCAAATTGACAACAACCCTCACTAAGTGGCAGATAATTTTCCCATAAGTTGCGTGTGCGCCTTTGCATCATGCGACGCCGAACTGCAACGGCGCCGCCGCCGCCGCCGCTGCTATTGCCGTGATGCAGCTCGGTTATTGGTTGGGTTGAACCAGACAGACGCTTGATCGGTACTGTTCAAACAAAGTGTTGTAAATTATACACAAGCATTTGCCTCAAGGTGTAACGTCGCCGGGCTTAGGGCAGTCCCCGCACTGCTGGAAAGTGATAGTTAGTATCGATCGCAGTCTAATGCAGTTAGAACAATACACACAATTTAAAGTCACATGCACACAGGGAGTATTTCTTGGCAATATTAGATCCATAAAGAGCATTCAAGTTAAGTCAACTAAATTAAGTATTCGATACATTTTTTAGCAAGTAAAGAAACGAAAATAAAGGTGTCGCCATAAATGGGAAGGTACTGTAGTAGTCGGACTATAGTATAATATAGATATCTAAAGTAGAGTAAATGTCTCTAATGTTGGCCTATGCATCTAAAAACCTGCTATTTATCAATTTTATCTAGATGAACGCGTCATTGGGACGGTTCTAATGGATATTTTTGGGTGCTATTGATAATTTAGTCGATTGCTGAATTTAAGTATGGGCCCAAATTAGGAGCATTTAGGCCAAAATTACATCCATTTCACCAACTAAATAAATCCAAATCAGCAGTCCATGTGGCTTGTCTATTTAGACCGGCTCAAAACAAAACAAAAACTAATTTTCTACTGGGAATCCCCCAGAATTGCGCCGTTAGGTGAGAAAACCACTCTCTGAATGTTTCAGCTCATTTCGTTGTAACACAAGCCGGTGCGTTAGGTTCAAAGTTAATATTGGATTATTGGTCCAAATGGATGAGAAATGACACCCCTTCACTCGTTCGACCATAGAATTGGTTCATTAAACTCGATTCAGCTCGTAATTTCAGGCCTTGTCGCTTAAACAATAAGAAACAACATTTGCTGACGACTGGAAGTTAGTTTTATTAAAATATTTGCATTTGAATGTATGCCACGCGTATATTTCGAATATCCATGAAGTCTGAGATCTCAAAAGCCATACAATATATTTTACATTTTATCTAAGTTAGTTAGTGTATATATTTCAATAACCACGTAATCAGGGGGCTTTAAGAATTCACGATTTTAAGTGCTTTTTCATTCAAATATCAATTAATTCAACGTACAGGTCTTTCATCCAATGTACCTTTCACATTTTAATTCATTTACATTAATTTAATATTCTCCTACTAGGAATTATTAGTTTTGAATTGCTGTTTGCTGTAAAAATCAGTTTTGCCACGGTAAAACCTGTTTCTTTCTTTTTTTGCAATTGTAATAAAAACATTGCTTCATTGTCAACAACATTAACTATTAGAAAATAAACAAGCACATTACACATTTCATTGAATTGTACATAAAAATTTTGATTGACTTTCAATTTTCAAGAGATTTATTTATCCTCTAAATAAATTCTCTAATTTAACGGAGATAAACAACATCGTCAATTGAAAGGGACAATGCTTCAACTTAATCAGCCCTATCAGCTTTTGTTTTGGATTGTCGGAGAGACAGTTCGGTTTTCGAAAAGGGAGATCAACGGTGGATGCAATTCGGGCAATGGTCGAGAGAGCCGAGAAAGCGTCCAAACAGAAGCGAAGAGGAAATCGATATTGCGATCGACGATCGACGATTGCGATAACGATCGACGTCAAGAATGCGTTCAACAGAACAGCGCTGCTTAGAATGAGGGTCTTTGACTACCTGTGCAGGATTTTGAGGAGCTACTTCCAGAACCTGGTTCTGGTCAACGAGACAGACATGGGACATAGATCGATTTGGATCACAGCTCCACAAGGCTCCATTCTCGAAGCGCGTGTTGAAATACCTGGGAGGGATGATCGATGACCGGCTAAACTTCACCAGCCACGTCGAGTATGTCTGTGAGAATGCTTCGAAGGCCATCAACACAATACCTAGAATGGAGGTCCAGCCTAGTTTGCAGCACTGGAAAAGCAGAACCAAAGGAAACTGAGCAGTACGTTTTGGTTCATGGCCATGCGAGTCGTGAATGCATACAGAATCATCTCATCGGAAGCAGTATGCGCTATCGCCGGAATGATCCCAATCAGTATCACCCGGCTGAGGACAGCGAGTGCTGCAGTCCAAGAGAAGCTGGTAGAGTAAGGAAAGTGGTGAAAGCGGAGTCTTGGCAAAGTGGCAATAGGAGTGAAACACGGTGGATAACAGTGCGAAGGGAGATGCCTGTCCTTAACGTGGAGAATTCCATCGATGAAATGTGTCCAGAGGAAGATACTTGGAAAGGAGAGATGAGCAGTGATCTAGCAACGCCAGCTAGCACTCTCATAAGAAGTGCATGAGCACAGCCCCCTCGAAGTAGTCGCTTCACCGTGGTCCCGGCGGGATCTCCGGATTTTCATTGCGGCCGCACACAATTGCTTTTCGGACTTACTCTTCATTCGACGCCATTTTCGACTCAGCTGTTCTAATGTAAACAAAGGTTGCATTTTCAGAAAGAACAGACATACGTCCACCACTCTGCGAAATATTTCACTCGTTCATGAGACACTTCAGGAGATGCATGTGTTTAGGGGTGCCCAGATTTTATCGCTCACAAGCCTTAGATGCTTACGTCAGAGGACGATTTGAGTGTGAAACAATCGATATAACTGTTTCCGCACATCGAAGGTACGTGAGCAAATCGGCGATCAACTCTTTTGCCAGTGGTGGTGGGAGGAGATACCACTCACCATCCCTTCGCAACAGGGTAGTTTGGTTAAGGAGATGATCAACCCGATTCGTGCCTTCATCAAAATTGACTTTTGCTAGCTTTCTACTCTAACGGAACTATCAAATCTATACTTTCATCTCCTCATCTATCGTATAAAATTACCACTTTAAGTCTGATATCTGATGATAAGCATCTATGTGAATCGTTAACTTCACGCTTGGAGTAATAGGGTAAAGGGTGATACGGTCAAAATTTGGTCAATATCAACTTAACGTATTTCTTTCAATTTTGCATTTAAAAAACCTGAACACCCCTCATTTTGAAGGTGTGTGTGTGTAGAATGTTGCTCCTATTTTGATTTTGGAATTCACTCTTCAGTTGTCAAAATGCCGTCCAAGCAAGAAGAGCAGCGTATCAAAATTTTGCTCGCGCATCGCGAAAATCCGAGCTACTCGCACGCAAGGTTGGCAAAATCGCTAAAAGTTGCCAAATCAACCGTTACAAATGTAATTAAAGTGTTTGGGGAACGTTTGTCGACAGCCAGGAAGTCTGGATCGGGGGGAAATCGAAAACCGGAAGCCGCTGAGACGACAAAGAGAGTTGCCGGTAGTTTCAAGCGAAACCCTAACCTCTCTCTCCGAGATGCCGCAAATAAGCTGGGTGTATCGTCTACAACCGTGCATGGAGCCAAAAAACGAGCCGGACTATCGACTTACAAGAAGGTAGTGACTCCAAATCGCGATGATAAACAAAATACGACGGCCAAAGCGCGATCCCGGAGGCTGTACACGACGATGCTGACGAAGTTTGACTGCGTGGTAATGGACGACGAAACCTACGTCAAAGCCGACTACAAGCAGCTTCCGGGACAGGAGTTTTATACGGCAAAAGGAAGGGGAAAGGTAGCAGATGTTTTCAAGCACATGAAACTGTCAAAGTTCGCAAAGAAATATCTGGTTTGGCAAGCCATCTGTACCTGTGGCTTGAAAAGCAGCATTTTCATAGCTTCCGGGACTGTCAACCAAGAAATTTACGTGAAAGAGTGTTTGAATAAACGTCTGCTGCCTTTCCTGAAGAAACACGGTTGTTCCGTACTGTTTTGGCCGGATTTGGCATCTTGCCATTACGATTAAAAGGCCATGGAGTGGTACGCCGCCAACAACGTGCAGGTGGTTCCCAAGGACAAGAACCCTCCCAACACGCCAGAGCTCCGCCCAATTGAGAAATACTGGGCTATTGTCAAGCGGAACCTAAAGAAGACCAAAAAAACTGCTAAGGGCGAGCAGCAGTTCAAGGCAAACTGGCTTTCTGCGGCGAAGAAGGTGGACAAGGTGCCTGTACAAAATCTGATGGCAGGGGTCAAGCGTAAGGCCCGGCAATTCGGGTTTGGAAAAGCGGAAGCCTAACTGAATATTTTTCCTGAATTTTATACTAATTGAACTTGAAAAAGAAATTTAATTTGATTTTTTAAATAAACGATTTCACCGATTTACACGCGTTTTCCCTTGACCAAATTTTGACCGTATCACCCTTTAATTGATTCTGGTTGGACCTATCCTAAAACTGATGATGGTTAGACCTATTTTTTCAATCGCTAGTTCAGTCAATCTTCGCTAATTTTTTTTTTCAAAGATCACTTTGCTATATCATAAAAAACTGTGTATTGAAAAAACTTCAAAACAATTGAGTTTCAATGTGTTTTCAAAACAGTTCACTTTCCACGCATTAGCTCGTCATCATGCCTTACTTTTAAACATACAAAAAAGGAATATTTTTTACATTTATTTTTATTTTCATGCAGTAAAATACTGCTTTAAGGTGTAAACAACACGTTAGTACGCCATTTATCCATTGGTTTCACTAAAATGTTTGAATAATTGACGAAATTCGAATAGATAAATATGATCATGGTTGGACCTACGCATGATGATGGTTGGACCTATGTGTTTCCTAAGACGGCCGCTAGGTGCGCTTCGGTTTGTCTACAACCTTCATGCGCAGCTGATTTGAAATTCGATTTCGTTTTGGCCGAGTGATTAGTTTCTTCGATTGAAAAAAAATGGCTAAAGAAAAGAGTTATACGGTCGAAAATCTTCAAGAGGCTGTTCTTTTAGTAAGAAATAAATCACTTACCGCGGATCAGGCACAGAAAAGGTACAATATTCCGAAAACGACACTTCACGCAAAAATTAAGGGAAGCCACGGCAAGAAATATGGAAGGGAAATAGTGTTGAGTGTTGATTTGGAGAACCAGCTAGCGGATTGGGTTTGTATGTGTGCTGCTTCTGACAGTCCCAAGACGACCAAAAAGATCTTGGAAGCTGCTAAAGACCTTGCATCACTAGTTGGGCGTAAATTTAAAGGAGGAATTCCATCGTCAGGTTAGCTGAAAGGATAACCACCGATTTCCGAACTACCACGAAAGCGCCGAAAGAATCTGTTAATATGAATTTACTTTAAATACTTCTCATACACCTTGTAAGTGTGAGTTAACTTGAAAAAAATGTTAATAAACTAAAAATTGCTAACTGAAATTTATTTCCGAAAAAAGAATGTTTAGGAGAAAAAGAACTATAAAACCGGAATTAAGATCTGATATTCTGTCATTTTAAGCCCCTACATTCCCCGAAGGCACCCAGAGCATGCCCGGAAGTGGCCAATGTGGTCCAAGGCACTCAATTCTGTTATTGATCTTGTTATCGAATTTGGAAGCAATGTGAAGTGTCGCATGATAGGTTTTATTCCTTCCATATCAAAATTAGGTCCATGATCCATATACCCTGGAACTTGTTCCGGCCATATCTCCGGAACCAATTGACTGGTTTCAAAAATATTCGACAGCTTTCAATAAGACCACAATACCTATAGTTTGACGTTAAAAAAATTTCCAAATCGGGTCAATGATTTCCGAGAAAATGAGCCATGATGAATAGCTAATGCGTGGAAAGTGAACTTTTTTTAAAAACGAAGTTAAACTCAAATTTCATGATTTTTTTTAAATAGCAAATTCTTAAAAACTGCATAAAAAGCGTTTTTTTATGATACCAATAAGCTCTAAACAAAGTTTTTGAACAAATATGGGCTAAACTAGCATTTGCAAAAATAGGTCCAACCATCATCATTTTTTAGGTCCAACCAAGATCAGTATAGGTCCAACCAACATCATAATTCTTTGCTGAATAAAAACGTTTTATAAAATCATTTGTTCATAATATTTAACTTTTTATGTTATTATTAGAAACAAGAAAGGTAGATCTTTCACCTAATCAGGCATTTTTCATAATTATATGTTGAATTCATAAAAAAAAATACGACAAGAATGTTGACGTCGTGTGAAACCGGCCTAAATAGGTCCAACCATCATCAGTTACCCTACAAACTTGATTAGTTAAAGTACTTCTTAAGAAGCTAGCTTCATAAACATATATAACATATTAAAATCTATTCTCTTAGGTACTTTTATGATCTAAGATTTGAGTCGCTTATAAATTTTGGACAGAGTGGCAAAACAGGTTTTAAGCACTTTTTGTACACCTCTTACAATACTTTTAGAAATTTTTTCCTGATCTCAGTAGCTTTAGTATGCATTTCAATTGCCTGATTTGCAATCAATTCTGTACTTCATGTTTGATGAAAAATGGATACAATTAAAAATTAAGAGCAACCCAATTCAACTTGTTTGCAACCATAACCAATTGAGTGCAGATTGCTGATGCTGAATGGCAGGAAAAAAGCAAATCGTGCTAAAATTTTCCGAGGAATCCAAATCCGAGGTCAGATTTCACATATAATGTATTTAAAAAGGTTTTATAAAATAAAGTATGGAAAATTACGTAACTCTCAACGTTAAAAATGAACATCAGAACCGGAAGCTACGCTATTGATACACTACTTTGACACACTACAAAAATCATAATTTTATCAAATTTTGTGAAAAGTTTCCTGCTGGATAGAATGATATCATTGTAACGATCTTCACCAGATCTTACTTCTAGGAGAATTAATCACAAAACAGATGGCTGGTGCCATTTATAATTCCAAGACACTTTGCTGAAACATCACATCTAGACTAACATTTGAAAAGGGCGTAATTCCAAAATGACCATATCGAGAAAATCGCTTCCGAATTTTGATGACCTAAAATTTAATCCTATTTCACGACTTTCCATTTTCTGGATGATTTTATAAGCTTAACATACAGGGTGAAAGGTAATTCCTGTCAAAAAAGTATATGGTCATAAAAATGAGAAGATGATGTGAAATTTAATTTTCAGTGTATTTAATGTTTCGTCCAATTCAAATCTTTCTCCCTTTCCTTTAATTACGAGCCGCATCCGTTTTTGAAAATCGTTACAGCTGGCGTGCACGATATCTTGAGGCATTTCGTCCCATATTTTCACCAAACGTTGCTTAAAAGTTTCCAGGATTAGTCCCTTGGTATTTCCAAGTTCGCCTATTATGTAGCCCCATGAAAAGAAGTCAATTCAAATCGGGTGAGGAGGCAGGCCACTCTTTCGATGAAATGAAATCCGGGAAATTGGCCTCACACCGAGCCTGTGTAACTTTTGCCTGATGGGACGGTGCAGAGTCTTGTTGGAAGCAGTATGGTGCATTCTTATAATGTTTTTGGACGAATGGAAGCAAGTGGTTCTTCAAAACATTATCGATGTAATATTTACTGCTGATTTTAACACCAGGTTCAATGAATAGCAATGGAACTTTCAATGTTTTTGAAAAACATCCCCAAACCATCACCCTGGAAACATTCTGGAACCTTTGAACAGCCAGTTTGTCACGAGGAATATCAGGTTGCTGGTTGTGGTGATCCTGTAGCAGGAACATTTTCTCATCCGTAAACAGAATTTCGCAATCACCGTGCCGTTTGAGCAGTTTCCAACACCTTTCGACTCTAACTATCTTTTGCTTTCCGGTCAAACCATGCACCCGCCATGCACAGAACTCCTGATCGTTGCCTGCGACATTCCGAGTTCTTTGGCCATCTTACGCCCAGACTTACAAGGATTCCGCAGAATTCACTCTCTCACTCGTTTGATAACTTCCGGAGTCCTGACACTGCGTTTTCGGCCTGGTCTGGGAGGGATTTTCCACAAAACCGGTTTCCTTGTACCGTTTCAAAAACAGGCTTATCACGAGTTCCTTTTTCGCGTCCACGATTATCACGAGTATCAAACGAATGAAAATTCAAAACAAACTTGCATGCCGTGTTGACATTTGAACACACTCTAAAAGAAAAATATGCAGACATGTATGCGATTAACCCATTTGATACTACAATTGCCTAAAAAACACTGACCGGAATTTCCTTTCATCCTGTATAGATAATAGTGTAATCTATCATCATACATCACTAAAAACTCACATGTTGTTACCCCCGGATCTTCCATCCTTTGAACTGCCAACACTGGTGATACGCCGTGGAAATACACCCTCAGGATTTTTTATTAGTTGCTCCGCCTTGGTTTTTCGTTCACAAATATTGTGAGAGAGGAATTACGCCCGGAGATTTTTGGTCTTCTTTTTGTTCGTTATTTACACATGAAATATCAATCGGATGCATTTCAAATGAATCAGGCGTGACTAGATACTACGGAATCAGTACGTTTGGCATATTAAAACAATAAAATTCGTGGTTTTGGTGCAAGGCGGAACAACCAGATGCATCATAGAGTTGAAAGTTGGAAATACGCCATGTAAGAAGAAACGTTTTTGATGTTTTGATAAACACCCGGTAAATGACAACTCTGGATCAACAATAGAAAAGGGCCCATCAGCATTTGTAAACAAACCGTTCCAAAGCCCTATACTACCAAAGCGAAGACCACCCACGCAAAACAACACCATCATCTGATAGGGGAAACTTCTACCTACACGATGATGGTGTTGGTTTGTGTGGGCGGCCTTCGATTTGTGAGGAATGGGCTTTGGAACAGTTTGTTTACAAATACTGATGGGCCCTTTTCTATTGTTGATCCAGAACTCTACTAATCCATTAGTTGTCCCAAGATCTATTGCGCTATCTTTTTATAAGAGTTTATATTACACCGTTCATTACCTTGATTCGTTCATTACATCGAACTAATTTCCTCCATCGTAGCTCTTTTTTACTAGCCATGATATCAGGCATAACATTTGATTACGGCACAAAAGCATTTGTAAACAAACTTTCTAAGGCCCTTTACAAGCGAACAACACGGTAAGAAAAAAGTAACCCAACGGTCATTTCACTTTTACCTACTTTTGACTAGTTTGTCTCCTTTTGTCCTACTAATGTTGTCAAAAACGGAGTAGCAAAACCACCCAACAGGAGTAGCAAAGTGTAGGAACCCAACGATAAGTATAATCATATTTACCTACTGTTGGGTACAACTAATTTACTTTTGGTTAAAAAGCCAGTGGAAAATTCCATACAAACTGCACACATTAAATGAAAATTACTTTGACCCGCTTTACCTACTTTTGGGTTCCTGCACTATAGTGCCGAGATGAGTGAAAAGAACTTAATTTTGGGTACTTTTTTCTAACCGTGCAAAGTACGCCCACGCAAACCAATACCACTTTCGGAAAGGTGATAGTTGCCCCTATCCGATGATGTTGTTTGTTTGCGTGGTCGTACTTTGGTTCGCGTGTAAAGGGCTTTAGAAAGTTTGTTTACAAATGCTTTTGTGCCGTTATCAAATGTTATGCCTGCTGATTTACACTTATCTACAATTGCTTTGTAGGTAGGGGTAAGAGGAACATAGTGAGCAGGTGGGGCATAAGGAGCATCCCGCACTTTGGCCCTGGACAAATCAACTGGTAGTAGGTCCAATATCATTATGATATTGATCCTACCACCGACCAATTTGTTCCGAACGGCCGGAAGTCCAGGCTGGTGCACGAGATGCTCACTATGCCCAACCTGTTCACTATGCCCCTCTTACCCCTACATCTATCGGATAAATTCAACCTGAGTTTGGTGCACAAAAAAGTCTTCAAGGGAGCTGTAGGGCTGGTTTTTCTAGTAAAGCCGCTTGTAGATCAGAGTC
The DNA here is from genome assembly GCF_037179485.1 of Ochlerotatus camptorhynchus. Lineage (NCBI taxonomy): Eukaryota > Metazoa > Arthropoda > Insecta > Diptera > Culicidae > Ochlerotatus > Ochlerotatus camptorhynchus. The sequence continues at coordinate 120,656 of NW_027040930.1, read as the reverse complement.
GATAACGGACAACTTCTAAGACATCACAAGACATAAAATATTCTCAAGGATTAACACCTGTTTAGCCCTTTTTGATACAAATTTCCATTAATCATCATTCTTCTTGCTTCTTGCTTATTGTATCGTAACTGAAAACTAATGCATGCTCTCATCTTGGTGTTGCTGACTTAATTTTACAGCTATGGGCCCATACATTAATTATGTCACGCTAAATCGAGCAAAAAATACCTCCTACCCCCCCCCCCCTATCGTGACGTTTTTCCTATACCTAATGCATTGCTTGTCACAAAATCTTAGACCCCTCTCCCCCCTTAGAGCGTGACATAATATATGCATCAACCCTATTATGTTGAAAAGATCCTCGACTGGACCAAGAATCGAACCCGTCACCTCAAATATAGTCTGTTTTATGACTAGCCGCTGTGCAATTGTGGCTATCGGGAGGTCTCAATCAAATATGAGTGGTTTAGAAGCACAGGGGTGTACGTGGCATACTTGAAAAAAAGTAAAAATGGCTGTCCATAAATCACGTTAACCATAAAGCGGGTGTTAATAAGTGTGTACCGTACATATAATTCAATAAGAGCGTTCGTTTTTGTTATTACTTAAACCATTTTCCTGTCATGCCATGTCAAATACAAATCATCCAGCACAGAGCTGTTTGTTTCCGGAAATTGAAACCATTATTTAGTAGATTATCAATCCAACCTATGAAGATCAGTGTAAAAGGACTTCAATACTAGCATCAAATCTAGGTCGGCTGAGCAGCAAATACAAGCCTTGTCGTCACAAGGTCTAGACGTTCGATCTATCATACATTGTAGGATTACTGAGATATGTCAAGCGCAAGCGAAACAAACCAATCGATCACGCGAACGCGTGTCACTGAATAATCACCATCAGCCTTTCGTTTGTCTAACAAGTCGTAAATACACGCCACTTCATTTGCATTCACAAATCTCATTCATCTGATCATATCATTTATACTAAAGTGCAATCGTGAAATCAAAACTGAATTATACAGTTTATCAAGCACTCAGAAAGTGTTCTAGAACTTTACCAGAAGAAATAATAATATGATACAACAGGGATGACAGGACCTGTTCAAAATGTTAAAACACATGACTGTTTGTTATTCAAACAAAACAATACCGAATTTATTTCCAATCAAGAGATCCTAACTCGGATCTCTCTTTCTATGAACAACTGGTTCTAGATCATAATTAATCAATCTCAAACTAAAATCAAGGGATTTGCATATTCAATCCTAATTGCTCGATGCGAGACTGATTTATCTCTATTGAGCCGAGCTCGACATTTAAAGTTTCATTCTCAACTAGCACTACGACCGTTTATCTCCGATTTATCTACAAACATTGGGCTGTTGTGGACCGCCTTCAACGTGTCGTACCTACCTCCACGTCCGTCGTCACCTTACATCCGTTCCGCACGTCCTCTATTAAACTTTTCAACAGCTCTTTTTCAGCAATACACACCGCCTCGAAGCGCGTTTCAAGCCACCACGATTACCAGCTTATAGTAGTGCCTCGCCGGTCGTCTCGACTGAAACACGTTCCAGTCACTTTTCGGTCACCGTCATCCTCGCCGTCGTCGTGGTCATAAAGCCCTAAAACACAAATCGTAGTACGTATGAAGTGTGTTTTTATTTCGTGAATCTTCGCGCGGCACGATCGCCGTTTTTGTAACGTATATTTGTGTATTTATCAGACATACCTTCAAATCAACATTTGTACAGGTTGGTGCGAAGTGACGCCTCGTGATGAAACACACTTACCTACCGCGGCAGATGTGATAAACAAATTATCGTGACATTGTTGTTAGCTCTTTTGGTTACCGTTCGGCCGATCAATCAATAAATCATTGCATGATAGTGCATTATTAGGTTGGTGGAATTTGGCGAAGTTTAGAAATAAAATTGAACTACAAGTTTGTTCATATCTTAAGCGTTAGCCTGTTACTTTGATGTCAAATTGATCCCAAATCCAAAGTATGGAATTTTCAGTTGGCTTGCTAAAGTGACACGCATTTTAAGAGTTCAAAGGCTACGCTAAATCTCAACTCTCGTAATTGACTTAAAGCTAAAAGGATCGCTATACAAACAAAGTGTAAAGTGCTTTGTACGAACGAAAGAATTAATCCATTTTATACTAACTTAACGCTTAGAAGTATTAGGGAAACTGGGTGTAAAATTAACAGGTGGGGTAAAATGAACAGGTGGGTAATCGCTTCAAAAATAGGTCAATTAAGTTTCAAATCTACAACCAATCTATTCGAAGAGTATTTTAAGCTGTTCAAAACATCCTGGAATCATCAGAAGCTGTTAAATGTGAAGAAATGTAAATAAAAACAAATACACCACACGGTTTTGACTGTGATACTAATTTACACTTGCAATATAAAAGCTTTTTAGAGGTGAAATATCAACATCCTATAAATTCTATCCATTAGTATCGTTAATTTGGCATTCAAAAATGTATGGGTAAAATGAACATACAATGGGAAAACATTTAAACAGGCACTGGGGGTAAAATGAACATACAGTTGGGGTAATTTAAACAAGTCCAGGGGGTAAAATGAACAATGTGCACACTGTTCATTCTACCCCCATGGTGAACTGTTCATTTTACCCCCAATACTCTTAGGAATAGCTAAGAATTTAAGGGAGATTGTAAGTATTTTCTATAATAATAATATGTTTTAAATAAGCGATTGAAAACAATTGATGTATTGGGGATAAAATGAAAAGTTCACGAGGGGGTAAAATGAACAGTGGACACATTGTTCATTTTACCCCCTGGACTGGTTCAAATAACCCCAACTGTATGTTCATTTTACCCGCATGTTTAAAATCCAGCCTTCTTTTGGGAGTTGGAGAAAATACAGGAATTATAACGTAAGTTTGATGTTATTGATACATTGCCATTGCCTAATGTTTAGAATATGTATAGAAGCTTTACTTTATGCCATACGTTCAATAAGTTATTGGTTTATAAAAGAAAAAATCACCATATTGCTTAAGGTGTTCATTTTACCCTCAGTTCCCCTACCATATATGGAATTTTTAACATGGCAATGCTGTATACAAGCTTGCAATCCTCTTCTTTCTTCTTATTCGTATTTCAAGCTTATTGTGTGCTCTCAACATAGTATTCTAGATGCATTTCCACAGTTATTAATTGAGAGATTTCGATGCCTGTACCATTTTTGCATTAGTATATTGTGTGGCAAGTACAATCATACTCTATACCCAGGGAAGTCGAGGAATTTTCCAACCCGAAATTTTTTTAGACTGGACCTAAAAATAAAAACCTAAAAAAACCGGACATTTCGCTCTACACTGCTCAATAGGTTCCAGATCAGGTCCTGATCATTTGGTAAGAAATTACCTTGGCACAAACCATTTGAACTTTATATGGAAATTACTATGGGAAAACCATACTTTTTGATCATACCATATTGCACTTTAAAATGTTCTATAGCTATTCTTATGGAAAATTTTCAGCTACAACTTTGCAGAAGATTATTTTTCAGTCAAACATAAAAGTGAATAGCTATTAATTGTTTAAGAGATTGATAATGTTATGGCATGATCAAGCAGTTGAGTTTCGGGCAACACTGTATTCTGCAGTGTAACATAGTAGTAACACAGTTAATTGAGTTCAATCATAAGACATCAGTGACATGAATGATTAATAACTTTTGTTCCTTACATTTGTTCGAGAAGTGGTATTAAGTAAAGCTGTAGCTGAGAAAATTCCTACATGCACAGCAATCATTTTTAAAAGCTGAGTGAATGGTGAAGGTTGACTTCAAATATTGGGAGGCTAAACAGGACCTGATTTGGAACCGTTTGAGCACCGTGGAGCGAAAATTTCAATTTTGCATCAGTCTAATACATACTTTTTAAGTGGTAAACTTGGAAGAGCGATTGATTTTAGGCTTATTAAACATTAGGAGGCTGGCTAATTACAGATCTTTCGGATGAGATTCTTTCCAGTTATTTGTTTGAATTTAATTCAATCTCCAAATAATGTCTCAAAAATTAATTGAGGAGCTCAGCTAGCTTGATGGCTACCACTTTTGCTTACTGAATAGAAGATCGTCTGTTTAAGACATGTGACAGTTCTCAAACTGATTGTTGCCAATAAAAGCAGGCAGAGCGGGCAGTTCTAGTACTGCACTGCAAATATTTTATGCAAGTTTTCAGGTGAAATGTAGGTTAAAAAGACAATGTAAGGGAATTAAAAGTAGTTAGTAAAGTTCCAACCACCAAGAAATAAAGATCGTTTTCAAATTAAATAAAGTTTTATGTAAAGTACGAATGGAAGTTTTGTTACTCCTTGGTGAACTTGAGTGCCTACTAGTGTCCGTGAATGACCCCGAAATACCCCGCCGGAAAACCACGATCCTGCCCGGTCACCGCCGGGAGCGAAATCTAGTAACAGCAAGTTGAACGGAAACGTGATCGTAATTGTTTGTGATATAAGGAGCTCGGTGGTCTAGTGGCGACCGATTTTGCCTATTGAGCAGAAAAATGTGGGTTCAATCTCAAGCTCCTTCACATTATAGAATTTTAGTGTGAATCAGATTTATTCAATAAATGAGATAAAGCGTATTGAAATTCGGTATCAGAAACGAGTACTTAAAAGAAATGATATACGAGTTTTAGGAAAGACGCGTTGATCGGAAATCCTTTTCAAGAATAATTGTTATCATAGTAGCATTAGCATTAGCATTAGCATTATTGACCGCCCACGGTTGCTACTCTGTTATTACCAGATCAGCTGCAATTACACAGAGAACCAACAGATGATGTTTGGGACTAACATTCATCCTCAATGTGTAAAAACTGAAGATCTAATATTTGGCAATACCAGCGCCGGCCGTGTCCGAATGCAGGTCCAATAGGGAATGGGAAGGAATGTGTTGACGTGATACTCGCTGTGAAGGAAACCGAGAAATCCTCTGCGCTTCCACGAGAAATCACTGGGATGTTGGATGTGGGGAAAGGTTTGCAGCAGCAGGGATAGTTTTTGGTAAACTAATGCTGATTGTAGTGATTTATAATAGGTACACAGACACAAAAACGCACGCATACACACGCACACACACGCACTCGTGAGTATAAACAGAATATAAAATAATATTTAATTGAACTTTAACTTTATTTTAACTTAACTTTAACATAACTTCTACTTAACTTTAACTTAACTTTAACTTAACTTTAACTTAACTTTAACTTAACTTTAACTTAACTTTAACTTAACTTTAACTTAACTTTAACTTAACTTTAACTTAACTTTAACTTAACTTTAACTTAACTTTAACTTAACTTTAACTTAACTTTAACTTAACTTTAACTTAACTTTAACTTAACTTTAACTTAACTTTAACTTAACTTTAACTTAACTTTAACTTAACTTTAACTTAACTTTAACTTAACTTTAACTTAACTTTAACTTAACTTTAACTTAACTTTAACTTAACTTTAACTTAACTTTAACTTTAACTTAACTTTAACTTAACTTTAACTTAACTTTAACTTAACTTTAACTTAACTTTAACTTAACTTTAACTTAACTTTAACTTAACTTTAACTTAACTTTAACTTAACTTTAACTTAACTTTAACTTAACTTTAACTTAACTTTAACTTAACTTTAACTTAACTTTAACTTAACTTTAACTTAACTTTAACTTAACTTTAACTTAACTTTAACTTAACTTTAACTTAACTTTAACTTAACTTTAACTTAACTTTAACTTAACTTTAACTTAACTTTAACTTAACTTTAACTTAACTTTAACTTAACTTTAACTTAACTTTAACTTAACTTTAACTTAACTTTAACTTAACTTTAACTTAACTTTAACTTAACTTTAACTTAACTTTAACTTAACTTTAACTTAACTTTAACTTAACTTTAACTTAACTTTAACTTAACTTTAACTTAACTTTAACTTAACTTTAACTTAACTTTAACTTAACTTTAACTTAACTTTAACTTAACTTTAACTTAACTTTAACTTAACTTTAACTTAACTTTAACTTAACTTTAACTTAACTTTAACTTAACTTTAACTTAACTTTAACTTAACTTTAACTTAACTTTAACTTAACTTTAACTTAACTTTAACTTAACTTTAACTTAACTTTAACTTAACTTTAACTTAACTTTAACTTAACTTTAACTTAACTTTAACTTAACTTTAACTTAACTTTAACTTAACTTTAACTTAACTTTAACTTAACTTTAACTTAACTTTAACTTAACTTTAACTTAACTTTAACTTAACTTTAACTTAACTTTAACTTAACTTTAACTTAACTTTAACTTAACTTTAACTTAACTTTAATTTAACTTTAATTTAACTTTAACTTAACTTTTCAAGAGTAATTGTTATCGCAGTAACGTTGAACAGGAACTTGGTCGTAATGGTTTTGTGAAATAAGGAGCTCGGTGGTCTAGTGGCGACCGATTTTGCTTACTGAATATGTGTTCAATCCCAAGCTCCTTCACATTATAGAGTTTTACTTTAAATCGACTCTCTTTCATTATATGATGTAAAGTGTAACGCAATTCGATTGTAGGGCTGGGTTGAGTTGTAATATTTGAGTTTAAGGAAAGACGTGTTGTTCAGAAAACCGTGGGTTCAAACCCAAGCTGCTTCGCGATATTGAATCGTTAGGACATCAATTAAGCATAACGTTTACCAACCAGTGATTTCTTGTGGAAGTGCAGAGGTGTTCTCGGCTATCATTAAAGCGAGTATTACGTCAACATATTCCTACCCATTCCTTTCTTTATAAGCATTCGGTAAATTGAACAATTATTGATTTGAAGTGCTTATTCATTCAAATATCAATCAATTCAACGCACAGGCCTTTCAACCAATGTTCATTTTATCTTTTAAATAATTTACATTCATATAATTTCACCGTTTAAATTATCAATTGTTCATTTTAATCTCCCTACTAGGAATTATTAGTTTGCAATTGCTGTTTGCTGGAAAAAATCAAACTTGCTGGAACTACCACAGAAGCCTAATGTGTTCTATGCTATTTTAATAATAAACATTGCTTTATTATCACCAACATGTATTCTTAGACAATAAAATAGAACATTACATATTGTATCAACCCATGGCCGATTAAATTTGAATTTTTTTAACATCATTCCAGTAAGTGGCTTTTACATCTGTTGAGTGGTGGTCCCCCCAAGACCTCTCCCTGTTTGTTATATATTTAAAAATGTGATGGCACGGCGTTGTTTTGACGTAGGACTACGTCTGTGATTTCTATGTGGAGGTACACTCTGTGAAAACCGAAAATGGACCATGTAACACAATTATGGAAGATTTTGAATGTTAATACCTCAGCTGCCCCTGGATCAATTTCAATAATTTTATTACCAATCGATCAGATATTTTTCTACACATCTGTTTCATTTAAGACTTTATCATTTTTCAAAGTGTTACTATTGAAAATTGCACGAATGTGCAACTGTTGCTTTGATAGCTAAAATTACCACCGATTGCCTGCAAAAAGCGATTTCCTTAACACAGATTTCAAAGTTGAATTCCATCCGGTCTCACCAAACGGTGTTTATTCAATCACCGCGTGGTGCGTAGTGGCGTTCTCCAGTACACAACGAAAGGCTGCCTGCAAGCAGCGAGCTGCAGCCCACACCAGGATCCATAGAATGAGGAAGAAGCCGCACCGCTATTGATCGGAATCAGTAGCTCTTCGTGAGTCGCTGTGGACCATCTATGTCGAGCGCGTCATACTAAAGAGTATAAACAGAGAGAACCCTGCTCAAATTCCTATTCCTACCCAAAACACAAGCTCCTGCTGCAGTTAACAAATAAGATTTATTGCGTAGTCCTACCTCACCATTGCGTTATTTATTTATTTATTTCGTCAACCAACGTAGACTAGTACCTATTAGATTACAGTTTTGTTTTCTTAAATTTATTTATTTATTTCGTCAACTTTGGACAAAAGGTTAAAAGTGTAATTTTGTCTTTAATAAAAATTAAGCAGTGTCAGCTTTCCTATTTTTTATGAGTTTATGCCGAGACATTGCAAAGTCAATGGTTTCGCAGTATTGATTGTAAGAGGCCATCATGCGGTTTAATGGCCCTTATTTTGCATAATTTGTGCGATGATGTTTTATGGCAAATAAATTTCGATTTCGGAGTTGCCGAGTAGGTGCATGGAAATTTAATTTTGATAAAAGTTCTGTGGAGTCAATGCGTTGCGAAACGATATCGTTTACAAATGAAACCATAGCATATTCACGACGCTCTTTTAATGTTTATATGTTTATAAGCATGCAGCGTGCTTCATATGATGGAAGAGGCAATGATGTCCAACCTAATTTACGAAGAGCGTATAATAGAAATTGTTTTTGTACGGATTCTAATCTTTCTTCGTGCGTGATTGAAAAAGGAGACCATACAATGCTGCAATATTCCAGTATTGACCTCACATAGGCGATATATAGTGTTTTAATTGTGTATGGGTCCTGAAAGTTATAGCAAAAGCGCTTGATAAAGCCTAGCATGTTATTTGCCCTGTGAATAATTGTGTTGTAATGGTCTATGAAAGTTAGTTTAGAGTCTAAGATAATTCCTAAATCCCTAACTCTTTCACATTTTTCTACATTTTGATTTCCTAGTGCAATTGAAATATTTGACGTTGTTCTTTTTCAGCTAAATGATATTAAGTTACATTTTTTTACATTCAATTCTAGTAGACTTTTTTTGCACCATATGTAGAATATGTGTATTTAATTCCGGAATATATTGATGTCTTCTTCATTTCTTATTTCCAAAAAGAGCTTCATGTCGTCGGCATAAATAAGCAATTTAAGTTTTTTGAGAATGTAAGATATGTCGTTTACGTATAGAATAAAAAGAAGAGGTCCCAAATGAGAGCCTTGGGGGACGCCTGAAGTGACTTGAATTGGACTCGATTTCTTTCCGTTGAATTTAATTATTTGTTGGCGGTTAGTTAAATATGATTCAAGCCATTTTAGGAGCCCTGACTCAATTCCAATTTTTTGCGTACAAACAATAAGGCTGTCCCTTGTAGTTTTTTTTCAATCTCTACCATGTACCGTGTATCTCAAAATTGATCGTACTACAGTATTTAAATTTTAGAAAAAAGGGCTCTAAAAGCACAAGTTGAAAATATACGTCTCTGAATTTTTGGCAGCTGACTCAGCTTACATTTATCAATTATTGGCTCAGTATTGGGCAGATTTGGTTGCGTTTATAAAAAGTTAGAGCAAGTTAAGGAAAACGCCTTTTTCTTGAAAACCTTATTTTCTTGAAATAAAATGAACATAACATCTTGAAATGTTGCTCATTTTTAGTCGTAATAAAGATCATTCATCTGCCACTAATTTTACCAAAATTCGTCCACTAGCTAAAAAGTTGAAAATTGAGCGTTTTACTACAATAAATCTTACTTCATACAGGCTCCCCCAATAAAGACCAAAATTATATCAATAAATCAATAAACATCTGTTCAATCACCAGCCACGATAAAAAAAATACGTCTATTCACCATGTTTAAAAAAAATCGTGTAGGGTGTACGATCATTTTGAGATATACGATCTCTCTTATCATTCCGTGAACATATTTTTTCTATGGAATTCCTGTAAATGATAGAGAACAATCATAAGACCACATGCCTACCTTAGAATCGGTTCCGGTTGTTCTGGATTATGATACTGTCATAATCCTCCGGTATCAGTAAGATGCAATTCTCTAATAGTAATTGATGATTTGCCAAGCTATTGCTCAAAATAATCTTTATAAGCATAGAGGTAAATATGGAATACACATTCCCTAATAAACAAATACCATAAACGAACGATAACCCAAATAGTCTAACTTTTTAACAAATGGTTTGGATGATACCTCGAACACGTCGTCAAGCAAAATAACCATAACATTTTTATTGGGGTTGTCTCTCCCTAAAGAATTATGCAACGTATAGAAATCATTGCTAAACCCAAGTAACATTGCAGGTTTTATCGAGGTTTTATAGCATCCTAAAGCCTACAGAACCCTCATAAACCCAAAATTGTTACTGGGGAACAAACGTAATAAAATATGCCGTCTATATTCTATTCAAAAATTACGTTGGAATAATGATTACTTTCCTATTTTATAACGTATGAAGGTATTTGTCAACGCCGGCAAATGCACACGCAAACGAAAGTTGCCGAAGTTGAATGATGACGATGAGTGATGACACCGCTCTGTGCCGGCGGCGGTGGTGTAGTGGTAAGCGTGACTACTTTCTCACCCCAATGGGTCTGGGTTCAATCCTAGCCCAGGTCGGTGGGATTTTTCTGAGGCATAAAAATCTCTGTTCACGTCTTCCTTCGGAAGGGAAGTAAAGCCGTTGTTCCCGGCCCATGTGTGTTGATGAATGAGTGCGATATCCTACGCAGGTGTGGAAGCTGCCTTCCTGCACATTCTATTGTCGTCAATGGATGGCAATCGATGTCCGTCGGTGATTGGCACTAGATTGCGGAACAGAGACCGACGTTAAATAAAGAAATGAATGTTGACACCGCTCCGTGTTTTGATTTGCGCTGTACGCAGTTCAAGGTTGTCTCGTCACAAACCGTTTGGCACTGTTATCTGTCCCTATGAATTCCAAATAATGATTGGGCTCTGATTTTATCGAGGGGCCGACTCTATCTACGATGCAGCAAAAAATGTGTTTTGCTGTGGTGAGCTGCGCGTACCACTGAGCAGATATTGTAGAACCAACAATCAATACGAAACTATCAATTTTAAATTGGCTCACTACTTGACTAGCCTATTGGTCCCAAGCAAACGATTAACGTACCCCATTCTAGTTGAAATTCTACTACTACACAATGTTTGTTTTGATTAGCTATGAAAGTTTGACAGATAAAATGAGGGGTTTGTGGATTTTCCTATGTTTCGAGGGGTGACAACCAAAGAAATTACAATTACAATAAATAAGGGAAAGGATTTACATTCTGCATACGGTCGTTTCATGTCTCTTACATTGGAAACCTGACCGTTACGTCAATTCTCTTGGACAGGATCGACCATAGCACAATCAACAACGCTTGACACTGAACCGCTTTCTGATCATGCAGAAATCACATCTAACCTAGTTCTGGAAGTAGAACTTTCTGATAAGATTGTCGCATCACAAACACTGGACTCTGAGGTGCTTTTATCCTTGGTCTTTTGAGTGGAGTTGTTGATGGCTTGTAATTTATGCAGAGGCAGGTTCAATGGTGGTACCCAGTCCACATTGGAACTATCGGTGAGGTTTGCAGCAGCACCTAAGTTGAATCAAGGAATGATTTAAGTTTCAGCGGCTATTGTAATTTCTTCATTTATAGCATACCTGACACAAAATGCAAATTACAAATATATTTGTCTTTCGGGTTGAATAATTTTCGAAATTTCAGAACAGAAATCCAGCACCTCAAACGTTCTTCGATCAGAGCTTTTGGTAATCGGGGTTTCAAGCATGGAAATCGAAAAAAAAACGCGAATTTATGGTTAAATGCGTGGCTTTACAACCCGGCACTACGCACTTCTTTGTCATTTTTCTCGAAATACTTCGCGAATCACTGGATAAATTAAAATCGTCCGTATTTGTTTAGCCGGAGGCAAAGCGGTGAAAAAATTTTGACATCCGCTGCGGTCAATGTTTGTACGCAAGTTTTTTTTTCTTTATTCAGGTAGTGACGTCACCGTGCAAGTCTTAATTGTCCGGAGGTCAAAAACGACTTGGGCGTTAACGGGATAAAAGCTTCTATGACGGGTCTTAGACCATTTTGCAACATGTACGTTCATATTGGCGTTGATTGAGTCATCATGACATTTTTAGCATTGTTGGATTTAACGACTTTAGCTGTGTTTTAATAGTTTTTTTTGGTGACACTTTGATTACTCTAAAATGTTTTGGACTTGAATTTCCTACTACTACTGGAAACCTTGCTCATGCCGTATGCCGAATGCTAGTCAGGCTGGCTGAAACTCCTCAAACTCACTGGAAGTTTTAAAACACTCTTGTCCTGCGAGTTTAGCCAGCCCTCACCTCGAGTGAGTGGCGACAGGAATATGGAAGAATTAAACAAAAACTCCTCGAGAGAGAGGGAGAGTGAACTTCTGCGAAAGGATGATTTGACGTGAGGTGCGCTTTTCGAGACTCCGGATGACTTTTTTGTTCGACGCAAGAAGCTCAGAGTTCACCCAGAGTGAGAGTAAGAGCGTGTGATAGAAAACATGAACATGAATGGCAGCAAACCTCACTCACATTTTATCCCACTTTGCTCACAAGCTCTGAACCTCAGCGGAATGATTAGGCAGTAGGCATTCTACTCCTCAGAAAAATGCAACGCTCGGCTCATTTCAAACTCGCGAGTGAGGCTCCATCAAGCCTGATGCTAGTGAGAACCAGAGATCAGTTTTTTAGTTATTCGAGATGGACCGGCAAAATTTTCAACTAAGTTGAAGAGCAATAATGAAAAGGACGTATGTTTTATTAATCATTTACAGCTTTCCAATAAAATTTATGAAAAGTCAATTTAACAGAACCGATATTTTGAGAGTCACCCTAAGTTGTTTATTAAAATTTAAAAAAGCAATACAAAACGTGAACCATTAACATAAAATTTAATTACTTTTTCACCAAAGTTATTCCGAATAAATTGCTCTACAACGTTGTTGAACATTGTGACGGTTTATTATCAATAACTAAAAAATATATATTTAGATCTCATTAGCCTTATAATTTAAATAAAATTATATTTTACCTATTTCACTAACCTTAGGGACAACCCTCAATTCACTCACTTTAAAAGATTGGTTGAAACAAGTGGACTAACTTTCCAGAAGACATTACTTACATAAAACTAATGAGCAACCCTCTCCAAATGACGAATTTCAGATATTACGTCTCAGAATTCCATGAAACTTGCATAATTATTCGCAGTTTTTCAATTCAATATTTTTCAATATATCATAGCACATAGGACGAAACAGCTCTACTAATCGAAATGACGTCTGAGACAAAAAGTTGTAGGAAATTAGATTGCCTTTTTTTAAAAAAATACACACTGAAAAATTGTTGGACAGTAGGCCGATATTAAATACATGTTCCTGAAATGTTTTCATGATTGGCAACTGTTTATCGTAACCAATTGTTACGGAAATGATGAGCCTGCAGGTCAATTATTTGTTGGATTATGTTGAAGTTCATCATTGTGGGTGGCATGTTAGACCCATGCTAGGGTCATGTACCCTATATAACGTGAAAAAAAAGTTCAAATTGTAAATTGTAATTGAAAAGTTAGCATTTTGATAGGCTTTCAAATAAACATAAGTCTTAAAATCTAAGTCTTAAAATTTTCATTTTTTTGACGAAAATATGTAATTTTTTTCAGTGCGTATTTTTCAAAACACAATCTAGTTTCCAACAACTTTGTCTCAGACATCATTTTGATTAGATGAGCCGTTTTCGTGCTATGAACACGCCATTTTGAAAAATTGGGCGAGAGTGAACAATTATGTGAACTTTCATGGAATTCGAAAAGGGTGAAATAAAATCGAATCGTCAGTTGGCGTGGATGCTCTAATTGTTTGAGGGCAAATAATGTATTCCTCCTAACTGCAGCTTTGGGACCACTGTGCAATGAGTTAAAGTAAATTTTATACATGAAAGAATCATAACCTTAGAGCAGTCATATTTAATATTCCAATTTGCACGCAACTGCTAAGGAATATGAAGAAAGCAAGAAAGATTCCCTCTACTTGTTCATAGATGCAAACTATACAGACTACAAATTAAATTCAAACTTATGCCTGCTACACCAACCCAAATATACAATTTCTTCTTCGATTACAATACGCAAATCGTACATCAGTATTTTTCCGTACACGACAATCTATCAGCTCGTCCTAATTTAGTGATATATTTTATTACAATGAAGGCTGTTCGGTGCTCGATATCAGCAATGTCACCTCTCATCTGCTCAATGTAGAACTGAGCAGCTTCGGCGATGAACGGTATCATATCTAACCGGTTGTGTAGTCAAGTGGAACTGTATACAGCTCTTGTTATAGTTGGAGTATAAAGTACTCAGGAGGACGAAAAAAAAAATCTCTTTCGATCAAGTTCGGTCCCTACTGCCGAGAACTACCAGTCATTTGTTGACCTGCTATAGCTGGCAGATCAACTTGAAAAGGAAGCAAGTGATATAGTGTGAACACCAATTAGTCGACAAAAACCTGCCCTGAGGTAAACATGAGCAACAGCAACGGCATCGGTGGCAACAACAACAGCTTTGGCGGTGCCTGCGGCGCCAGCAGCAGCAGTAAAAATTATAAGAAGAATTCGGTGACCTTCAGGTAATTGAATCTTAGCCGGTAAGTAATTTTCCCTTCATTGCTGTCTGCATGCTTGGCATGCACAGTTGTACACACCAACTGCTCATTTGTTAATAACTTTTCACTCTGTTGTGGAAATGTGTTTATCTTTAAAGTAATTTATAGATTAGGATCATAGTTTACTATAGATATGCAAAGAGTAGGTAAATCTTAACATTTGAATCAACACCAATGATTTTTTTAAATTTCAAGTCCAAGATGTGCAACGAGCATTTCTCACTTCATTTTTGCAACGCTAAAACATAGGGTTAACTACCCCATTTCCGGCCTATTAAGCATAACCCGCACTTAGTCTTTCTTAATCTTGCGTAGTTTAGCACCAAACGGAATATTATTATGACTGATGGCTGGACGCCAAACTCGGTCTAACACATTGAAACGCCATTGAAACGCCAATTAATTTACTTCGGCCTATCGGAAAAAGATAAAAATTGATTCGGTCGAGCCCCTGCTTTTTTTTTTTTTTTTTGAGAATAACGGGTCCAAACACTCATATCACGCGTTCTTATTGACTTCGTTTGGTAACTTATTAACTAAAGTATCGTACCAAACGCATAATTTACCTGTTAACGCCGAAATCATGGATTTATTTTATGTTTTCTGCTTTTCTGGCCCAAAATGGGCGCTTATGCCAAAGTAGTTCTCTGGCCTATACCGTTTATTACTAGAATTAAAATCTACCTTTTTACGAATTTATAACAAGCTTAAACTCTATTATATCTACTGCTTCAAAAAGAACTATGTTTTGTCAGCTTTGTGCAAAGTTATTTGCAAATGAGCAGTTCGTGACCAAAACTGTGTATGTCAAGCATGGCTGTCTGACCTACCGTCTCGAAGGGATTTTTTATTGATTGTAATTATAGTATATATATCCGTAGAAGACAAAACTTATTCCATATGAAATTTGTTGTTGATAATCCGTAGGAGAGCACTCTGGGAAAGTCACATACAAACAGGAGGAAAAAAATGGTTTGTCACATAAACAGAATGTTTGATACCCTAGATATAGATTTGGGTATATTTTAACCCCCAACTCTTCAGTAAAACCTTTATTCTTTGCGTACCCAACATGTTCCATTTAGAAAATTGGACATTGCTCCCTTTTAATTGTTTCTTGACCGATTATGATGGAACAACTTCCAATCGATCAGAATTCGATTCTAGTTTTGATATCTTTAATTATATTGCAGATGGAATAGATTTTCAGTCTATCAAAATGGTATGAATGTTAAAAACATTAAAATTTGAAATGGAGCGTTCTCACGGTAGTGCAAGCTAGCACAGCTGAAACCACCTCTCACAGTTGCGCCTATGTTTATTCTTAATTCCCTCATAGAATAGTTTAGAGCAGACTTGCGATACTGTACCTCTTTACTCCTATGTGAAAATCCCATAAGCAAGTGTCATTCTGTGCGTGGAGGACTGAAGGCCGGCGCACAATGCATACGTTTTCGGGTTTTGACGTAGGACTACGTCTGTGATTTCTATATGGGGGTACACTTTGTGAAAACCGAAAATGGAACATGTAACAAAATTATGAAAGATTTTGAACGTTAATAACTCAGCTGCCCCTGGACCAATTTCAATAATTTTATCACCATTCGATCAGAAATATTTCTACGCATCTATTAAATGTAAAACTTAATCATTTTTCAAAATGTCACTATTGAAAATGGCACGAATGTGCAACTGTTGCTATGATAATTAAAATTATCACCGGTTGCCTACGACAACCGATTTCCCTAATACAGATTTCAAACTTGAATTCCATCCGGTTTCACCAAACGGTTTCAATCGTCGCGTGTGGTGAGTAGTGGTGTACTCCAGTACACAACGAAAGGCTCCCCGCAAGCAGCTAGCTATCAAGGCTGTCCTCTACCGCTGATCGGATTCAGTTCCAATCACCGTGTGTGGTGGTGTCCGGTCGTCGGCATCATCAGCAGTGCTTTCGGCGCGTGGCGTTGAACATTGTTCTCCAGTACACAACGAAAGGCTGCTTGCAAGCAGCGAGCTGCAGCCCACCTGGGCATCCATAGAAGGAGGAAGAAGCCACACCGCTATTGATCGGAATCAGTAGCTCTTCGTGAGTCGCTGTGGGCCATCTATGCCAAGCGCGTCACCCCCATTCCAAACAACATACAGCTCACCAGCCTCATATGTGTTTAACACCTTAATAGCTCAGCATTACTCAACCATCACAACAAAACGGTCCTTTTCAGGACCACCATAAATTTGTAAAAAAGTTCTGTTTGGACATTTGTCAAGGTCATCAATCGGATGTCAGTTCCCATATCAAGATAGTGCCGGAATTAGGGCGTAACAGCTTTTGTAAACCATGACTTCTTTCAATGATGTCTTGAAAGCCAAGGCTCGCCCACGCAAATCAACATCAAAATCAGATGGGATAAGACTTCTTCACCCGACAGCAATGTTGGTTTGTGTGGACGTGCCGTGAATTCCTAAAAATCATCGAGAGAAGTCATTGTTTACAAAAGGTGTTACGAAACGGCGCCTGTGGTGTAGTGGAAAGCGTGATTACCTCTCACCCCAGCAGGCCTGAGTTCAATCCCAGTCGGCGCCGCCGGGAAGTTCTGAGGCATAACATCTCTGATCACGCCTTCCTTCGGATGGGAAGTAAAGCCGTTGGTCCCCGGTTCATGAGTTGATGGGTCGATAGGTAGGGTCCAGGTGTGGGAGCTGCCTTCCTGGCACGTCGTAGCATTGGTGCTCAGCACGGAAAACAAGATCGACGGAAAAAACAAACCAAAGGAAGAAGAAGAAAAAGGTGTTACGCCTAATTCCAGCTCTATCTAGATCTGTTTAAATCTAACATACCATGTTCTTGAAGGCAACATTGGGGGTGCAATTTCAAAAACCAAAGTCGGTCGCGGCTTGAAAGTGGTCTGATTTTGATCTAGAGATGATGGATAGGATTTTTTTCTACCCCAATCGATAGGAATTTTTTCTACGAATTTGTTAAAATTAAGACTTTATCATTTTTCAATATTTCACTATTGAAAATTGAACCAATGTACAACTGTTGCTATGATAATTAAAATTATCACCGATTGCCTGCGAAAAGCGATTTCCCTAACACAGATTTCAAAGTTGAATTCCATCTGGTCTCACCAAACGGTGTTTTTTCAATTACCCCGTGGTGAGTGGTGGCGTTCTCCAGTAAATAGCTAAAGGCTGCCTGCAATTGATCGGAATCAGTAGCTCTTCGTGAGTCGCTGTGGGCCATCTATGTCAAGCACGTTATACTAAAGAGTATAGACAGAGAGAACCCCACTCAAATTCCTATTACTACACAATACACAAGCTCCTGCTGCAGTTAACAAATAACTCTTATTATATAACCCCACGTAGTCCTGCGCCACAATTGCGTACAACCCCATAGGGCTGTCCCTTGTAGTTTTTTGACAGATAATTCATGAGCTAGCTATAAAAAAAAACCTGAAAACGTATCCATTGTGCGCCGGCCTTGACCCTCTCATCAGAACACCAGAGAAATTCTGGATTAACAATAGAAAAGGGCCCTTTAGCATTTGTAGACAAATCGTTCTCAAAAGGTTACGCAAATCAACACCATATCGTGTAGGGAAAACTTTCCCTTATCCGATAATAGAGATTGCTAAAGTATGATAGTGTCAGTGATTTGTTTTCATCGGGAAAATGTTCCGCTAAGAAGTTTTTTTTTTCCTGATGAAAACATTTTGTGTATACGTATACATGACGTAGTGTGCGTACGATAAACGTCAGCAATCTCTATAGTCGTTTCTTGTTTATTGATCTAGGATTGGACGATCTTTACAGAAAGATCGATCTTATATTTGGCTCTAGAATCGATCCCCTGATTAAATCGGTACCAAAGAATCGTTCTTTGGTAGATCGATCTTTTGATTTTTTGACGTAGAACTACGTCTTTGATTTCTATATGAGGGTACACTTTGTGAAAACCGAAAATGGAACATGTAACAAATTAAGAAAGATTTTGAACGTTAATAACTCAGCTGCCCCTGGTACAATTTCAATAATTTTATCACCAATCGATCATAAATATGGCTACGCATCGATAACAATGCTTCTGAATGTTGATTTTCAACAAGAAACTATTGAAAAACTGGTAAATGTCCTGCATTGTCCAAAAGCGTCGAATTAACTAAGAAATCCACCAATTACCTACATGCATATGCTGCTTCCCCAGCACAGTCGTCAGAGAGTAGAAAGTAGACGAAACAAGTCGAAGTGGCATTCGCCTCCGATCCTCGGGCGCGTGCGAATAGGGAGGATGGAATTAATCATTTTGTTCGAACATTTTCCACAGAGATGGCGCTGTTCCGCTGGTAGGAAGTGATAAAAATCCCCATATTAAAATTGAGAGAAGTGGGATAATTTGGTTCGGTGCATAATCAGGTCAAAAAAAGTGAACGACAACCTAAAGAAATTAATCAGGGACTTTGTAGTTCAATTTTTTCCCGGAAATTATTGTTAAACAAGCTACAATTAAATAAAAATGATTTTTCCCCATACAGTTTTACCTGATTTACTACCAGCTCCCAGAGAGCCAAAACACTCAAATTTGAGAGAGAAAATTTGCTCTCCCGACCTCAATCTCTCAACATGGCATGTATTTTTTTGACACTCGTTTTGTGATTTCCCTTTCACAGATTACATAATAGAGTACCTGACACTACAAAACATGTCTGGTACCTCTATATCTGCATTTACTTTAACATTTGAAGTACCTCCTTTTTTACATATTCTGCTCAAAAGATACTTTATGCCCCGCCCCATACATAAAATTCGGCCGGAGATTCTGTGAGGGGTGAGCTATTTTGTGTGCAGAATGTGTAAAAAAGGAGGGACTTCAAATGTTAAAGTAAATGCATATATAGAGGTAACAGACATGTTTTGCACTGCAGTGTCCTCTGTGAACAATTATAAGAAAACAGATTGTGTGAAGTTTCCGATAGATGTCACCGCAAACAACAGCTGTGACATCTGATGGAACATGAATGCAGAAGCTTGACAAAATGATTAATTGCGTAATATAACCAAACGTAAATTTTTCGAGATAACTACCATCCGTCGTCTGACGTATCTCCGGTCTGATTTACAAGGTGTGCTGAAGGTGTTCCTGAAAAATGAGGTCCGTGATGCTGTCACCTACACTAAACACGCCAAGCGCAAGCGGCCATGAATGTCAACTACGTTTTGAAGTGACAGAGACACACTTTGTTTGGTTTCGGAGGTTAAATCATCACCAACTTTGGCAACAAAACGGCTCTTTTCAGGGCCACCAAGCTTATTACAGTAAAGAGTAGGAATAGAATTCATATTCCTGTTTGTCCATATTCAAAACCAACGACCACACAAAATGCTCATGTGATCAAACTGGAAGCAGGGATACAAATAATTTTGATCAACCTTGATCAACTTTGAATCGCCACGGCCGGATATTTTCGATGGAAGAAGCAACAATCTAGCATCTAATTCGACGAAGACGGCAGGAAACATTTGTGAAGCCGAGTTATTTACGAAAGAGAGTGCCGATGGAGAGAATCTCTCCATGTAGATAGGACCTATTGAAAAGTGACGCGAGATTTGTTTTCCGTACTGAGCTCCAATGCCCGACGTCAGGGAGGCAGCTCCCACACCTGGACCCTACCAATGACCCATCAACTCAACCAAGGACCAACGGCTTTACTTCCCGAAGATAGGCGTGATCAGAGATGTTATGCCTTAGAACATGCCGGTGGCGCTGACTGAGATTTGACCCAGGCCTGCTGGGGTGAGAGGTAATCACGCTAACCATCGGCGGCGATATCTTTCAAGGTGATATCACGGCGAAGGAGAACGACCCAAATTTGAGTTTAGTTATCTCAGAAATAAGAAATAAAGTGCAGGAACTCAGTGATGAGTAAATTTGCCTCATGTTTTCCCAGGATTTTCCAGGGAAAAATTGCCGAATTTGAGAAAAGTAAAGATTGGATTCACTCAGTCTATTGGTACTACTCTGGGACTGAATAAAATTTTCGTCAATTTCATCATTTTCTGGCAGATATTTTAGGTTTTCCACAGGAAACCATGAGACAAATTTACTCATCGCTGAGTTCCCGCACTTTTGGCGATTATGAGTTAACTAAACTCAAATTTGGGTCGTTCTCATTCGCCGTGTACGCAAAAGGAAAAGAGCCAGTGTCGCTACTTGATAGCAAACTACTCATAATAGGAGGAGTCTTTGTAGCTTTTATACCATTATGCACATCATTCTGCTTTAACCTGAAAAGATATAAAGGAGCGCTGCTGTATGGCATTAGCTCATTTTTGCTTCGCACGGCGTGGTGAACAGCAATAGCAGCAGTAGGAAGGTGGTGGCTAGTCCACTCCTTCACACCTAACAAGCAACAATTGACTGGTCGTGGCAAAGGAGGAAAAGGTCTGGTAAAGGAGGCGCCCAGCGTCATCGCAAAGTTCTTCGAGATAACCGCCATCGGTCGCCTGGCTCACCGTGGTGGTGTCAAACGTATATCCGGTCTGATCTACGAGGTGTGCTGAAAGTGTTCCTGGAAAATGAGGTCCGTAATGCTGTCACCTACACTAAACACGCCAAGCGTAAGTGGCCATGGATGTCCTCTTCAATAAAACGGCCCTTTTCAGGGCCATCAAGCTTACATCAGTAAAGAGTTGGAATAGAATTTATCTGTGCTTGTTTGTCCATATTCAGAACCACAAGCCCCCAACGACCACACAAAATGCTCTCCAGAGTTGTAATCTTGTAACCAAACTTGGAAGCAGGGGTGCAAGTGATTTTGATTGATTCTCTTAATAAACTTTCTCTTTGAAAAATATTTCTACAAATTTGGTATGCCTACAATTCAAAATAAGATAATAGATAATTGATCAATTAAAATAACTAAATGCTTTTCACATTTATTCCGTCCACTAGCGGTCCTACGTCTAGCTTTCGTTCGTGCCCCTAGGCACAGACCCTTCTACTTTTTTTGAAGATCTAAAAGGTCGAAAGAAAAATCGATTTTTTTTTTCGATATTTTCGTCGACAAAGAATCGATACGAAAAATCGGAAATCGGGATGAAAAATATCGATCCAAGACCGCCCAATCCTATATAATCCTACACTGAAACAAGGATCATAGTTAGAAATACTATTTTGCAGAAAACACTTATTATCAATATAACCGCGCTTATTACTGTTAAATCTACTATGAATTCAGTATAGTTGACTACGAATGTAAAACAATTTACTATGATTCTGACGAAACTACTATGCTTGCTCAAAATGCATAGTAATTTTGATAGAAATAATAGTAAAATTAAATGAGATTGTTTTCTGCACAAATCTATTGGTGAGGGTATTTAATTTAAACCAGCAATATAGTATTTTTGCCAATGGATTTTGTATCAGTGTATATAATATATAGTATTTTCACTTTCACCCAGTGATTCATAAGTTCCAACAGTTTGAAAATGGCCAACTCATCCGTATCCGAAAGGACCCCCTATCCCTGTCGCGGGAAATGATAGACGCAATTTTTAACGCTTTCTTGCGGGAGGAAGGAGCTCATCCAAAATGCAGGTTTTATGACAATCAACTAAAAAACTGTGGATAAAATTAGTAACCTAAAACGCCATCTTCAAAACCTGCACCAGCGTGAGTACACGGACATGCTACTAGCTATGCCTCGCTCATCTCCCACACCATCTTGACGCAACACTGTGTTATAAAGTTTTGGTCGATGGCAACTGGTACAGCAGGAATTATCCGCATCTGAGTTCCAATGTCGAGGAGCCTCAGATGCGGATAATTCCTGCTGTACCAGTTGCCATCGACCAAAACTTTATAACACAGTGTTGCGTCAAGATGGTGTGGGAGATGAGCGAGGCACTTGAAAGTTGAATAAATATAACAAAACATAAACATTAGATTATTTCATTTCAGCCTAAATAAATCCAGGCAAATATCGGCCTTGATTCCAGTACTTTGGCTCTCTTACTTCCATTATGCTTTTCCACGGACTCTCATTCATCCTAGACTCTGGTATCGGTTTGTCTCTCTTTAAAGTCTCTAGTCAACCAGTCCTCGTTTTGCACGTCATACGGTATACGAGCGATCACCAACACCTTCAGGCGGTTTGGATGAAACGACACGAGTTACACTTACACTTACAGTGCGATGCGAGCGGTGAGAGTTCTTTCTCTCTCTCTCTTTCCCTTTCCGTCTCTCGATTGGGAAGCCGAATAATTTCTGACTGACTGCCCGTGCGCGTACCATGGAAGGGTTCGTTCGCCTTTGCCATCGTGCAGCATTATGCTCGGGAGATTTTGAGAACATTGTGCATTCTCTCTCTCTTGCGAAACCTTCGACGAGCCGTGCAGATTTCGGACCAGCCAGGAAAAGTTATCGGGGTTCACTCGACGACACTTGCCACGAGCAGACGTGAAGTTTTAAGATGGGCAGAACGAAGGATATTGGAGGTCACCACAGATGGTAACTTCAGGAGGCCTTTCGTTCCGTGTGTTGGAACAGCCGCGGATAGCAGATTTTATAAACGTGCTAGGTCCAACTGAAAACGCAAAAATCAATCGTCGGAATATCCTGGATCACGTCACGCTCACGGTGGAATCGCTTCGAAAGAAAATTACACATGAATTCAGAGGACAGACCATTTGCGTAAAGCTCGATGCTGCAAAAAGGCGAGGACGAAGTGTATTGGCCGTCTGTATCCACTTTCTACGCGATGGGAAATTCGTCCTGAGAACGTTGGCCGTGTACGATATCAATGTGTCACACAATATAAAATCCGAAGTAATCCGTGTGCTGCGGTCACTACGGATAACGGGGCAAATTTTTTGAAGGCTGATGTACGAAGTTCTACGAAACGCTTTGGCGGTATCAATATTGATGATGATGAGTTCAGCTTTAGCGATGAAACGGACCAGCATGAAACCACTGATAGCCTAGAAGGGAACATCGATGAAGAAAATGTCATCAATGTGATTGCGAATGCCATTGTGGACAGCGTAAGATGTGCTGCGTATACACTTCAACTGTGTGTATACGACGCGATAAAGTCCTTGAAATTGAAGGAAAGATTGAAAACGATTCAAACGTTGGTAAAACAACTGCGAACTCAAACGGTGAGTAAATCAAAGAAAATGCATTGCATGAACTTTTTTTTTTAGCTTCCGAAAGTTGTTCGAACGAAGTCAAGTTTCAATCCCAAAACTGGATTGCGACACCAGATAGAATTCCGCATGCTCCATTTTGGAACACAAGACATTCATCACTGAGCAAGTGTATGAAAAGAATGAGCTGATCATGACTACAGAAGATTGGACTCTCATTGATAACTTCGTCGAAGCATTTAGTCCAGTTTACTTTGCCACACTTTCCCTGCAAAATGAATCGACAATGGGGGATCTTTATCTCATTTTGCTCTAGTGTCTTCTTAGAGTTGAAGAATCGTCTAACAACTATATCGCGGTGGCATTAGTCACAGCCATGAACAGCCCTAGAGGATCTTTCCTAGCTGCCGTGTATTTTTTTTCCACGAATCAATTATGGTGGCTCAGAATTTCTCACCGAGGAAAACAAATGTGTAGCTATTGAACAAATTCTGAGCTTGTGGGAAAAACTTCGCCATACGGCAGAGGCTCCATTGCACGAGGACAGGGATTCTCCGAACTAACAGTCATCATATGTAAGACGCGTGGAAGCTATGTTGCGCAAAAAGCATTCCCTCCAAGACTAATATCATTGAGAAGAAATTAAAGGAACTTGCCCTCCGGCCAAGGATTTTAACTGGGTGCAACGTGCTTGTGCTTTGGGAACAGCAGAAAAATAGCGAGCTTCAACTATACAGATTGGCACCAGTTGCTCACCGTGTTCCGTGCACAGCAGAGCGTGCATTTAGAGCACTTGGTCTTGTTCTTACGGACAGACGGATAAAGTTGAGCGAAAAAATGCTTACTGATGTACTTTTCGTAAAGCTGTACCAAGATCTTTTCGATCAGGTTGAGATCGACCATGAAAAGCAAAACGTAAACCAAGTCTAATAATCACTTTGTACATTGAATTGCTTTTAAGTTGAATTGGAAAGAAATGAGAAATGTTCATATTCAGTTGTTTTAACTATTTTTAATATTTAAATAAAATTAATTCCAAAAATACACATAATTTAGTTTGCAATTTGAGCCACCAATCAAGAAGTGCTGTGCATATATTTAAGAACAAGGTTGATAAAATCCGCATATAATGTCCATTTTCATGGCTGATTTTAACCCAAATATATGCGTCTCCATCGATTTATAGCAACTGTAACATAGTCACGACGCATGATAGTCTAGTCGCACAAGAGTATTGAGTGAAAATCCAAAACATGATACACTGGAGTCGCTTTTTACGCGGGTGATACGTCCCACGTAAAAAAAAACCGCATAAATTCCAAAATCCACGTAAAAAAAACCACGTAAAAAACGTTTAAAAAAACCGCGTAAATTCTGAAATCCGCGTAAAAAAACCATAATCCGCGTAAAAAAAACCGGGTAAATTCCGAAATCCGCGTAAAAAAAACCGCGTAAAAAGCGACTCCAGTGTATATGTAACTCAAAAATGAAAAAAAAATGTAAGAGATTGTATCCCAGACACGTAGGAAAGGTACTTTTGATGTCACAGCAAAAGTAAAGTAAATATTAAATTTATGTCTTAACTCTTTATCAGAGAAAAAGTTCGATAGGTTGAAATTCGAAAGCAATTAGAGAGTTCTGTTTTGATGTGCTCTGTCGGTGTCCTGGACGATATGTCTTGGATACAAGCCCTTACATGAACTCTTTAGTTAACTTTTTTTTATCAGTCATTTGTGGTCCTGAAAGGACCGATGGGTTGGAAGCTTGGGAGCCGGTTTAGAACAATGCTGTGGATTTTTTTTCCCTAGATGTTCTTCGAGATGATAGCGAAGCGGAAATGAAATATGTATTAGGGAAAACACACCAATCACAGAAGCTGAACATACCGGACGGTACTTACGGTTATGCTTTTTGATGCAAATTTTAAGTCCTGTTTAAAATCTTGTTTTCCATGCTGAGCACCAATGCTACCGACGCCAGGGAGGCAGCTCCCACACCTGGACTCTACCTATCGACCCATCAACTTACCTCCCTTTCGAAGGAAGGCGTGATCAGAGATGTTATGCCTCAGAACATCTCGGCGGCGCCCACTGTGATTGAAACCAGGCCTGCTGGGGTGAGAGGTAATACCGGCGGCGCGAGGTGTTCAACACAGATGAAGCTGGCGAGCTGTATGTTGTTTGAAACGGTGACGCACTTGGCATATATGGCCCACAGCATCTCACAACAAGCAACTGAAATCTGATCAGTAGCGGTGCAACATCTTCCTCTTTCTTCGGCGAATGGATCGCTCTGTGGGCTGCAGCTCGTGCTTGCGGGCAGCCTTTTGTCTTGTACTGGAAAACACGCGGTGAGACCGGAGTGAATTCGATTTTTAAATCTGTGTTAGGGAAAGCGCTTTCGCAATCAATCGGTGATAATTTATCATTATTATAGCAACAGTCGCACATGCGTGCAATTTTCAATAGTGACCTTTTAAAAAATTGATAGTGTTCATTTTAGCAGATTCGTAGACGTTATTCCAATCGATTGTGAGTCTCCTTAATAAAGATATTAAAAAAAAATCCAATCGATTGCTTTGTTTAGAATTAATATCCATCCGCTATTGACAGAGTTATAAGTGGTCAAATCCTAACCACTTTTCGTTATGCGGTCGACTTTGGTTTTTTTAAATTGCACCCCCAATATGTTGCCGAAAGACGTAATCCTACGTCAAAAACGATTTTTTGGACCACCCTAACATGGAAATGGTCATCCTAATGACAAAATAAAAAAAATACAGGTCTAATATTTTGTGATAAGGAACAAAACTATCAATTTTTACGAATATCTTAGAACCACTGTATAATTTTGCCATGGAATGGCTGCGTATTAACCAGCATATAACCAACCAGTGGCAACTAACGATTTAAAATTGGCACACTACTTGACTAGCCTATTGGTCCCAAGCAAATAGATTAACGTACCCCATTCTAGACGAAATTCTAGTACTGCACTATGTTTGTTTTGATTCGCTATGAAAGTTTGACAGATAAAATGAGGGGTTCGTGGATTTTCTATGTTTCGAGGGGTGCATCGATTAGCTTGGGACCGAAGAGAGTACCAGAGCTGAGCCAAAAAGTTGAGCAAGTTTCTTCGGGACCTTCTGGTCTTAGAGTTACCTCTATGATATAACCGCCTCGAAATAAGCTGTAGTGGGTATATTTAATTTAAAGAAAAATCTGACGAAGCACGATTGCTCAGTCGTAAACATCTGGCTGCAGCTTCTTCTGAATGGAAACCCACTTTTTCTTCATGTCTTCCCCAGATTTAAAGGGGGGTTGTTCATGTCCTTGGGTACGAAAGTGACCCCGTTGGCTTCGTACCACTCCAGGACAACATTTAAATAGTGGCACGTTTGGTAGTAATTAAAAAAAATGTGTAAAAATGACAATATAGGGTAAGATGTAGGGCTGAGCAGATATCGATACGATACGATATCCGATATCATTTAATCCAATATCGATAAAACATCAACGTGAGGATAACAATAAATAAACGTTAAAAAAAAGTAAGGATAAAAAACTTTTGAAAACGTTATTACGCACGTTTGATTACACGTGTTTGAAAAAAAAAACTAACTTTTCCATATGATTAATGGGTAGTTCATTTGAAACCACACATAAAACACTCATCAACACGAACCGGGCATCAGCCCGCTAACATTTAAAAATTCTTAACGAACGAGCCACACAGCAAAAAATAAATTTAAATATTACATCCAAGAGGATGCACTTCAATCATGACAATGTAGTAATTGTGGCCACAACAATAAACAAATGCAGTAAAAGCAGCGTAATTCCAGTTCATGCACTGTATTAATGATAATTTTGTCCTTTTTGGGGAGTAATATTATACCATATTTTTGACACAATTATAGTGCATCCACTTTGATGTGATATCAAAATTATGTTTTTGCTGTGCAAGTTTCAAAAACAAACTATGCTGGCCTGATGATCCATATTGGTGGCATGAAATGCCACGAGTTTCCGCTATGCTATTTGATTTGGTCACTGTCAGTTTTAAATTCGACTCTGTACATAAGAATTTGCCCAATACTGAAAGGATAAAAATCAATCGATCTTGGTTTTTCACAAGACTGCCCTAATATCTGTTCCTCTTCGAGCAACATCGGTCCAATTAGAAAGCATTTTTTTGCAGCTGAACCGATACTGACAAGTCCATAGCGAGGTAGGGTCAAGCTCTAATAAGCTCTATATCCGGTAATAAATCTATGTTCAAGACATTATTTTATTGTATTCAGAATATCGAATAAAATTAAGTTCTTCATCAGTTGGATCTTCAAACTATTTTTGGTGAACAGTATCTTGACAAATTTTCAGAGTCCAAAATGCATTGGTTATTTCATGTGAACTCTTCGCAGGTTTTCTTAAGAATAATCTCAAGAAATGTCTTAAAATCCACCATTGATTTAAATAAATAATTCCCACAAGCATTAACTTAAGAAAATTAATGAGTTAATAATCCTGGAACTATCTTGAGAATTGCCTTGGAATTCAATTCATTAAAATACAGTTTGTATCGAATGCACGCTTTTTTTTAATTGTTACTTCTTCTGCAGAGCTGTAACCGTTGGTTCCAATGTTTACTTGTTGGCTCCTCCACAAGTCCAAAACCTCCCTCCCTGTAACAGTCCCACCTGAAATAAAATAAATAAACTAACACCCTGGAACAGTGGCTCTCATCTGTACACTGATAAATTGAACTATTCCCATTTTGCTTGAAATTTAATCAATTTGACATTAAACTCCGTTTAATCATATCGAATGATTAAAAAATAAGCATCTGATATTAATCCCAGTTTAATCATGGTTGATTAGATTGTAGATTATCTTTTTTTGAATAAATTTTAATCATTTTAGATTCTATTTTAATAATTTTTTAATGAATTTTAATCTTTTTTGATTATATATCAGTATTCAAAAAGAATAAAATTTAATACTGGAAAGATTATTTCGATTTTAATCATGCATGACTATAGCCGAAGTAATCATGGCTCGGACTCAATAAGATGAAGCGGGAAACTGCATACTTTTTAAGCTTTTATGATTTAATTTATCTTTGAGTGTAGGCTTAGCAAGTGAGAGAGCCTGTTCCACTCTCACGATTCTCCATGTGTGTGTTGCAAGTGTCAAGGAGTTTGAACGAACGGGCGAAATACTTCCCCGCCCAGTTGTTTAGCTCAATCACAGGTGGCGCATGAGGAAGAAAAATGAACCAACCAGGCCGAAAGGTCAAACTTCGGCATTTCATGGGCCCTGTGGTGCCGAAAAGCAGTTAAAAGAAATAAAATTCCAAAAGCAGAAGGCTATCTAGTTTCAACTCTCGAAAGGAGAAGTGCGCGCGAAAGTCAAATTGATTATCTTGCGACTTCGGTGAAAGTGGCGTGACCATTGTGCTAGCAGGTGGTCAAAGGAACAAAGGAATTTTCATTGTTCTAGTGGTAGTTTTTTGTGTAAATTGTAAGTTCCAGTAGTGGAGAAGAAAGGAACAGTGTTCTAATGTAATTTTTGAATGTTTTGTGAAACTAGATTAAAAAAAATTAGAAGGAGAAAGGAGATTCCTACGAATACAAGTAAAGGAACATAAGGAAAAAGGTCCAGGAAGTGGGCCTTTTTTCTTTCTGTTTGGAATTATTTGGCAGGATAAGGAGAAGTACGTGGACGACTGGCGTGAGTGGCAAACGGCGTATCATACTCATCGGCAGACCGCCGATAACGTCCACCAGTCATCTCGGTGGAACCTCCAGACAGTCCCAGCATTGTTCATGCCGGCATCCTTTGTGAGGAGCACAAATACCAACCGCACCGCCGTCGCCATCCCGCTGCCTAGTTCACCATCGTTGCTGGCAGTACGGCAACCGCACCGCCGTCGCCATCCCGCTGCCTAGTTCACCATCGTTGCTGGCAGTACGGCAACCGCACCGCCGTCGCCATCCCGCTGCCTAGTTCACCATCGTGGCTGGCAGTACGGCCACCGCACCGCCGTTGCCATCCCGCTGCCCAGTTCACCATCGTCGCTGGCAGTACGTCTATCACACCGTCGTCGCCACCCGATTGTCCAGTTCATCGTAGTCGTTGGCCTTTCGGCGATTGCCTCGCTGAAGCTAGTTTCCATCCGCAATGAATACCGGCCAGCAAACAACATCATCAGCTCCACCACCCGTCGTCAACCGCCACCATTAGTAACACAACCAGATCACCAACTACATCATCAACCAGAAGCAGTATGCCCAACAATCAATACGAAACTAACGATTTTAAATTGGCTCACCACTTTAGTAGCCTATTGGTCCCAAGCAAACGATTAACGTACCCTATTCTAGTTGAAATTCTATTACTACACTATGTTTGTTTTGATTTGCTATGAAAGTTTGACAGATAACATCAGGGGTGTGTGGATTCATGCAGAACATGCAGGGGTGAGTGAAATAGCTTGGGACTGCTTGGGACCGTTGTCCTGGTACTGAGTGAGCCAAAAATAATAATGATTTTCTTCGGGACCCAGTGGTCTTAGAGTTACCTCTATGGTATGCCCACAGGTAACCCTTTTCAATGTGACGTCACAAAATAAATGTTAAAATGAAAAGTTGCATCTATAGCTTTATTAGGTAGAGCACATCCTTAGGTCATAGCACTTCCACTTCTTGTTGTTGTTCCGCTTCTTTCCGGGCTCACAAAGGAGCCATTAAGCCTCGCCGTTCCCGAATTGATTTGGAAAGCCTTCGTATTAGTTTTTTTAAGCACACACTTTGGTACAGCCTGGTGGGTTTATTTGTGTCTGAATCTAGCAACACCTTTGAAAGGGTACCTTCATTTCACGTGTTCCTACTTGATGTGAGCGACCTTACGTGGATGAGAGTTATAAGCAGTTTAACGACCCTGATATCCTTCAATCCCTGAGCAAGCAGGCAACAGAACCTCGATAAATTTGCATAAAATCGCTGGTAGAAGATGGTCCTAAAATTGCTCGACAATATGATTAATTCACTTGGACCTTTCTTATAAATTTTCTTGGATCTGTCCTCAGAATGCTTTTCCCTTAGTTTCTCTTCGAAATTTACGTTAAGTTTTCTCAACTTCTCATCTATTTAACGAAATGACCAATGGCTCTCAAAACGAAAACCATAAAGCCATATGATTAAAACTTGTCTTATGGTCTTATCAGGTAGATGAATGTTTCCTCTAATCGCGTATATGAAACTTGCTGACTGAAAGAGATATCAGTATAAAGAATGTAGAACCACCTTCCCCGTGAAGGTATTCATTCATACATATTTTACATGCTTCCCAACCCCTGAATAATGACCATTGATACCAAATAATCTTAGAATCAAAATTAATAGAAAACGGATTTGTCTGCACCCAAACGTTTTTTTTTTTATATCTGAAGCCGTCCTCACTTTTTCCATTATGATTAATGACTTTTCATTTGAATGTCATTGGTTCGATTTCCAGTCCTGTTTATGAATTTTTCGGGTTGGAAAAAATGTGAAAGTGATCAAAGAACACTAAATTGAGAACTGGCCAAAAACAAGTAGTGATAAATATTTCGTCGAGTAGATATGATTTGATGATGTGTCGTATGATAAACAGAAATATCCAAACTAGTTTTACTATGGCCATATGGTTATATTGCCGCGGATACACTTGTATGACAAACTATGAGCATGAGCATTATTTGTATAATAAATTATGAGTACATCCTACAACTATACAAGTGTAACCACGGATGTGCTCATAATTTATTATACAAATAATGCTCATGCTCATAGTTTGCCATACAAGTGTATCCACGGCATATGTATAATTTTTTGAGTGTTATTGGTTATGTGGAACATGTGATTTTATATTTCACTTGTCATAACCATTTCGACCATATGCAACAAAAATCCAGATATCCAGAGCCGTTTCTAAAGTGGCTATGAGAGATGGTTCGATTACGTGGAACGATGATCCGGAATATCAAGAACTAGTTCTACGGAGGTCATATTTGATCATATTTCGTCGAGTAGATGTGATTTGGTATGTCGTTTGATATGGTTATTAGATATATCAAATTTAACCATACGGTTCCTTGATCCGGGATATCCAGAACTGTTTCTATGGTGGCCATATGGCTCTTATGGTTGTAGTTTTGAGTGACATTGGTCATATTTCGTCGAGTAGATGTGATTTGATATGTCGCTTGATATGGTTATGAAAGATGTCAAATTTAACCATGTGGAACCATAATCCGGAACATCCGGAACCGGTTCTACGATGGCCATATGGCTTATGGATGCCGTTTAATATTCCATTTATCATATTTCGTCGAGTAGATGTGATTTTATATGTCGCATAATATGGTTATGAGAGATATCAAATTTTACCATTCAGAACCATGATCTGGAATATCCGGAACCGATTCCAAAGTAGGCATGGGGTCTTATGATTGTTCTCTAACATTGAAAAAAGAACACCCCCGTGCCAGCATATTTTAAAATATATAACGAAGAGGGAGGGGCCTGGGAGGGAGTACCACCCAACAGGTATTGGAACCACTCACCGGAATGATATTAAAAAAAATTCAATTTAATCGGCCATGGCATCTCTGAGATGCATATTTTTGAACATAAAATGTCTGACCCGGGCTTTTACGGATCAAGGTGTACTTTGGTGCGAAAAATAACACTGAAAAAGCGAATCAGGGGGTTCGATGGGAAGTTCCATTGGAACATTGAAAAGGATTTTCGAAAAGAGGGCTGACGTACATAGAACTTACCAGGCGGGTATTGAACTTCTCAGAAGCTCGCAAAATGTTCCTGAAGATCGAAGTATTTTCCTGAAGTTTGCAGAACGTTTTTTGAAGTTTGAAGAATTTCTCAGAAGTTTGAAGCGCATCTTTAAAGTTTGTAGAATTTTCCTGAAGTTTTCAGAACTTCCTTGAAGAATGTTGAACTTCTATGTTTCTTTGGAGTTTGCAAGAATTTCGTGGGGTCCGTAGAACTTTATTGAAGTTCATTCAATTTTCCTAGAATTTGGAGATCTTCACTGACGTTCGTATAACTTTCCTGGAGTGTACATCTTTCAATTTCCAGGATGTTCGCAAAAATATGCAGTTTGCAGAACGCCCTAAGGTTTGCAGAACATTACCGATGTTTAGAATTTCGCTCAAGTTAAAAAAAAACATGCCGAAAAAATGCAGAACGTCCCATAGTGGTACGAAATCAAAAAAGTGGCCAATTGCGGCGGGCGAAACTATTGAGTAAAGCATTTCGATGTCTTCTATAATGTAACTGAAATAAATTTTTTATGTTTTGTTAAGATTGATCAACATCTATGGAAACATTGTAGATGATATAATTTTAAGAAATTTTGTCCAAAACGACAATTTTCCATCTCTCAACCGGACGAAGTTATAGGGTGAAAATTAAGTACAAACAGAAGTACCCCCTTAAAACTCGTTTTTTTACCATAACTTTTTGTTTGATTTTTCCATTTTTTTTTTCAATCTACAACTTGTAAGTGCTTTAAAAATGCATATTTTTGCAATTCAAAGCATATCGCTATCCCTTTTTTAAAGGATTTACATCCATATTTATAATTTTTTAAAACTATTTTTAAGCGGGTGATTCTTGCAGATTAGCAAATATTAGCAGCTTATTTCAGCATAATTTTGTTCAAAATCTTATATCCTACTATAACATATACAATTTATTTATTTCGACCCACTGTGCGTCCCCAAAGTGTGAACAGTTCCCTAAAATTCTCTTTGAAGTTTGCAGAGCTTCACAGGAGTTTGCAAAACTTCCCTGGAGTTTATTTTACTTGATCTGTTTCCCATCGATCTTGTTTTCCGTATTGAGGTACTGACGCCAGGAAAGCAGCTCCCGCTCCTGGACCCTACCCATCGACCCATCAACTCATGGACCGGGGACCAACGGTTTTACTTCCCTTCAGAAGGAATCAGAGCGTAATCAGAGATTTTATGCCTAAAAAAATTCCGACCTGGTTCACAGAATTTCATTGAAGTTCGTAGAGTGTTCCTGAAGCACGTAGAACTTTCTGGATGTTTGCAAAACGTCCCTGAAGCTCGCATATTTTTCCTGAAGTTCGCAATATTTTCCTTAAGTTGGAATATATTACTGAATACTGAAGTTCCCAAAACTGCACTGAAGATCGCATAACGGCTTTAAAGTTTATAGAACTTTTCTAAAGTTCACTGTAGTTCCCATAATTTTCTTGAAACTCGCAGAACTTTCTTGAATGCTTCCTTCGAAAAATGATTGAAGTTGAAGCTCTGACAACTATGTAGTTACTCAAAGTGAGGGCTACCAGTACTCATTGGGCAAGGGTATCTAACCTCAGTTGGAGGAGTTTTATTAAGGCTCTGGACCATTTGTCGAATTTTTTTAACTTTTGGTTAAAATTTGACAGAAGGAAAGTTATCGATTAACCCTGCCATTCGAGCATGGTAATTTTAATTGGCTTCCACACCTGCGTAGGATATCGCACCCATTCAATACACATGGGCCGGGACCAACGGCTTTACTTCCCTTCCGAAGGAAGACGTGACCAGAAATTTTTATGCCTCAGAAAAATTCCACTGACCTCGGCTGGGATTGAACCCAGACCCATTGGGGTGTTAGAAAGCAGTCACGCTTACCACTACACCACCGGCGCCAGCTGGAGAACTCTATAGACGAGTGCACGGATGGATTTTAGTTCACTCAGTCGACAAAAAGTGACACAACAGCGGGGCCCTGTTTACTAAAAATGAACACATGAATAATACTCGCATAACATTTGAAACGGGCCTATCAACTTTTGTACACAAAACTTGTTAAGTCCTCTTCGCGCGAACCGAATACGCTCACGCAAACTAACAACACATTCGGAAATTCTCCCCTTCCCGCTCTGGTTTGCGTAAACGTACTTCAGTTCTGGTGAAAAGGACTTAGCAAGTTGTTTACAAAAGTTGATAGGCACTTTTTCCAAATGTTACGCAAGCATTATTCATGTGTTCATTTTTAGTAAACAGGGCCCCGCTGTTGTGTCAATTTTTGTTCAGTAGATGAACAAAAGTTCACCCGTGCACTCGTCTATTAGGTTTTGCACCGTCGGGGTTAACCTCAATCTGATGACAGTTCAGTGGTACTGTTTACGTGGACTTAGTCGTTTTTTTTCTTGGGTGGATTTTCTCGATAATTTTTCAGACTGCAGTGAGATGTAAACCACACTTCTGTATTGTCCACGAGCAACATCTTTTCACCGCGCTGTTCCTCGACAATTTTCAAGTTAAAATTCGGAAATTTTAGAATTTTTTTTTTCGAAAAAACGACTAAGTGCTTGTAAACAGTACCACTCAACTGTCAAAAAGGTTCAGCCTATTAACACTGAGTTCATTTGTGACGTCACGCTGCAGAACCTAATACTCACAGTCAGGCAAACCTCGGTCCGTATACGGATCAATGGGTTTACCCTATTTATGAGTAATTAATCATCTCGACACGGTAATCATAAATCACTTAAAAATAAATTAAACTTTGCTCTTAAGCAAATTTTACATTGTATATTTAATATTAAATCAATCTAAACTATTATTATATCTACCCACAATCTTTAACATTTACTGAATTAGGAGGGGTAACTTTCTTTTATCGTCGCATGACTTCAAAAATATTGATAAATGGAAAAGAGTGTTTAAAAACCATCGTTTAAATGATAAGTAGGCTTTTTGCAGTAAACAAAAATAGATGACAGTTCGACGCCGCAGAGGCGCGGGGAGTGGGTGGGACAGGTGGGTCATGTCCTACGCACATAAACACCTGGGAGGGACAGTTAAAGCTTTGTCCCACACACGATTTTATAGAAAACATAGTTAACAACCGGAATTAATCATCCAATGACAAAATCGGACCCTCCTAGAAATTCCGACTAAAGTGCTCATACGATGAGAAAAGATAGATGAATTCTCATGTGATTTAAGGTAACGCATGATGGATTTTGTCCCTACTTAGCGCTAGAAACTCGGGCTGGGGTTTTCCGGAACATGACTGGATGTGGCCAAGATAGTCCTGTCCTCTGATTCTTACTAACATTTAACTGGTTTTTGAATTCTCATGTCATTTGATGGGTTGTATTCATTTCAAGACGCATTTAGTTTCATGACATTTACAAACCAGAACATGTTCTGACCATAGGTGTCCAGAACCAGCTCAATATTCCAAAAATATTCAAAAATTTCCATGGGAGCACATTGTCCCACCCACAACTTTGAAGATGGGCGCGCCTCTGAGAAGGTGACACCCAAATTAACCGCCTCGGGTGTCACCGAGTCACGCTACGCCTCTGGATACCGATAGCTGAACTATATCGCGATAACGATAAACCTGGATGTTTTGCACCAGACTGTTTCATTTGGCCAAAGAACGTTTTGCCGAAGAACATTTCGCCGAAGCACATCTCGCCAAATGGGTCATTTCACCAAATTTTAATCATGAATCAAACTGAAAGAACTGGTTATGTTTAAAAGAAGAAATCATAAATATTGATTATTTAGAAAATAACTACATCAGTACAACTCGGAGCAAAGGAGCAGTTCAATTTTAAAGGATTCCTTCCTTTCTATAAATCAAAAATTTTGATTGTTGAAAAATTTCTGGAATCAGCACAACTTGAAAAAACTGGTCATGTTTAAAAGAAGCAAACATTGCTATAAACCAAAAATATCTATTGTTTAATTTTTTTAAATCAGTACAACTCAAAAGAACTGCTCATGTTTAAAAGAAGGAAGCATTACATTTGAATAGCTTGTCAGGTTGAATCTTTTTTCGAGACTGATTTCAAAATTTACTGGGCTTTGAGAAAAGTTCAAAACCGTAGAAAATGGCTTGCTCTTCGGCGAAATGACCCATTCGGCGAAATGACCTTCGATGACTTTGATGAATCCCTAGTAAATTGATAGTAGAATATGTGCTTGACTACGACGCCAATTTCAACACAACAATGACAGGCCTTGTTTATCGTTGCCATGGCAACTATATTCAATTTTGACAGAATTCTGAATTCTAACAGCTTAAGCCAAAGAAAAAGCGATAGTAGTGAAACTGAAAAAATCCCATGCTAATTCGCTAAAATCTTCATGCAAACTTCAAACAATTTGTGTGACAACTAAACCTTCATCCCAGACAAACAGACATAACACAATGAATATTTCCCACTGTAAAATATCTTCGCTAAAACATTATCGCCATCTGTTGAGTACATTGTGGTGGGTAGTACGCTGAACAGATGGCGGTAGTGTGTAAACGTCAAACTCAAGGGAAATGACTATGCGTGCCACAGGTGGCGGTACTACCATCTACGATACTTTTAAAATGACCGTTAAATGCTTGTTCGATGAACAACTTGCGAGAGTTATGTCTGTTTGTCTGTACCTTCATAATTCTTACCATTTTTGGCATAGTCTCATATTTTGGGGTTATGAATCATACTGGAAGGTAGCTAAATAGATTGCAAAAACTTTTTTTTTCAAAAATGAAGCACCCTAATGTACACCATAAAGAACCAGCCCCTACCGGTATCTTTATCACGGTTCTATCGATCGATGACAGCCAAACCACGATAGAAGATAACAGTTCCTTATCGGGAAATTCGCACCGTTTGGTTGTGTGCACTTCTTCAGTTTTTAACCGCTGCAAGTGCCTGTCAACGCAAAAAAAAAACACCTCAAGTCCTAATCTGATCCAACTAAACACCGCTGCTCTGGCTCCATCAACAATCTCCATATAAAACAACTGGCTTCTTCTCTTTCTCTCCCAGTATGAAAGTAACATTCGTCGCAGACGATGACCGCGCCGGACTTCTCGAGTGAATCGTCGAATGCTGTCGGTTCAATAATTATAACACCAATGCAATGTAAAACGCATCAAGCCGATCCAACCGTCGTCACGTGGGCCCTTGGTGCTGATGACGACGATGAAGACGAAGGCGACGTCGACGCCGGTGATCATCCTCATCTGCATACGAATATTTCACGGTAATTGCAGCTTCTGCTTTGAATCCTCCTAGGATTACGGCAGCATGCCCATGTAGTTAGTATGCTCTATTCAGAACACCCTATAGGTGGCGCGATAGATTTGCCGATTCGTTAGAGAGATGATAAATGGACAATTAGCGCGCTGGCATGAGAAAAAGTGCTGAACCAGACTGAAATTATTATTTTTTTCCAAGACAGCAGTCGCTAGTGCACAGCAGCAGCAGCAAGCATTTAGTGCTTGGCTAATTGATTTTGCTCCATGAAGCCGTGAGCAAATACTTAAAGTTAAGTGAAATGTATACATTTATGCAGTTAAAACTTAGGTCAGAACATCCGGCGGATCAATGCGTTGATGGCTTAAAGAGGTGATAATGTGATTATGGTGAATCTTGATTGTTGATTGAAGCTTGGTTAACGTAATTAAATGCAGGGATTTACATTTATCGCGAGACATGAGATTACTCACCAGTGGTTACAACGGTAACAATTCAAAGAAGATAAAAGCAGCGAATGTGTGCAATGTGTTTGTGTTGTATGCGTATTTGTGTGTGTTTTTCTTTAATATGGGGGAAACCTTAAAAACTTTACGAACTATGGGTACCCACATCCGAGATTGCAACTATTCATTTCAGATAAAAAAATGTTTTTTTCTCAGAATTATGAAATCAGTAGATAGTTACACAGCAGTGTTGACAAAATCATCATTCAAATGATATTTTTCTGCTCTCATACGCTCTCAATATCACGCGTGATATTGGAACAAAATGTCATGCTTGATATTGATTTTACAAGCTCCTTTGATATTGCAAGACTATTCACAAAATGCAAAAATGAAGCTGAAAGTTGACTCGACACAAAAATGATTCCGTGGGACATTGTTTTCTCAGAAAGAGAAAGTATCTCTCTTTACTCTTCACTGATGGCAGAAACGAAGCTACTGCTGCCAGTAGTAACGATAGTTTCGGGTCGCGTCCGGATGTAAAGCAAAACTCATGAAACTCAAACTCAGCACGGTTTGGTTAGAATTGTAGTGGGTGAGTTTTGTTAGCTTGATATTCGTAACTACGATGTCACAGCTTTATAATATCATCCACAATTGCTTGCATATTGATTTTTGACTACGAAAATCAAGCGTGATCTTTAGGATTTGTGAGATTTGATTTGTTTTTATATTTTTTCAACACTGTTACAAATTATGAGTTCGGCTCATAAAACCTGTCAAATTCACTTCCTGAGAGTTGCAATCAGCGATTTTATCAATTTTTAACTCATTGACTTACTCACTCACTAAGAGATCATAAAATCGTTGATTGTGAATCCTAGAAATCAATATTGACAGGTTTTATGTGCCAAATAACCTCTTCTTGTAAAGACTGGAACGCGCAAAAATTGGTTGACAAAAAAATCGTTTCTTTCAGTCAATATTCATATCGCAAATATCTTCTTATTTTTCTTTTGGTAGTTCAATTAATATATTTTTGGTTTGCCAAATCCGATCTGCCATGCCTTCCGCTTAATCCCTTCCATTAAGTTTTGCCCAGTGGTCTCATCGACCTTATTCGCCGCCGAACGCCAGTTAGATTTAAACTGCTACTCGTTTTCCATGGATTTATAAGTTTTTTTTAAGTTCAATTTGAACAAGGCCCAATACCGGTCGATAGGGTGGACTTCTGGTCTGTTGGGAGAGTTGTAGTCTTTGGGTACCACAACCACGTTGTTCGCATCGTACGACTCGATTGCCTTTTCCCCATAGTGGCAGCTCGCCAAGTCCGGCCAGAACAGCACAGGTCTATTATGTTGCTTTAGGAATGGTCGCAGCCGCTTTTTCAGGCACTCTTGGGTGGATCTCTTGATTGATGGTTTCCGTAGTAATGAAAAAGCCGCTTTTTAGACCACACGTGCATATGGCCTGCCAGAAGAGATATTTTTTCGGGAACTTCGATAGTTTGATGGTTTTGAAAATTTCAGCTACCTTCCCCTTTTCCTGATGCGGTATAAAACTCCTGTCCCGGAAGCTTTTCGTTTAAAACTTTCGGGACCGCTGCTTTGCCGACGTGTTTTGTTTGTAATCTCGGTTCGCCACCTTCACCTTCTTATTTAAACGTCGACAACCCGGCTCGTTTCTTGGTCCGCTGCACAGTAGTATGGGAGACATTGAGCTTGCCAGCGGCGTCCCGAATGGAGAGGTTAGGATTCCGCTTATAGTTCACTTCCTGGCGGTCGACAGACGCTCCCCGAACACTTTTAAAACGTTTGTCACGGTCGATTTGGCTACATCCAGCAATTTTGCCAACATGGCGTGTGAGAAGGTCGGATTCTCTTGCTGCGCGAGCAAAATTTTGACACGCTGCTCCTCTTGCTTGGATGTCATTTTGAAAACTGGAGAGCAAACGGTGAAAACTTATCATAGCAACCATTGTATATACACTCAACTACCTAACATAAATACACTTGAAGTTGACCAAATCTTGCGCGTTTCAGACTTTAGCTTACAAGTAAAAATTCGAAAGTAATTCGAAAAACTTGTTTTTATGCGAAATGAGGTTTTGCAACCATGCCTACATCCACTCAGTGTAGAATCCTTAACCAGCAAACGCTCATTTACTCGCCTCTAGCCTGTCCCCCCGGATCTACCGAATAGCATTACTTGGGGCGAGGGTCTGTGCTCAAAAGATATCAATCCTGGAATTTCAAACGCTTAACCCTAGAATGGTAGTTCGGGGGGTCAGAAACACCCCTTCAAAATTTGAAGCCCTTTGATCCACGGGAAGGTGTCCATCATGGCTCTTTCGGCTCTAGAGATCATGCACTTATTACGTAATATTTTAAAAATAAATTTTCTCATGTTTTCTTACACGGGAGGCAGGGAATCTCAGAAATACCTTACAAAATCATAAGGAATAGCATGAAAACTAGACTAACATTTGAAAAGGGCGTAACTCTTAAATGCAAACAAACCATATTTTGCCACATATGGAGAGAACAGTTCACAAACTACTCGATAAACACGAAGAAGTAGAAGAGAATATCACTTCAAATCATCAAAACGTTTCTTCTTACATGGCGTATTTCCAACTTTCAACTCTATGATGCATCTTGTTGTTGCGCCTTGCACCAGAACAACGAATTATATTGTTTTAATATGCCAAACGTACTGATTCTGTAGTATCTAGTCACGCCCGATTCATTTGAAATGCCGATTTACATTTCACGTGTAAACAACGAACAAAAAGAAGACCAAAACATCTCCGGGCGTAATTCCACTCTCACAAAATTTGCGAAACAAGAACCAAGGCGGAACAACAAACAAAAAATCTCGAGGGTGTATTTGCACGGCGTATCACCAGTGTTGGTAGTTCAAAGGATGGAAGATCCGGGGGGTAATAACATGTAAGAAATTATTAGGGCGCATGATGTTTTATTCTCAATTTAACGACAAAGAAAAACTTTTTTTGAGTTTTTAGTGATGCATGATGATAGATTACACTATTAACTATATGTCAAGCTTATAAAATTAATTTTAGGTCATCAAAAGTCGGAAGCGATTTTCTCGATATGGTCATTTTTGAGCTACGCCCTTTTCAAATGATAGTCTAGATGAATACAGAACATGAATCGCTGTGTAATTCTTCTTTGCGATTTATTTCATTATCACCTCGAAATTTCAAAAGCACAAATATGAGTCCTCACAAAACATACAACATTGTGACTGGAACCAATGCAACCATTCAATCAATTCTGTGAAAACGAATTCACACATGACCATAATTTGAAGAGCCCCTTTCTCATTCGAAGCTCATCGTCACTGTCAATTGAGTCACTCACTATCATTTGATATACGACAGTGGAGTATGGAAGAAACCCAACCAAATTTAAGGTCGATGTCGACCCAATGTCGTGTTCTTGGGTCAAGTTTGGGTTTATGTTGGGTCAATGTCGGGTCAATGTTTGGTTGGGGTTTGGTAGAAGTCAGGTTGGTGTCGGGTTGGTTTTCTCATTTTCATCAAAAATGTTCAATTGATTTTGAGACTTGCAGACTTGATCCTCAAAAAAACCTTCGTCAAAATCTCATTCATTTTTTCGTCAATGACAAAGATTAACCTGGTAACAAAAAGTGTAATATCGTACATTCTGTGTCACACTAATGTTATTCAAGCAGTTCAGGACGTAGATGCTTGTTCACATTGACGGCTCCATGTAATTGTGTTGCTCAAGTCATTTAATTTCGTTAAAAATTTAGTTAATATAAAAATCTACACATGTTCGTCACTGACAGCATTGTCATTTACAATTGACATGGTTTGCCTTGACTGTGACTGTTAGTTCAAATTAGTGACCAAAAGCAGAATTGTCAATATCACCGTGTTGTCGAGATTTTGCAACACTGCACAACAGTGTCCGAGATTTGTGTTCCAGAAAATTTAAGTGACAGGACATATAAGCATTCATGACGGCCATTTCGGGACTCTTCGAGGAATTACCTTAATCCATGGTATCATATTCGATTGTCTTCGTGTGAAAAATAAAATGAACAACTTACTTATAGCGAGGGGTAAACGACGTTAGGCATACGGTCGTTAGGCATAGGGACGTTAGGCATACGGTCGTTAGGCATACGGACGTTAGGCATAATGTACGATAGGCATAAAGGACGTTAGGCATAATGGACGTTAGGCATAATGGACGTTAAGCATAATGGACGTTAGGCATAATCTACCCGTTGAATTCCAGAAGGATGATAATGGGGACCGTCTATGATTGCTGACTTCGGTGACAATAATGAAAGAGCCTTAATTTTTGGAACTCACGAAAACTTGCGACGTCTTGGGCAGGCAAAGGGTTACAGATGGTACGTTTGCCACAGTTCCTTGTTTGTTTCGGCAACTCGTCATTGTTCATGGAAGTATCGCTCACATCACATCATCAGCAGACGTTTCCGCTAGTTTTCATTCTGATGACAACAAAAACAGAACCGTTGTATCGAAAAGTATAGCAGCAGCTGGTATGTTTTTTTGTTATTGAATGAAAAACCACAGAATTCACCATTCTTCATTTCATGAGCTGTTCTTTTGCATCATATTTTATTCAACCTTAGCTGTTTTTTGTTATTGAATGAAAAATCACAGAATTCACCTTTCTTCATTTCATGAGCTGTTCTTTGAGGAAAATCTTTTCTTCTTTGACAATTGTAATATGTGTGTAAGAATATATTACATCAAATGTGTGATTTTTTTTTATTTCTAGATGCGATTGATTTCAAGTTGTAGTTCAAAACTATGCTGAGTTTTCATTGCCAGATTACTTAACCGCTATCGCTACTAATCTTGGATCTAAGTAAATATGTAGCTACGTCACTTATGATATGATAAATAATGGATTCCATACTGTGCTTATTAAAGAAACTATGCTTGTTTAACTTGTATCATTTCTTATTCAACGCTTAGCCTTATTTAAGCATTGTTCACCATGCTCGAAACAGGTTTCTAGAGTTGCACAGCAGCAAGGTATTATATGCCTAACGTCCATTATGCCTAACGTATATTATGCCTAACGTCCATTATGCCTAATGACTTTATGCCTAACGTCCATTATGCCTAGCGTCCGTATGCCTAACGTCCGTATGCCTAACGTATTTATGCCTGATGGGGTACACTCTATGGCGAGGGCCTAACGTGATATGTACGGTTTTCTATTCAACCAGGCATAGGAACAACAATGTTTGCATGGGAATAACTTTTTTAGTTTTGCAATGGAATTGACTAGAGTTTTCACAGTTACACTCCCGATCATAAGTTTGGGGTCACCCTTTACAAATGTTTTTTGCTCTTATCTCTGCCATTTTATGACCGATGTTCGATTTTTATAGCTCATTTGAAAGATATTAACTGAAATTTAGTTCGTAGTGAAATGAAATGAACGTGATAGTAGAACGCTTGTTCTATACCCATCGAGATGCGTTTGTAAAAGTTTGGTTGAACATTTTAGAATATGCTTTAAATCAACACAATAGTTATTCAAGTCATCAATCAAAAGTTTGAGGTCACCCCACAGTATGATTTGTCACTTCCACTTTCATCTAAAAATTTGGCCAACTCAATTCTGAGAAAATCAGACTAACGATTTTAAATTGGCTCACTACTTGACTAGCCCAAACAAATTGACCAACGTA
The DNA here is from genome assembly GCF_037179485.1 of Ochlerotatus camptorhynchus. Taxonomy (NCBI): domain Eukaryota; kingdom Metazoa; phylum Arthropoda; class Insecta; order Diptera; family Culicidae; genus Ochlerotatus; species Ochlerotatus camptorhynchus. The sequence continues at coordinate 76,774 of NW_027040930.1, read as the reverse complement.
ACCCATTCTAGTATAAAGTCCAGTACTAGACTATGTTTGTTTTGATTTGCTATGAAAGTTTGACAGATAAAATGAGGGGTTAGTGGATTTTCCTATGTTTCGAAGGGTTGAATCGATTAGCTTGAAACCGAAGATAGTACCAGAGCTGAGCCAAAAAGTTGAGCTCGTTTCTTCGGGACCTGCTAGTCTTAGAGTTACCTCTATGGTTTTAGTGTATAAAAACTGCAAAATATCATAAATCAGTTATTTACAAGCTAAATTTCAGATAATACCTTTCAAATGTGCTTTTTGTGCACCGGAATAAGATTGTTTAAGATTATTTTAACAACAACAACAACAACAACAACAACAACAACAACATACAACCTGGTTTTAAATTATGAGTGTCCATGGGATGGCCCACCGCAAGATCCGGAACATCCGTATTAGCTCATAGTATAAATTTAATTTTGTCTGCAACTATATGGAATGTAGTAAAATTGCTTTTTTATATATCAGCTGGTCACTCGGATGGTCCTCAGGAAGTTCCGGAACATCCGTAATATTAATTGCGTCGAAAAATTGAGCCTTGATTTGTATCTGCAACTGTATGGAACGCAGAAAAATTGTGATTTTTATATACCAACTGGTGCTTTGACTCTGAGTGGTCACCGAATGGCCCAACGAAAGATCCGTAAAAATGATTTTGTCGAATTCGGGATCAAAGTATGCCTTGATTTTGACGTAGGACTACGTCTGTGATTTCTATATGGGGGTACACTTTGTGAAAATCGAAAATGAACATCGAGATTTCAAAGTTGAATTCCATCCGGTCTCACCAAACGATGTTTATTCAATCACCGCGTGGTGAGTGGTGGTGTTCTCCAGTACACAACGAAAGGCTCCCCGCAAGCAGCTAGCTATCAAGGCTGTCCTCAACCGCTGATCGGATTCAGTTCCAATTACCGTGTGTGGTGGTGTCCGGTCGTCGAAATCAGCAGCAGCAGCAGTGCTTTCGGCACGTGGCGTTGAACATTGTTCTTCAGCACACAACAAAAGGCTGCCTGCAAGCAGTGAGCTGCAGCCCACATGAACATCCATAGAAAGAGGAATCAGTAGCTCTTCGTGAGTCGCTGTTGGCCAACTATGCCAAGCGCGTCACACTCATTTCAAACAACATACAGCTCATCTGTGTTTAACACCTTAATAGCTCAGCATTACTCAACCATCACGACAAAACGGGCCTTTTCAGGACCACCATAAATTTGTAAAAGAGTATTTTTGGGACATTTGTCAAAATCATCAATCGGATGTCAGTTCCCATATCAAGATAGAGCTGGAATTAGGGCATAACAGCTTTTGTAAACATTAACTTCTTTCGGTGATGTCTTGAAAGTCAAGGCTCGCCCACGCAAATCAACATCACCATCAGGTAGGGTAAGACTTTCCCTACCCGACGGTAATGTTGGTTTGTGTGAACGTGCCGTGAATTCCTAAAAATCATCGAGAGAAGTCATTATTTACAAAAGCTGTTACGCCTATCTAGATATGTTTAAATCAAACATACCATGTTCTTGCAGGCAACACAGGGGATACAATTTCAAAAACCAAAGCCGATCACGGCATGAAAGAGGGTTGATTTTGATCCAGAGATGATGGATTTTAATTCTCAATACGCCAATCGATAGGAATTGTTCTACGAATCTGTTAAAATTAATTTATCATTTTTCAAAATGTCTCTATTGAAAATTGCACAAATGTGCAACTGTTCCTATGATAATTAAAATTATCAGCGATTGCCTGGGAAATGCTATTTTCCTAACACAGATTTCAAAGTTGAATTTGATCCGGTCTCACCAAACGGTGGTGGTGGTGTTCTCCAGTACACAACGAAAGGCTGCCTGCAAGCAACGAACTGCAGCCAATATGACCATTCATAGAATGAGGAAGAAGCCGCACCGCTATTGATCGGAATCAGTAGCTAGCTCTTCGTGAGTCGCTGTGGGCCATCTATGTCAAGCGCGTCATACTGAAGAGTATAAACAGAGAGAACCCCGCTCAAATTCCTATTCCTACACACAATACAAGCTCCTGCTGCAGTTAACAAATAAGATTTATTATATAAGACCACGTAGTCCTACGTCACCATTGCGTACAACCCCGTCTCTTGTAGTTTTTTTTTTCCACTGTTCGGGACATAACACCACTGCGACCAGTTATTTGATCTATCTCCATCAGTAGAAATGATGAAGTATTCAGATTTGATACAGTTGTCATTCTTGCCTTCATCGCAAGGAATCGATTCTAATTGAAAGGTCTCGCTATTTCACCCTTCACCCTTGTGGGTCATTGGGGTCAGGGGAGTGCGCAAAAAGAGGTCTCGAGTTCAGAATGGCCTCGATTTGGCAAAGTAAAGTCGCAAATTCCATTATTGTCAAGGAGGCAGACTGATACACTTTCTTCAGAACAGTTTTCACGCTTTTAACGCTGGCCTCCCATAACCCTCCAAAATGAGGTGCGCTCGGGGGTATTGTGGTCAATTTTATCTCCTTAACTTGGCAATATTCTGATAGCTTTCCGTCAGTGATGTCCGACTTGAAGAGTTGGTATAGCTCACGAAGCTCCGATTTTGCGCCCATGAAATTGGTTCCATTGTCACTATACACCTCTTCCGGAACTCCTCTTCTGGAGACGAATCGCTGTAGTGCGGCCAAAAATGCGTCGGTTGACAAGTTCTCCACTGCTTCGAGATGTATTGCCTTCGTTACCATACAGACAAATACACAGATGTAGCCTTTCACTGGAACTGCCTTCCTAGCGGTTTGCTTTATGTAAATTGGTCCAGCAAAATCGATCCCAACTTTCAAGAACATAGGTGCCATGTTGACTCGATAAGAAGGCAGGTCTCCCATGAATTGACCAGCCAGTCTTGGGTTTGATTTAAAGCACGTGATACAACTTCTGGTGACCTTGCGTACAGTTGACTTTGCATTTAATATCCAATAGCGTTCTCTGAGGGCAGAAATTACACTACTGGGGCCAGCATGCAGGTTTTCCTTGTGGATTGCAGCAATTAATCTTCTTGTAACAGGGTGCTTGTCCGGAACGATCCATTGGTGTTTCGCTTCGTAAGGTAGGTTGCTGTGTCGAATTCTTCCTCCTACGCGTAGTATCCCATCGTCCAGAAATGGATTCAGATTGCCGATTCGCTTGCACGGTTCTCCAGCTTGAACTCGTTCGATCTCATCTTGTAGTTGATGCCTTTGAATCGCTTGAATAATTCGTTTCGTTGCTTCTCTTAATTCAGGAATTGTTGGAGACAATGTAGAACTTCGTTCACCAATCTTCAAACGACAATTTGAGATAAACCGAAGGACGTAGGCGACGATTCTCTGACTCTTGCGGAATGATTCAAACTTCGTTAGTATCGGAAACTCTTCATAAAGAGTTGCTATGTTGACTACTATTTCAGACCTTAATTCCGGGATTTCTTCATCTTGTAGTCCTATAGGGATTTCTTCTTCGTACGTTGTCGAGTGCAGAAAAGATGGTCCGTTCCACCACAGGCTGTTAGTAGAAAGAGCCTTTGCTGACATACCTCGAGACACGATATCCGCTGGGTTATTCAAGGAGCTGACATAATTACACACAAAGCTGCTTTCTGACACTATCTCAGACACTCGGTTTCTAACAAATACTTGCAGCTTGTCTAATGGCTTGTTGAGCCAGGCCAATACCACTTGACTGTCGGACCAAAGAATAACTGGAATGTTTCCCAAATCCATGGCACGGATAACCTTTGACACCAGGCGATATAGGAGCAAAGCTGCCAATAATTCCTTTCTCGGGATTGAAAGGGGAGCGATAGGACATACCTTTGACTTGCTTGTTACTAACTTCATGCGGGCTGTACCATCTTGCACCATTGAACGGATGTACACGCATGCCCCATAAGCTAAATTAGAAGCATCAGCAAATCCGTGTATTTCAATCTGCACTGCATCGTTTGACACCACCTGTCGGCTGACTCGAAATTTTTCATTGAAGGGCATTGCAGTGAGGAAGTTCCTCCAATCCTTCAACAGTTCGTCATCCAATTGGTCGTCCCACTTGAGCTTATTTTTCCACAACTTCTGCATCAAAGCCTTTGCCAGAACAATCACCGGCGAAAGTAGTCCAAGCGGATCAAACAGCCTTGCAATTACTGATAGCACTTGACGCTTCGTTGGTGTCTGATTGTTGCAGTCCGATTGTGCTAGAAACAGGAACTCATCCTTGATTGGGTCCCACATGAGCCCAAGAGCCTTGATAAATTCATTTGCACTCGTGTCCTCGATTTTAACCAATTTGTCCCGATCTTCAGTAGGAATCGATTTCAAAAGTCGCTCATCATTTGCTGCCCATTTGTGGAGATGAAATCCACCACGATTCAACAAGGAAATTAATTCTTGCTGAAGCTTCATAACCTCCTCTATGTCATTACCACCGAACAATACGTTGTCTACGTAGAACATCTTCTTCACCAACTCCGACGTCAAGGGATGCAAATCTTCCTCATCTATCGCCAACTGGTACAGTGCTCTAATGGCCAGAAATGGGGCCGATGCTGTCCCGTAGGTAACGGTTTGCAATTCCAACACCCGCAACGGATCAGTTGGATTCTTCCTGTAGAAAATGCGTAGAAGCGGGGTATGGCATTTGTCCTTCAGAACTTGTCGATACATTTTAGCAATATCGGCGCTCAGAACGTACCGGTACAAGCAGAACTTCAGGATAATCGTCAACAAATCGGGTTGAATTGTTGGCCCAATCATCATCACATCGTTTAGGGACATTCCACCAATCTTAGCTGAGGCATCGAACACTACGCGACATTTGGTTGTAGAACTTGAAGGTTTGAGCACGGCGTGATGTGGCAGATACCATTTCTGGAGACCTTTGGGATCATCCTTCTCCTTTATCTCCTTGCAATGTCCCAGTTGTTCATATTCTTCCATAAATTCATCATATTGCTTCTTAACTTCTGAGTTCTTCTGCAGTTTAGACTCCAGTGCGTAGAATCTTCGTAGGGCCATTGGTCTCGAATCTCCAAGCTGACTCGCCGATTCTTTGAGAGGAAGCTGGACAATGTATCGACCTTCATCGTTCCGACGAAACGTAGACAGGAAATGTTGTTCACACTGTTCGGCTTCCGGCATTACACATTGATCACCTGGTACACTTTCGATTTCCCAAAATCTTTGCGCTTGCTCACTTAAGTCACTTGAAGAAACTGTAACAAGCGAATATACACTTGCTCCACATTGAAAGCTTTCTCCACTTGCACATTTACCACCAACTAGCCATCCAAACTGCGAATCCTGGAGTGTAGGTAGATCTTTAGATAACTTCAATCGTCCTGGCTTTAGCATATTGTCGTACCATTCCATACCAATCAGTAAATCCACTTGACCTGGACGGTAAAATACTGGATCTGCCAGTTGAATCCCCGATGGGATATTCCACGAAGCAACGTCTATTGCCAACGTTGGTAGAATTCCAGTAACCTTTTGGGAAACCAAGCAATCCAACTCCAGTTTGAAATTGCTGTGCTTTGCGAGTATTTGAACCTTGACCTTCTGTCGAACGCTGGATCGGAGACTGTTCACTCCGGTAATAGGAATATTGACCTCTTCTCGATCCAACTGCAAATTTTCAAGCATTGCTTCCGAAATAAAGTTAACTTGCGATCCGCTGTCTAGAAGGGCTCGACAAGAATGTGGGTTTCCTTGCTTATCCAGAACGTTAACCAAGGCAGTGAGCAAAAATACCTGCGCTGCTGACTTCTCGACCATGTTCGAAGCTACGGTGGTGGAAACTTTCTTTGGCGTTGCTTTGACGTCGATTGCTTGAACTACTGTAGAAGATTGCGATACCTGCTGCTGATCGGGTGCCTTGGGATCGCTTGCACTGGAACCTTGGTTGTAGCTGCCTTCCGCATGAAGTAAGGTGTGATGCCTCCTCTTACACTTCGAGCATGACTTCGTTGATTTGCAATCAGCTCCTCGATGTCCACGTCTCAAACAATTAAAACACACCTGTTTTTCACGCACTAGCTTCAGCCGATTTTCCACTGACATACCATTGAACGTTGAGCACTTGAATGCCAGATGATTTCCTTCACAAAATTCACAACTGCTAGACGATGTCACTACATTCACCTTCACATTTGACTGCTTGCTTGACACTTGACCTACTTTTCCTGGTGTACGCGCCATTTGCTTAACTTTGCTATCACTCAACGTTTGACATCTTTCTAGTACGGAAATGCGACCTTTCAAGAAATTGACAGTGTCATCGTATTTAGGCAACTCCCCATGAGTAACAGTAGCTTCCCAGAGCTTTTTGGTTTCATTATCGAGCGCGTTCGCGAGGATATGTGTAACAATCACCTCGGAGACCCCAATAAATTCTTGACCCAAAAATTTCAAGTTTTCAACAAGACCCGTACATGAATCGATCAACTCCCTTAGCTCGGAGTGACATTCATGCGCCAACTTCTTTAAGCTCAGCAGCCCAGAAATATGATGATCAACCATTCGTCGCTTATCTTCAAACCTTTCTGCTAAAATTTCCCATGCACGGTCATAATTGCCATCCGAGATGGTTTTTGCGTCAATTATGCCGGTTGCGTTTCCAATCAGAGCCTTCTCTAAATGGTAGAGCTTAATGCGAGGTGGATCATTCGACCTGTCCACCACGTCCCTGAACATTATTTTAAATTTCTCCCACTGCTCGTATCTGCCATCAAAACTTGGTACGGCACGAGGAAGCGACTGCTGAACCAATAAATTTTTAGTAAGTTGACAATGCTTTCCTAGTTATTTTCGTTTGTAACTGTAGAAACTGTAGTATATGTAGTCTGTATAACCTGTACTTTTTTTACAGCGCATCATTGGGACTATTTCTAGTCTGTTGATGCAAACATAACAAATAAACAAATATCCACGTTACGGCGCGGGTTACCCAAGTAACGGTCAAGCACACTACTGCAAATGTGTCCGGCTGTTTGGCCGAATGCCGTTTGACCGAATACTTGAAAAGAGATTTCCAATTTTTGAACACTAATAGATTCTTAAATGACAGCCCTGTGAACTTTTATTTTACTTTCACCAATTCTGGTTTTTGACATTACAAATATGAGATTTTTTGTAAAATTGTATATTGTAGAAAACTGAAATTTTGAATTGTCGATGGATTCATTATATTTTTTAAGGATAAGCTTTTAGTTATGTAATTGGTATTTTTCAAGCCATCCTTGAGCAGTTCTTTGGAGTTTTAATGATCTTATTATTTTGTGCACAGTAAACGCAGCAGCTTGTCATAAAATTAAGACATATCAGAATTTTAAAAAAAATATGAGCTTTTTCCTTCTTTCAAACATGAGCAGTTCTTTGGAGTTTTGTTATTCGGCATTTGGCCAAACGGCATTCGGCCAAACGACCCATCCGGCCAAATGACATTCGGTTAAATGACCCGGAACCTATGCAAAAAGTGCAATATGTTGCTTGCTGATATAAGGCTAATATAAAATTTTAAAGCCAAATAGCCTATATTGCAAAAAGAGTCCTTATCGGGCTATCAACGGGATTGGTGGTTACTTGGGTAATTTGGGTAGTGCATTTCGAATTACTGCATCACTATTCGATAAAAAATAAATCGACATGGATACACAGAAACCATCTCGGTAAATGCATAACGAATTAATTGTTCGACAAACAAAAGAATCACATACCTATAATAACGAAAAATGGTTCACGACTTGTTACGGAACTGAAGCTCGAAAGAGGATCAAATCGCGATAATTTGTTATGATGACACAGTCCCGTGGGCTATTTCCATAAAAACTGCAAACTTGACAAGCATCGCCACTCGTGGATGATAATTGTTCCTTTGAAGCACGCGGGACAATTCACGCGCCTTCTGTTACTGAAAATCGTAAACATTTATGTGAAATAACAATATTTGTGTTCGCTTAAATCATATTGACACATTTTCAAATCCATCAGTTCCTTGCTTTCATATTTAAACAACAAATAAGATTAGTTATCACGACGTAATAATTGAACTTTTCTTGCTCTTACTTTTGTCTTCAATTGACATTGGCCAAATCTGATGGACTAGAACCTGGACAATATTGCTCGTGCCATCAGATAGATAGGAGCAAATGTGCCAAATTTATGCCTTACAACCGATAAGGCACACGAGACAGCCCATTCGATATCGACCCTCTATTTACCGATCAATTACCGCTTCACGAATCCGCTCGTCATCATTCAATGTTTATCAAAATAAAAATCAAAATACGAATCTATTTACCGTTAAATCTTGCATCAGCAGCTTTTCTGGAACAAAAGTCTTTTTTAACAGATTATCAGTAGGGTTACGTACCGTTTTCAGAATCAAGACTAATTTCCGCCTGTTGTAAAAAAAAAAAACTACACAAAACTTGAAAAGCCTCTACTTAATCAGATAATTGCCATCTTTTCTGCCGAATTCATAAACATTTGGAGAAACATGTATTTTTGGATGTGACGTCTGACGATGAAATAACTTTACAGTATATTGTACTGCTGTTGATGTTATTGTGTCAAAATTCACACATTTAATAGTACTGTAAATTTAAGGTACTACCACGATGCATCGGTACCGTAAATCACTTCTGAGATAAGAGCAATTCAAGCACATTTATGAGCCACAATGTCTGAGGATACGGGTGGAAGGCGGGCTGGCTGCGTCTTGCCAGTCTAAAATTGGCGATGTCGCGATACGGCGCACAGAGAGATATTTCCTCAGTCTAACTGGCCAAAAGTAGATTTTTTAAATAAACTAAAATAGATTCCCTATTGATGCATTGTATACTCAAAGGAAAGAAGAGCAATGGTTTAGTCTTTTAATTTCTTATTCAAAACAAACAACCCAACAAACATGTTATGTTGATCAACAGCTGAATAAGCTATTTTTTAGCTGAAGAAGCTTGTTTTTGCCTGAATAATCTCTTATTCAACATTCAATGTGTGTTGGGAACGTAGTGGTATCAATTCAATTTGGCATATTTTGTATCGTCCAAGTCCACTCGATGTGATTGTTGTAGTTTTCTTGGCTCTGTTTGCTGCTGAATCTGTTTGAAATATTTATTCCTCGATTTCAGTAGATTTTGCTAAAATTCGGCTTCGTTCAAATTGTTCATCCATAACAGAGTTTTTTCCACTATGATTCCAATATATCATGGTAAGACAGTTAAGATATTCTGTAATATTATGTGATGCCTTCTATTGAACATTAATGACACGTATGTACAGAAGATATTAGCGAAAAAAATTGCTGCGATAACTTGCGATCTTTAGAGATCTTGTAACATGATGATATCGAATCAAAATAGATAAATCTTACACAAAAATGAACCAAAATGCTTTTATGCAACTCAACCTTTGCATGGAATTTTTAGTCATGAAGATTTGCATATACAATTTGGTCAAAAAATAGCGGGCCATGCTCAAGAGAAGGAGGTAGATCTTATTTAGGAAAATTTGCATCTCGTTAACCACTTTCTGTAATGATTGCTGCTAAAGGCCAAAATGTGAAATGTTGTTTAAACTGAATTATCAATTATAACAGAAATGCACTGAAAAAATATATAGGGAAAATGGGTCTAGTGTTGGCCTATGGATCTAAGATTGGGCCCATCGCTAAAAATCTGCTATTTATCAATTTTATCTAGATGAACGCGTCATTGGGACGGTACTAATGAATATTTTTGGTCGCTATTGTAAATTTAGTCGATTGTTAAATTTATGTATAGGCCCAAATTAGGGGCATTTAGGTCGACATTACATCCATTTCCCCTATGTAAAAATATTAGTATAGGAGAAAAAAGTAAAGTTTTTGTAATTTTCTCGTCATGGGATCAAACACAAACTTGTAGGGAATCATGAAAAGTTATCTTAAGCAAAATCAAAGATACAGGAGCAGACAGTGGATTTTAGGGCGAAATTTCAATTTATTAATTATTTTCATTTTTCTCGAGTGGTTTTAGGGCAGTGAAGTTTTATTTTTTTTATATATTTTCTATAAAAAAAACACTCTAATTATAATTCTTTAAAAGAGTGTTTATTTGACAAGTTTGGCCAGCTAGAATAGTAAAATACCCCACTATGTGGTGAATGCTCTCGCCGTCATAGTAGGTTATTTAGATTACAAACGTGACGGTAGCCACTTACTGCTGTGACCGACTAGCGACCGCGACGATGTCTGTAAGCCACCGTGAGAATAACACCAAAAACCAGTTCAGTTCTTGTTCGACTTCAGTGACGATTGGATCCCATTTCTTACGCGTGATAATTCTCATCGGTGTGTGATAACCAACCATAAGATTACAGTATTAGAAATCGCGTGTGATATTTCAAACTCGCGTTTATGGGTGCTTCGTCGGATCCGGATTTTACCCATCAGAGGTTGGTAGAAGTAACGTTATCAAAGCGTGTTGTAAATACCTGTAAGAGCTTAAGTGTCACTCGTCACGCTCAATTTTGTTTCTTCAACCTGGTAACATTGTGTACACACTAATCCAGCATTTAGTTGTTCGGTATTCTATTCAACTGGACTTGAACCGTAAAACAAATCTTTTACTGAAATTTCAGTGCAAATTAGTGAAAATATTCACTAAATACAAAAAGTGAAAGCATTAACTAAATACAAACTGAACTACGGTAACGTTTATTGTAATATACTGAACACAAAATGTGTAACTACTGAGAAAGTTAGAAAGTTCTAAATTGTCTGTATTGTACGAAAAGTCAGTAATATTAATTACTGTACACAAAGTAATCATAGATATTTTACTGGACATTCTTCAAAATAATCAACGTAGTGATTATGAATTGTCTGTCATTTTTTGTAATCGTCATTTTAATCGAATCGAATCAGAGACATTTTCGAGGTATCTGATGTTCATATCAAAGGTATTCTTTCTATTACACCGATAAAAACACCATTGACAGTGACTCCAAGCCCAGAACCCTAGACGGTTTATATACAGGTGCCAGAGAAGGAAGAAGTGTTAGTTTGTTCACTAAAATGAATTTTAAAGAAAGGTAAGAAGTTGTATCCACGACACGACCGTAGATTTGACATAGGATTACGAAAGATAGTTTTGATGTAGCAGCAAAAGTAAAGTAAAGGAAATATTAAATTTATGTCTTAACTCGTTATCAGTGAAAAAGTTCGGTTAAAATTCGAAAACAATTAGAGAGCTCTGTTTTTGATGTGCTCTGTCGGTGTCCTGGCCGATTTGTCTAGGATACAAGCCCTTAAATGAACTCTTTACTTAACTTTTTTATCAGTCGATGTGTTGGAAGCTTGGGAGCCAGTTTAGAACAATGCTGTGGATTTTTTTCCCTAGATGTTCTTGGAGATGATAGCGGTGCGGAAATGAAATATTACCTTACCTTAATTTGAAGTGTTTCTGGTTAATTTTCAAGGTCATGTGGTATTCGTTCATTGCGAGAATTAGTATGTACCACTTCAATACTTGACGCATTTGACCACAAACGTTTGGTTGTTGGGTACATTAAAGGGTGTCCCACATCAAATTGCATCGCGGAAAAAACGCTGTAGAAAATTACCTAGTTGACCAATCCTTTTCAAACTTTCAGACAATAAAATATAACCCATTAGTAAGCGTTTGGCATATTTATTTCATTCAACTTCAATAATATAACCGTCAGACACCTTACGCTTAATTCCACTCATTAGGTTCTGTACAACAGCTGGATGCAGCTTCTTCTGTACGGAAACCCACTTTTTCTTCATGTCTTCCTCAGATTTGACCTCTTTGCTTCCTTAGTGCCTGCTTCATAATAGCCCAGTATTTTTCGATGGGCCTTAGTTCCAGTGCGTGGGGAGGGGGGGTCCTTGGGTACGAAAGTGACACGCTGCTACTCTTGCTTGGACGTCTTTTTGAAAACTGGCGAGCAAACGGTGAAAACTCATCATTGCAACCATTGTATATACACTCAACTTCCAAATGCAGCATTGACCAGCATGTAACCACTGCTATGCAAACATATTTCGCGCTAATTCTACCACATAGTTTGATAAAGGAGGTTCTTATCTAGCGTCCAAAACGTCAAATACAACAGGGAAAGGTTTTGCAGCTGAGTTATTAACGAAAGAGAAAGTCGATGAAGAGAATCGATCAAAGCAGATAGGACCATTTGAAATGTTCATCGAGAATTCACCCTACCCGATGGTGTTGTTGGTTTGCATGGGCGTACTTCGATTCGCGCGAAAAATGTCTAATGTATGGAGAAAACAAGAATTTTGATGAAGTAATGAAATTGGGTTGTTAGCGGAATGCTTTAATAAAACAGCAAAAAAGGTTATCTTCCATTTAATTCCACTTAATTAATTTTGGTATCCATGACAGATACGTATTTCGACTACAATGTGCAGTCTTCATCAGTGTCATTCCCTCTAAAGAACTTATCAAAATCTAACCCCCTTAAGTACTCATCCCCTAGGTATAAAAGTCAAGATCACAGGTATATAAATGAAACTACAATGTGTTGAATCGGAACCTACCTAACTAATTAAAACCAAAGATTTAAGTAAGCTAAAGGAGAAAAATCTATTCAACTCTCTAATAAGGAAAATCCCAAAGGCTTGGTAGCCATCATAATGAAGTAATGAAATTGGGTTGTTAGCGGAATGCTTTAATAAAACAGCAAAAAAGGTTATCTTCCATTTAATTCCACTTAATTAATTTTGGTATCCATGACAATTCATCTGAAAGAATTTTGAATGGTAATTGTTCTTAACAACCCATTATTTGTAAGGTTCACTTCCAAAAAACCATAATACATAAGGTTAAAACCGAAGACAAAAAATCAAGAAGACTGGCAACTCTTCCATTTTCTCATACAAACGCTATGAGACAGGTACAATCGCGTCATCTGCCGCTCAAAAGGTAAATGCTTCAAACGAATTTGATAGCAAAGATTACATCCTCAGAAGAAAGGTTTGTGTATTTGCCGAGGGGCGCGCCCTTCCAGATATAAGTGCGTGATATTTAAAATAGATCATAGTAATTTAAATTCTTTGAAGACAGTAATAATTTGAATTTAAATACTTTAAGCGGTATTGAAAGTAATTAACAAATAATTAACGATAATTTATGTAATGACAAATAATTCAACTATATTGAAAATAATTTATACATAACATTTTGTGAGTTATCAAAGTATTTATTGAAATTAAGAGTGGATTTAAAGTATTTAATGCAGTTATGGCAAGATTTTAAATAGTTGGTCAGCATGCTGTGTAGTATTGAAAGACTAAAGCGTGCCCCTCGGTATTTGCTCATTTTTCTATGCGTTGCTTCCACCTTCACTCAAACGCAGCGCTATTGTATCTGTCGCTTGGATTCTGGCAAAGTTGCCAGTCATTTTGATATAATGTCTTCGTTAAAACTTTATCACATACACGTTCATGTAAAGTCCGATAACAATTTTTAACCATTTTCGGTAAGCTCAAGTTACGGTTCGCGTTTATGTGGGTTACCAGTCAATATAGCCGAATGCAATTCGAATATATTACTGAACGTACGAGATTTTGGTAAAATTTTAAAGAAATAGGGGAAATTGCTCTAATGTTGGCCTATGGATCTAAGATTGGGCCCATCGCTAAAAATCTGCTATTTATCAATTTTACCTAAATGAACGCGTCATTGGGACGGTACGAATGGTTTTGGTCGCTTTTGAAAATTTAGTCGATTGCTGAATTTATGTATGGGCCCAAATTAGCAGCATTTAGGCCGACATTACATCAATTTCCCCTATGTGAAATAATCTTAGTATGTGACGTGCTCTCGTTTACTTAGATAGAAAATACAGGGATTTGTAAATCTTGTAGGTACCAGAGAAAAACTAGGTCAACAAACAAACAAACAAAGTCCAGATCAAAATGACAGCAAATTGAAGTTAAGTTTTTATATCAACATTAAACTGAAATCATAATTTGATTTCAGTTTACGCAATGGACAAATTTGATACCAAATTTTGTTTTCATTTTGCTGTACATTTGCTCTTCAAAAAAATGTTGTTGCGGGTTTGTTTTCAATGCCTTAGCATTATTTACAATTCGTTCAGTAAATTTTCTTCCTTTGTGAGCTGTCAAAATTTGCTGACCTGGACTGTAAATTTTGCTGAATGATCGGTAAAGTTTGCAATAGCGTTCAGTATAATATTTACCGAAATGACTGTACTTTATTTTCCTGAATGAATGATAAAAAAATGATTTTAATTGGTTAATTCATTATTTCGTTCTCTAAATAAACGAAAAGATTAATTTGACTCATAAACATTTAGTTTTGTTTTTTTTTTGTATTTTCATCGTGCGTCCGTTCAAAAAAAAAATTCTCTCTCACGGTAAGAAAAAATACTCAAAATTAAGTTAAAAAAAAACTCAACGCTGGGTTCTATCATTTGAGGTCCGCCGTTGAGTGAATCAGAAAAGCGGCGTTGGTTAAAATTTACTCAACTATTGAGTTATAATAAATGAACTCAAATATAAGTTTATTTTCATTGAGGTTGCTTTTATGCGCCTTTAACCATTTCATTTTCACCAGCGTTGATAGACGAGTGGTCAACACACGGGCCCCGTAACCTCAACGTCCATGGTTCGGTTCCAGTCTTCTCCGTTTTATTATTTTTTTTGTCAACTTGGTCAACGCCAGGATTACTCAAAATTGAGTTTTCTTCTTTAACTTAATTTTACCTAGCCCCACGGAAGCCACGTGATGAGTGAAAGGAACTCAATTTTGGGTACTTTTTTCTTACCGTATACTCAGTGTCAGGACACCGCACACAAACTCGTTTTTTTCCTGTTGAGGAGGACATTAGGTCGCTTAATGTCGAGCCATGGCACGTGAAAGCCCAGTAATGAAAAAGAATTATACTTTCAGCGAATGGTTTCTAGTAAAAAAGTAAAGTACTTACGTTTAACAACGGAGCACAGAAGAAAACTCATCTTAGAAATGGCAGCATTTGATATTATGAAGTTTACAAATGTTCAGTAATTTTTACAAAAATCTCGTACAGCAGTTACTTTTGTTTTTGTAAAATATTGGGTTTACAGTTCATTCGTCACAATTTTTACAGTATTGCTGAATTTCAGCCATTTACAGTGTTAATCAGTATTTTTAACTACAGTTTATGGTGAATTTCAGTAAATTACGGAAATTCAGCAATTTTGATTGTGGAAAATTGGGAAAACAATATTTTTACAAAACGTTAATATTGTATTTTACAGAACGAATCCAGAAAAAAAAAGTACCGAACTAGATTTATGAAATTTGGTGTGTATAGCATGAAGATTTGATTGTAACTGAATTTTATTATTTTAATATTTATTTATTCATATCTTTTTGCTAGTATTACAAGTTAGTTTTTTTTTAAGTGATAGATGTAAACCTTTTGCATCCTCTTATTTCTATTCATTTTACATCAATGATGTATATGTTTGTGTTTCATGTAGAATTATTTGTACTTTTCTTTTGATAATTGAATATCGTTTGATTTGATAACCTAATATTTGATAACCTAGTTTACCAGCGCTCTGATAAGCGTGTGCTCGGTGAATGTAGCACTCTCGATGAAATTATCGATCGAGTCTTCGATGCGCTCCTGTATTGTCTTGACCCCGCGGTGCGATGCAGCTCGCAGCCGGTTTTGGACCACTTGCACTCTTCTTGTGGGTATCGGCACACGTACTCCACATTGGCATAACACAATTGACTACCACCGGAGCGATAATCACATTATATACTGCCAATTTGTTCCGTTGCAACAGCCGGGACCGTCCGGATATCAATGGGTATAACAATTTTAGTAGCCCAATATACCTTTTTTTTTAACTCTTTATTTGTTCCAAATTCAAAATAAATTACATTTCATTTTAACCTAGGTGCTCCAGTTACTGCAGTAACGTACCAGCCTTAATTGTTATGATATATATCTAAGTGTTTTTACATTGTTCATGTCTTGGCAATTCAGTATTTTAAACAGGTTTTTTAACCTGCATGTCAGTATAACAATTGATATCTTAAAACTAAAAACTAAAACTAAATCTTATCTAAGTATAAAGGGAATTAATCGTTGCAATTGAGGATTGCAACGATTTTTGCCTGAAATTATTAATTATTTTGTTGGACATTTGTGCTAAAGTCTCAACATTCGAAATTCTATGTACTTCGGTAGTACTGTACCAGGGAGGCAACTTGGCCTGCTGCAAATAACACGAAGACTTCTTCCTTTAGCGGAAATGCCTGTGTCATCAGCGAACAAAGATTTGTGGCAACCCTGAGGCAAATCAGGGAGGTCCGAAGTGAAAATGTTATACAATATAGGCCCAAGAATGCTACCCTGAGGAACTCCTGCCCTAACAGGTAGTCGATTAGATTTGGAATTTTGATAATTTACTTGAAGAGTTCTGTCAGTTAAATAATTTTGAACTAATTTCATAATATAAAGTGGAAAATTAAACTTTTTCAATTTAGCAATCAAACCTTCATGCCAAACACTGTCGAATGCTTTTTCTATGTCTAGAAGAGCAACTCCAGTTGAGTGGCCTTCAGATTTGTTTGAACGAATTAAATTGTTAACTCTTAAGAGTTGATGAGTAGTTGAATGCCCATGGCGAAATCCAAACTGCTCATCTGCAAAAATTGAGTTCGTATTGATGTGAAGCATCATTCTATTCAAAATTATCTTTTCAAAAAGTTTACTTATTGAAGAAAGCAAACTTATTGGACGGTAGCTAGAAGCTTCAGCTGGATTTTTATCCGGCTTCAAAATTGGAACAACTTTTGCATTTTTCCATTTATCAGGAAAGTATGCCAAATGGAAACATCTGTTAAATAATTTTACCAAGAAAGACAAGGTACTCTCTGGGATTTTTTGATGAGGATATAGAAAATTCCATCATCACCTGGAGCTTTCATATTTTAAAAATTTTTAGTTATAGTCCTTACTTCGTCCAAATCAAAATATCATCAAAAATATTTTCCCGAGAGAAAATATTCAGAAAATCCCGAGCAACCTGATTCTCAATAGGACTAGTAAGACCCAAACTGAAATTATCGGAACTCTCGAATTGCTTAGCAAGTTTCTGAGCTTTTTCCAAATTTGTGATCAAAATTTTACCACCTTCTTTAAGCGCTGGAATAGGCTTTTGAGGTTTTTTCAAAATTTTTGTGAGTTTCCAAAAGGGTTTGGAACTCGGGTCTAATTTAGAAATATTATTTTCAAAAGTTTTGTTCCTCAGGGCAGAGAGTCGCTTTTTAATTTGTTTTTGCAAATCCCGCCAGATAACTTTCATGGCAGGATCGCGTGTTCTTTGATATTGTCTCCTACGGACATTTTTAAGACGGATCAAGAGCTGAAGATCATCGTCTATTATAATTGAATCGAATTTAACCTCGCATTTTGGTACTGAGGCAGCTCTTGCTTCAACTATAGAAGTAGTCAGAGATTCAAGAGCATAATTAATTTCATCTTTGGTTTGCAAAGGAATGTTTGGATCGAAGTTATATTCCATAAATGTTCGATACCGCTCCCAATTAGCTCTATGGTAATTGAAAGTAGAGCTGTTGGGATTAGAAATTATTTCTTGGGATATTTCAAAAGTTACTGGAAGGTGATCAGAACCGAAGTCAGCATGGGTAACCAATTGGCTACAAAGTTGACATGAATCAGTTAAGACCAAATCAATAGTGGAGGGATTTCTTGCAGAAGAAAAGCATGTTGGGCTGTTTGGATATTGAATAGTGTAATAACCTGCAGAACAATCATCAAACAGAATATTACCATTGGAATTGCTTTGAGCATTATTCCATGAGCGGTGTTTTGCATTAAAATCACCAATAATGAAGAATTTAGACCTATGACGGGTAAGTTTCTGAAGGTCACCCTTGAGAAAGTTCTTTTGCTGGCCTACGCATTGGAATGGCAAATAGGCAGCTATAAACGTAAGTTGTCCAAATTTTGTTTCAACAGAAACCCCCAAAGTTTCAAAAACTTTGGTTTCAAATGAAGAAAGAATTTTATGTTTGATTCGTCTATGAATAATGATGGCAACGCCACCACAGGGTCCATCAAGACGATCATTTCTATAAATCAAGTAATTTGCGTCCTTCTTAACCTTATGGCCAGGTTTAAGGAACGTTTCAGTTATAACGGCAATATGCACGTTATGTACTCTCAAAAAATTAAATAGCTCGTCTTCATTATCTTTAAGAGATCGAGCATTCCAATTTACAATATTTAATGCTTTAAAATCCATTACTGAATTTTAAAGTCATGACAATATTATTTGCAAATTTTACTCCAGTTTGAATAGCATCAAACATGGAGTTAGATTTAAGCATATCAGAAATCATGTCAATTAATGAATTCTGTAAAAATTCCATTTTGGGGGCAGTAATGCTTACTAAGTCAAAATTGTCAAAATTTCCGTTAGAACGTTGGTTAGTATTTTGATTTCTACCCGCTGCAATAGCAGCATAGGTAGCTCCATTAACTCGCTGAACATTGTTAGCAGCGAGGGGAGTAGGTACAGATGAAACATTTGAAGCAGGGGAGATATTTGTACCTACGGGTACGAATGTAGAATTTGTTCCTCGCTGACCGTTGTTAACAGCAGAGGAATTTGTACCTGGTCGGAAACGTGGAGCGTTTCTTACCTGACGGTTAGAACGAGATTGTAGGATCGCTTTGCGAGTCTTACATTCCCAAAAATTGGATTTGTGGTTTTCACCACAATTTGAACATTTAAATTTCTTAGGATCTTCCTTCACAGGACAGTCGTCCTTTGCGTGAGAGGAATCACCACAATTCATGCATTTAGCTGGCATGTAGCAATTTTTAGTTCCGTGACCCCATCCCTGGCACTTACGGCACTGGGTGAGGTTTTGGAAATTTCCTCCAGTCTTCCTGAAGTGTTCCCACTTCACTCGGACATGGAGCATAAGGCTAGCTTTTTCTAAGGCCTTAAGGTTGTTTAGTTCACTAGACTTGAAGTGAACTAAATAAAAATCATTAGAAATCCCGTTGCGTGAATCGCCAGGACGGGATTTCATTTTCATTTTGATTACTTGGAGTGGCACAACTCCAAGTAATTTTGCCAGTTCTGTTTTGATCTGATCCAGGGATTCACCACTGGGCAGTCCTTTCATGACAACCTTGAACACACGTTCAGTTTTGGTGTCGTAAGTAAAAAATGTGTGCTTCTTCTCAGTAAGATACTTGAGAAGACATTTAAATCCGTCCAAGGTTTCAGCCAATACACGGCATTCACCCCGACGTCCAATTTGTAGTGAAAACTTAACTTTCACGAAATTCAAAAGTTCCATGCGAAGAGCATGGAAATCGGTAGTGGTTATCACAATAGGGGGAATCTTTTCCTTCTTGGCATTAAGCCGGGAAAGTTTACTAGAATTTTTCTTGGATGATGGATCATTCTCATCATCCGTGAGCAAATCAAATTGATTACTCAAATTAATTTCATCAGAAGGGGGGTCAAGAGTTTGCCCCTTTCTTTTGCGTTTAGGCGCCATGGCGGCAGTAAATTTTTATCCAAATCGACTTCCAAGCAGAATCTGAAGGATCGAAGAGGAATTTTCCAAATCGATATCCAAGAAGGATTACCTCGGGTAGGGTCCAAACAAGGATCGAAGAGGAATAAGAGTTGAACAAGGTAGAAAATTTTTTACAGGTTGAGCACTGAAAAGTGCTGTTTAAATTTGTTGTAGCTTTAGGTAGTAGTAACACTTCCTTCAGCAAAAAGCAAATAGATCCGCACGGCAAGAGAGCACGATGCGGACTGACCCAATATACCTGTTTTTTAGCTTGTCGGTGCGATACGTAACGCCAAAGCAGTCGACTTCATTTGACCAGTCAACGGGGTGGATGTTCATTCGAATGAAACAGTCAGCTGGAGGTAGTAGCTTTGGTGACCCCTAGCAGCAAACTTGGTGCAAAACAGTTGAGGTAACTTGTATGTGACTTATTTCAGTCACAATCAAATTGTTGCACCTTTTTGCCACTGCTTTGTGCTGCTTGGGATGGTCGATGTCGGCATAGGATGGCTTAACTCTTGGTTTCGTTCACTTTGATTTTCCAGCTGTTCAGGTACGATACGTACGCCGTTACATCTTGTTGAAGCCGGCACCGGTAGTGGAGTCCGACCGTTGATCATGATGGTATTTTTATCTGCGTACAACGCCAGGTCGCAGCCAGCAGGGAGTTGTGGAACGTCAGAGGTGTAAATGTTGCATAGGAGGGGCCGAGGAGGCTGCCTTGAGACACACCCGCTAGAACCGCGTGGATTTCTGAAGTGGCACCTGAAAGATGTACTCGAAACGTTCGATTTTTTAAATAATTGCTTACCATTCTCGTGAGGTAGTTTGGGAAGTTCGCCTGCACCAGCTTATGAACAAGTCGATCGTGCCAGACGTTGTCAAAGGCCTTTTCCACATCCAGGAGTACCTGTTAGAAAGAGACTTGTTAGAGAGTGACTTGTTCCGTTGAATGGTGTTCTCCACTCGGACTAGTTGATGGACTGTAGAATGCCCCTTCCGAAAGCCGAATTGCACCGCTATGATGACGTGTGTTCTTCGACGTGTTCCATCAGATACTGGAAAATAAGCCGTCCGAATAGTTAGCTGACTGCTGATAGCAACATGATGGGCCTGTAGCTTGATGGTGCAGTTGGATCCTTTCCAGGTTTAGGAATAGGAGTGACTTTCCCTGTCTTTCATGTGGTCGGGAAGTAGCTTAGCTGGAAGCATCTATTAAAGATTGCAGCCAGGAATCGGAATGCTTTGCTGGAGAGCATCTTCAGAACCAGATTGAAAATAGCATCGTTGCCGGGGGCCATCGTCGGCTTGTTCGTCAAGTTGGTTGATTGTTCGTTGCACTACATCTTCGTGGGGACTCACCATGCCTGTTCCGATGTTGTGTGCTACGATGAGTTTGTTGGCGATAGCGTTGGCCTTCTCCGACGGGGACACCGATATGCCTCCAGTGTCGTCTTTCTGTGGAGACACTCTTTTTCACCTTCCTGAACGGCCTCGAGTGGCCGCTCAGTTGTTACATGCTGTTCGAGAACTGTTGGTTCCTAATCAACATCATTCGGTCCCTAATCAGGCAGTTGAGGAGGGAGACTTGTTTTTTTTTATTTTTTTAAGAGGCATCCGGTTCGCTGGAATTGTCGCATAACGATGTTTCGTTGCTGGATAAGCTGGTATCAATCATGGTGAATTGTCACCGGTACCCAGCGGATGCTAGCTTCTTCTGCAATGTGCACAATTTCCTCGAATACATCCAGTTTGCTATCGATGGCTTCGGTGGATGGCAGATCCATATATTCGGGAAGTCGTGAGTCCACAACCCGCATAAGCGCGAACCATAAATTGACCTTACCGATAATGGTTATAAATTGTTTATAATCCCTGCTAAACTTCAACTGAAATGGTTATGGAACTTTACATGAACGTTTAATGATAAAGTTTTAATCTTAAGTATTATAGTTTTTTGGAAGTGGACCTTACAAATAATGGGTTGTTAAGAACCATTACCATTCCAAATACTTGTTTTCTCCATACATTTTCGGAAAGAAAACTTTACTAAAATCTTTTAACTTATGGTTTAAGCACATTAATGGTAATGGTTATGGTAACCAGTAAGGTCCATGAATGGTTTTGTAACATCGATCAACTTTATGTGGAATATATCGCGAATTGGTTGCCTGTAAATTACTGATTACCAATTCACGATATATTTCACGTAAAGTTGAGTGATAATACAAAACCATTAATGGACCTTACTGACTACCATAACCATAACCATTAATGTTCTCAAACCATAAGTAAAAACGTTCTAATATAGTTCTCTTTCCGAAAATGTATGGAGAAAACAAGAATTTGGAATGGTAATGGTTCTTAACAACCCATTATTTGTAAGGTCCGCTTCAAAAAAACAATAACACATAAGGTTAAAACTTTATCACACAAACGTTCATGTAAGGTTCTATAACCATTTCAGTTGAAGTTTAGCAGGGATTATAAACAATTTATAACCATTATCGGTAAGGTCATGTGATGGTTCGCGTTTATGCGGGAAGGCGGCCTCCCAGTTGGCCCGATGGTAATCTCGTCTCATCATCACCGGCGCTGTTGTAGGGATGAAATCTGGTTCACACACTACCGGGCAGTGTTCGGAACGCAGTTCGTGGTAGGTGCCAGGTCGGACAGGAACACTTCCAGTGTTGATGTTATTCCAGCTGGGGAGAGGAACGTTGGTTCGTCTGGAAAGTGCCGATTCTGTTGTCGGTGAGCTTTTGGAGAGCTTCCGCGAGGAGTTTGGATGTGGCATTGTTGTCTACGTATTGCCGAGGTACGTAGACGGCAAACAGCGTGATGTCTCCATGAAGAGCGTGTATTTTTACGCCGATTGCTTCAATAATGCTTGTTTTCGGATGTGGTAGGATTTCATAACGAATGTCATGCTTGATGATGACAACCACACCGCCACCGCTTGACTTGGGGCGATCTAGCCGGATCATGATGTGAACTAGGAGTGTCTCGGTGATAACTCCCAAGTCGACGCTTTGTCGGGCAAGGAAGTTACCTTACTCAATCTTCTTATAGAGCGAGCGTCCAATTGGCAATTCGGATTCTGTGGGGCTCAGTTGACCCCATATTGGCAGACCATGTAGCCTAGGACCTTGACCTGGTCCGAACGATTGCAGAAGTCGGTAAAGATGGACCACAGCTGGGCAGAACTGTAGAGCACCTCTTCGCTTATCTCGGGAGATAAGCCCGCTGATGGATTGTATACCCGCTCTGGTGCGAGGATCTATACTACGTTCATGCTTATGTTGGTTGATCCCAGCGTTGACTGCGGACTGTGAGTCCACAAAATTTAATGCTCCGGCAGGTACCGAGCTATTCGGTAACGCATAAAAATCCTCCAACGAGAGCGCAGGTGCAGCTGAACCTTTTCTAACCTCCTTCCGACCCGGCTGGTTCGAGGTTGTTTCTTGATGTCGAATCCGAATGTATTTGGCACGCTTGGGACAGCTACGATCTGTAATCGGATGAGCACCGTCGCAGTTGGCGCATCGTTTCGCTGGTGCACTCTTTGTCTAGCACTTCTCTATGGCGTGGGTTTCGCCACAGTTCTTATATCTGCTCATCAGGTGGCAGTTTCGGGTTCCATGGCCGTGATAAAGGCAGATCATGCACTGTGTTACGTCGGCTCGCTTGTTGCGGTAGGCTTCGCTTGTTGCGGACGTGCTTCACGTCTCTCAGCTTCTTGAGGTTGGTGTCTTGAGGACAGTCCCCCTTCCTTGAGCCACCTGGCCGATGAGGTTGTGTTCCTTCTTCAAACGTTCCAGGAGCTCTTTTGGTTCAACCAGCGGAAGACCACGAAGCACATCCCGGTAGACCCTTTTCATTTGGTTTGGTGTGCGTGTAATATTCATACCCGCACCTCTTCAGATGTATTTTTGAACCTGGTTGAAATTCTCTACAGAGGTGCAGTTGATTTTGGTACCAAGCGTGGCAGGTTGACCGCTTGAAACATCCCGAGTCACTCTGGAAACATATATGGAAAAAGCACAGACAAACAGACATAACACTATCATATTTTTCATCGCACACACATTTATCGACCAATTTAAATTTCTCTTAGTTGGTAGTACCATAGAGGTAACTCTATGGCTAGAAGGTCAGCTCTGGTACTATCATCGGACCCAAGCTAATCGATGCATCCCTCGAAACATTGGAAAATCCACGAACCCCTCATTTCATTTGTCAAACTTTCATAGCGCATCAAAACAAACATAAGGTAGTACTGGAATTTATACTAGAATGGGGTACGTTAATCGATTTGCTTAGGACCAACAGGCCAGTCAAGTAGTGAGCCAATTTAAAATCGTTAGTTTCGTATTGATTGTTGGTAGTACTGCCGCTTGTGACACGTAAAGTCAATTCCCTTGCGTTTGACGTTTACACACTACCGCCATCTGTTGAGCGTACTGCCAATGGCAGTGTACTCAACAGATGGCGGTAGTGTTTTAAAGATGATGTTTCACAGTGTAAAATATTCAATGCGTTATGAGTGTTTGTCTGTGGGAAACTTTTTCAATGCAAACGATAGTTGCCATATCAATGTTTTTGTAACTCTGTATTCCAGTATCGGAACGTTTTCCGAAATGTATCGAAATACGACGCAAGCAGACTGAATCCAGTACGTCTGACAACTTAATTTTACGCAATTCTGACTAGACGAAATTTCCAACGCAGATAATGAAGCAAATGATCATAAACACAGTTGCTGACAGATTACATGTCACTTGACAATTAAATGCAATCTGTCTTATCCCCATGGACCTTGCAGAAACCAATCGCTTTCACGAGACAACGCCATAACAAGCACGTGCAAAGAGTGCAAAGATGTCTCGCGAACATTTTGATCGACGGCAATTTAATGTAGATCATACTGTATTGTTCTCTCTCATTCCCTATCTTATCGTATTAACAGTATACCTTGTATAGTCATGGTTCCACAGTGTGACGCCACCGTTTTGGCATACGATAATCAGTCCTCTTTCGCCAGCCAATCGGGTTATTACGAAAAGTGATGAGCTGTCACGCGATAAGCAACTGGTAGAAACATTGACTAACGGTTTCATTCAATTTTCCGTCCTACAGTGAGCAAGTCGACATCGATTCTGACGATAGATCTGCATTCAAAGATAAGCAACAGCATCTTGTCGCACCCCAGACAGATGGAGAATCAAGTCAGTTGATCCCGAAAGCTGCCACCATTGCCACGATGCCTGTTAAGTATTCCCACCATGGATCGGCAACAATCCTAGACCAGATTCCTGAGAACACACAACCTACGGCGAAGACTACATCAACAACACACACCAACGGATCCACACCACGAAGGCCTTCGATAGTTATGCAGGACATCCTATCTACACACAGGCCATCAGCAATTATGTCTGCCCTGCGAAGAGGTTCGCTGGCTTGGCTACCTGGTAAAAGCAAAAGTACACACCATGGACCAGACGCTGAGTCCAACATGGGTAGCAAGGCATCACTCAGCCAGATTCCTCATGGGGTTGGCGCCCACAGTGAACTTGCCATTGAGTCTCGACGAAAGAATCGACGAATTGGAGAGTAGGTAACACATATGGAAAGTGAATTGATTATTTTACCAACTGACTTTTGCTTTTGCTTTCAGTGACGCTTTGAGTACAGCTCTTTCAGCGCTATACGCTAAGGTTATTGTAATTCTTGGGATTGCACTGCCCGTAACGGAGATTTTGTCCTCTCAGATACCAGCGGACGTTTATCAAGGGTTCTACTTGTATCTCTACACAGTAAGCATTATGTTTGTGATTTTCGTGTACGCATCAAACATGCGACGAAGGGCGGTCATGACCTTGATCAAGAGCTATCGTAAGAAATTGCAAATATCTGGTATCTTTCCATGATTTCAAATTTAATTATTTTTTCGCAGATGAGAAAACCAATGCCTACCCGACCAAGAAACGTGTCCCTCACTTTGGCAGTTTCTATTTGCGGGTTGGAGCGATTGCCTTCGGCATAGGGACAATGGTCTATTCAGGACTTGAATTTGGGCAATACTTTGAACTACATGCGTCTCCAGGCTGCTCAAGCATCTACATAGCTCTTACACCGGTTGCTCGGATGATCCTGTCCATTGTACAGATGCAGTTTATCTTTCTGAACACGACGGAGTTGGATATGGCCCGCCACAAGGTGTTCGCCCGCTTTGGCCTCATGCACATGATAGCAACGAATCTCTGCGAGTGGTTGTACATCTTGGTAGAGGAAACAAAGCACGAAATTCACCATCTATCTCACACGCTCCATCACAATAGCATCGGTAAGTTCTCCAATCTTATCTACTCTGTTCAACTAAACCAAGTACAATTTCTGCAGTGTCAGTGACCATCAACACGACAACTTCAACGATAGCGTCCGCGACGAGCGACGACAGCAGTGAGGAAAATACAAACTTTATACTAGATGCAGCCTTCCAGAATCGCTCCAGGCGAGCTTCCACTAGCGATGCTACCGAATACATCGACTGTCAACGGACTAACATTATGGGAACTCTGGTGCAGAACGCTTCTCCATTCCTGTTTCCCTGTACCATCGAATACTCGCTTATTTGCGCTGTGATTCTTTACGAAATGTGGAAAAAGGTTAAAACTATAGCCGAAATTGATCGAACTCGAAGAACTTCCCAGAAGGTTAACACTGCAGTTAATACAAAAAGTGCTCATCACTTCTCAGTAGACTGTTCACGAGCTCATCGCGGAATGTTTGGCGGAATCATCATCACCGTTCTAACCATTATCTGTCTGATTATGTACTTTGTACTACACGACGAACCTGGTTATGAGTATTTCGCCCTTCAAGAGGTCACCATAGCCGAAACTATATTGTATGCGATTACGGCAGCCGGTGTAGCCCTGGCTATGCTAAAAATGCGAGACATCAAGTACTGCAAGAAACACAACGACAAACATGCAAGCTCCGTGAGTCTTGATTGTACACTGCTGGTCCTGGCACAGACTGGGGTCTACGTCTACGGTATGTTCAGCATTGTCGGTAGCTACTTCTCGATAAAGCAGGGCATCTACGGTGCTCGAGAAGGACTGATCGCGGAAGTATTCAGTCTGGTGCAAACCTCCATGCAAACACTGTTCATTCTCAATGCAGTTTGGCGAAAGTGTCGCGGTGCTCAACAGAATCGAACAAAGCCAGGAAGAGAGATAGTCACTTTCCTGCTAGTGGCCAATATGGCCATGTGGTTCATCAATACCCTGGTTAAGGGAAGGGCTAGTTTCAGGCCAACTCATTTGGACTTTTTCGGGACCTGGGCATGGACGGTGATTACACACGTGTCGATGCCGTTAGCAATCTTTTATCGGTTCCATTCGACCATTTGTCTTTTCGAGATATGGAAATCCACATACAAAGTAAAAAGTGGTGAACATCATTAGAGTATGATTTTTGCGAAGTATTATAGTCTTTAAATGTGATAAGTATTGAACATTTTCGTGAGACAAACCAGTGATATGTGTGTAGACGAGATTATTTTATTTATTAAAGCGATAAATATATGAATTCGGTTTAAAAACGTTACACAAGAACTTTTGTTTAATATTGTTGAAAGAAAAATCAGACAACGGTTAATCGTCTTAGAGTCATGACTATAGGATTCGCAGCTACGTATAGGAACTAAACTTATTTACAACTCGACAGCAATCTGAGGGGCATGCAATACACAGAACCAGTAACGGTAACGAAAGGTGTACTCCGCTTTCCACAAGTACAAATCGCTTGCCACATTAAGAACTTCTTGGCGAACTTCGTCATCTTCTGTGTCCGGAGGTTCTCGAGAACATCACACTTATCCTTGGCAGTCACATACAGGTTTCCTGGAATCTGGTTGAAGTCCGCCTTCACATATGTCTCGTCATCCATTACGCATCAGTGTGGTTTCGTTACCTTCTGGTCGTACAACATCCGGGCACGGCTTTTTGCGACCGTATTCTGCCACACTCCGGACAGAGGGGTGACGCTGCGTGTCCGAACCGATGCAGATATTTCCTGAAGCAGACGTGGCCAGACAGGAACTACGTTAGGTGGAAGAATCGGTATTAGTCGATGTGTCCATCTACCGTTCTCCGCCGTGTTCCACTCCTATTGCCACTTAGCCAACGATTCCGCTCTCACAACTTTCCGTACTCTTCCGGCTTCTCTCCGCCTGTAGCACTCGCTGTCCTCTGCCAGGGTGATGTCGATAGGGATCATACCGGCGATAATGCATACTGCTTCCGACGAGATGGTTCTGTACGCACTCACGACACGCATGGCCATTTACCGGAACGTACTGCTCAGTTTCCTTTGGTTCTGCATCGTTTCCGGCGCTGGAACCCAGGCAGGACCTCCACACTTCAGTATCGACGACGATACACTGACCAGAAGACGCCTCTTGCTACTGCTGGGACCAGCGTTGTTCGACATGATTCTAGCTATCGCGTTGATGGCCTTCGAAGCCTATTCGATGTGGCTGTTGAAGTTTAGCCGGTCATCGATCATCACTCCAAGGTATTTTAACACACGCTTCGACACTATGGCGTGCTTCCCGACGTCTGCCCGCTGTACCGCTTTACAGTTGCTGACCAATAACACTTCCGTTTTGTGGTGGACTATCTGTAGCTTCACTACTGGCATCCAGTTACCAACCATGTTGATCGCCTTGGTTGACAACACTTCCACCTCTTCCAGCGTCTCGCCTGTTACCGTCAAGACGACGTCGTCCGCAAAGCCAGCGATCTCAACACCTTTGGGTAACTTCAACGTTAGCACGCCGTTGTATATCCCGTTCCAGAGCATTGGACCAAGGATGGATCCTTGTGGAACTCCCGCTATGATCCTAATCGATCTCTGTCCCATGTCTGTCTCGTAGACCAGAACCCAGTTTTGGAAATAACGCCGCAGGATCCTGCACAGGTAATCAGGGACCCGCTTCGGCGATGGCCTACCAGCTGGCGCTGTTGAAAGCATTCTTGACGTTGATCGTTATCACGGCGCAATATCGATCTCCTTTCCACTTCTATTTAGACGCCTTCTCGGCTCTCTTGAGCACTGTCCGAATTGCATTCACCGTCGATATCCCCTTCCGGAGACCGAACTGCCTCTCCGACAATCTGGGCTCACTCTCCGTGCATTTCGTCAGCCTATTTAAGATGATCCTCTCGAAGAGTTTTCCGAGTGTATCCAGCGCATATAGACCTATACGATGCTGGATCCCCCGGTGGATTTCCTGGTTTCGGCAGCAACACTAGCTTCTGTATCTTCCATCTGTCAGGGAAGTGACCCTGCAGCACCATCCTGAACATGTCCGGGGACGCCTGGATCGCCACTTTCAACGCTACGTTGGGGAATCCATCCGGATCGGGAGCTTTCTTCACTTTCAATCCTTTCGCCACTGCTACGAGTTCTTCGTTGGTGACTTCGATGTTATCTCCCTCTCCTTCTTCGTACGGTGTAAGTGGCCAGGTCGTTGGGTCGGGAAAAGTCCTTCCACGATGACTTTCAGCTTCTCTGGACACATTTCAGCGAGTATCGACAGGGGTGCGGGCATCAGCGTCTCGACACAGCTTCTTAAAACAGTTTAACTTGCTCTGCTTTATCTCTCGTTTAACTGCGGCTCTGGCCGCTCGAAACACTACTCTTCGTTCCTCTCTGCCTGCTTCTGTTCATGCTCTCTGAACACGTCTGCTGACTCTGAGACAACTAGCGCGGAAGGTGCTAAGTGCCTTGTTCCACCAATAAACTGGCCGCCGTCTGTTATTTGGCTAAAATTTCCTCGGCATGGTCGTGTCACATGCTCTCACTAACGTTTCTGTCAGCTCGTCCACATTCAGAACCACGGGGCTCCTGTAAACACGGAGTGTCTTAATGAAAAGATCCTTGTCAAAAGCCTTCGTCTTCCACTTCCGGTCACAAATTCTCGTCATCCGTACTGCCACAGTATTCTGTTGGCCGATGCCATATCGGATCGCCTGATGTTCGCTATGGATTTATCCTTCGCACACTCTCCAATCCATGTTTGCCACCAGCGACGGACTGCAGACAGTACCGTCGATAATGGATTCCCGGCCATCTCTACGAAAAGTGCTGCTGGTGCTTTCGTTGGCCAGCATAACTTCCAGTTTTGCCAGAGCTTCCAACAGACTGTGCCCTCTTGCATTGGAACATCTGCTTCCCCACTCCACTGCCCAAGCATTGAAGTCTCCTCCGATGACTACCGGTCGTCGTCCAATCAGCTCTTCGGTAAGCACATGCAGCATCTCATGGAACTGCTCTAACGTCCATCTGGGGGTGCGTAACAACTACATATGAAGATTAAGTTAATTTTGGCGATCACGAAACCTTTGTATGAGCTTGCAACCACTTTTTGAATAGGGTATCTGCCCATAACTTGAATCACAGCCATCCCAGCTCTATCCGCCACCCAGTTACCGTTATCGGGAGGGACTCGATACGGTTCCGCAATGATTGCAACGTCGCACTTTGTTTCTGTTGTCGACTGCCACAAAAGTTGCTGAGCAGTGTCGCAATGATTGAGGATTATTTGAATTACCTCCATTACTGTTGACCCGCCATCGCCATTTTGTATGCTAGGCATTTGAAGCCTCCCGTCGTATGATCATTTACGTCCTCTTTTTTTGCTGAGCATACACCTCGGTTGCTTTGGGCAGCCTCTTGCAATATGACCTTTCTCTCCACATTTCCTGCACAGATCAGCGTTTGCATGCCGCCGTACGTCTCCCTCATCCTCATATTCTCCTTGTCTAGATCCCTGGACTCGACCACTGTCTCCTGGGATAGATCTCTTACGCTCGCCCCTTCGCCAAGATACTTTTCGACGAGCTCCTTGAAGGCTGAGCTCTTGATAGCAGGATCCTTCTTCAGCCTTCCGGAGGAGCGTGTGCGTGTGTGTGTGTGTGTGTGTTTGTATGTGTGTGTACAATCCATTTCCCTCTGCACAGTGGTCCAGGATTGGAATTTAGCAAGACAAAAGTCCGTAGAACTTATTTTAGGATTTAGCCGTTTGGTGTCTTCAGTGAAGTTTTTCTTCTTAAATGTACGCTCAGTCATTCAAAACAATTTTTAAAATTTTGTATTGTCAATTATCTACACAGGGGGGGGGGTAGGTGTCAAGAAAACCAAAAGACTGTCTACGTAGTTAATGAACAGCCCCTTACTTGGGTAGTAATCTAACTATTGTGAGGAACAGCAACAATGTCATCAGTTCTGTTAGGCTAACTAGCTCCTGCCATTTTGTAAAATTAAATAATTTCATGAAGTTGGCGCTTCTAAACACCACACCACCATCAGGTAGGGTAAAGTTTCCTTAACATCGGTGGTGCTAGATCTAGTATCAGATATTATTTGTTTACAAATGCAGATACGTCATTTTTCATCGTTGAAACGTGCTCGCAACTCTATACGTATAGCTTGTCTTAAAAGTTAGAGATCTTAGATTTGAGACCCCTTTATAAGCTAAAATTGGACAGTCTAATTATTGCTCAAATAGCTTTGCATAATTTCCGAATGACCCCTAATGTTAAAGATATTTTCTCAAGCCAATCTATAGAGTAACTGTAGAGAACTCTGATTTACCGGTTTAATTCCAATGGTATGTTAACTCCCAAAATCAAGGTTTCTTATTTCACTGATCTAGAAACTAAAATTTGAGTTGAATCGTCAGCTTCTGCACGGAAACATTTTTGCTTTAAATTAGCCATAAAAGTATGAAAGGCCTGTTGAGATGTGCTGAATCCGGTTACTAATGTCCATATTTTTGGAATTCCCATTCCCTGTTATCCAACGGGCAAACCTGTCGTGTCTTCAGCCAACGGGAGATACAGTGAAAGTGGAATGCGTGCTGTTTTAATAAATAGAAGAGTTTCATTAATTAACAAAAGCCAATAACAATACAACGCATTCAATCACTTACATTACATACACCCCAGGCAACAGTGCACTCTTCGCTGGTAGCTGATGCTTGATTTGCCTGGCATTCAATACACAAGTCCATAATGTGGTTACGGCAAATGGCGCAGTTGTCCACTACGATATCTGAGCAAAATAAAGAGTTCAAAGTATTAATAACAAATAAAAGTTTTAAGAATAACAAATGACATAGAAAATTCAATAAAACCTTATAAACCAGGAAATCACATTCGAGGTTAGTTACAAGGTCGATCGATCGATAAAAATTAAAAACATAATATACGTATTTCAACTTACCCCAAGCCCACAGAGCCACAGCATTCCACTAAAAAAATTAAAATTAAAATTAGCATTATTTCACACCACAAGAAGGTAAATTTTACACAATTTCGTACCTTTTTCACCTCGAATCTCTTCCGCTCTCCACGGCTGCTGCTGGAAGTTGGCTGCTCGAACTCTTCCTCATCGATCTCCATTTCTGCGGCAGATTTGAGTCCAAGTTTTACAAACAAAAGCACTGCTGGAAAAAGACAAACAAAGGCAGGTGCATTAAGAACGTAAATTTCGAAATAGGAAGCATTTTTCAGCCAAAAACTTACGTATTTTCAAAGATGACGGTGCTTTACTTCCCTTCTTTTGTTTGTAAAGCCGCAACAGAAGAACGACGAAAAATGGAACGATCGAGGGGCGGCGATGTCAAAAACGGAACGCGCTTGACACTAGTTTGTTGAGTGACAGGTATATTTCCCAGCTCTACTCAACGAAGCACGAACACTATAGGACCAACAATTGAAAAGGGCCTATCTGCATTAACTTTGTATACATATAAGCCCTCATCGGGTAGAGGAAACTATCCAGAAAAAAATAATTATAATAAAACAACGAAATTACAATGGTTTTTACTGTTGAATTTTGAGTACATTAAAATTTATTGTTAAATTATGGTACGGGAGAAAAAGTAGATTTCGATTTTTAACGATACAATGCTCAAACAACGAAAATTAGTGTGATGAGATCAAATTTGTTCGGGAAAAATCACTTTTTAATATTGTTAAGATGCCAACCCCCCTTTTTTACTGTAAATTTCTCAAATACCATGATTTTCATTGTTGTGAACCATGAATTTCGTTGTGATTTTATAGTAATGGACCAAAATGTCCAATGTTTTGACAGTAAATATCATGGTTACAATGACAATGAAAATCATTGTATTTTTATTGGATTTTTTTTACGGGATCCCCAACACGAAGATGCTGTTGATTTGTGAGGGTGGCCTACGAAAACCGTCTCTCCCAAGGAATGAATGAATCATTTTAATCATTTTTGATTCATCGATTTTAATCATTTTTGATTGAATTTTAATCTTTTTTGATAGAATTTTAATAAATTTTGATTTTATCCAGCTTTCCATGCTCAGTAATGGCGGCCTGTTTGTATGAATAAATGTATCCTTCAATGGACTTTTTGACACTATCTGGAGGTTCGGATTTTGACCCCTCTCTTTCCCTCTCCCAGGAACAGAAGAAAATGGAACAACATACGCCCTCCAGTTAGTGTCAGAAAGCACAGTTAAGGATACATTTATTCATACAAACAGGCCGCCATTAACGAGCATGGAAAGCTGGATAGGGGAATGTTGGCCTACCCTAATAAACAAATACCATAAACGAACTGTATCCCGGATGGGTAAACTATCCCGCAAATGGTTTGGATGATACCCCGAACACGTCGTTAAGCTCTCTTTTATGGTTATTTTAACTAGGGTATGGATCTAAGATTGGGCCCTTCGCTAAAAATCTGCTATTTATCAATGTTATCTAGATGAACGCGTCATTGGGACAGTACTAATGGATATTTTTGGTCGCTATTGAAAATTTAGTCGATTGCTTATTTTATGTATGGACCCAAATAAGGGGCATTTAGGCCGACATAACATCCACTGTCCCCTATTAATATTCTAAAAGAATAAAATGCTCGATAAAATGTAATACAGAAAAGATTTTTTTTTTAACACAAGTGATTAATTCGTATTTAATTATGCATGACTCGAGGGGCACGCACTAGTCTTTCAATACTACGCAGCCTGCTGACCACAAATTTAAAATCTTATCATTACTGCATTCATTACTTTATGTATTGTCTGTTTCATTGGTAACAAAACGCGACACTCACTTGTTGACAGTTTTAGAAAGGTCGCATGAAAATGCGCACGAGTTTTTATCTTTGTGTTAGTGAAACGTCATATTCCAACAACTGATTGATAAATAAACAGAAGGTTTTTTTCTCCTCACGTAAACTCGAAAGAACCCATTAATGGATAAAATTACAGCAATTAAAGAAGTGGCTTTGCTCATAAAATAAACAAAATTTTACCAAATTAATGAGTAACTGTTACTCGTAAAATGTACAGGTAACAGTTATTCATAAATTAGTAAAAGGCACTCATTAAAAGGGTAGACCATAAAACATTTTTAATGAGTTAAACCTCTTTTCATAAATGGGTGAAAATTTTCCAGTTATGAGTTCTTTGGAGTTAGTGTGTTTGTTTTCATTCGTATTTATGAATATTTTTTTTTCGTTAGTCGGTTCATAACCCAAGTAACAATTTCCAGTTGAAGAAACGCTTTCGTTTTGATTTTGTTCAGCTGCATGTTGAATAATAATTGCACAATGTGTTCACCACAACTTTTATAAAACCCTTGTTTACACTGGTTTGGAGAACCTATACAACTGCAACACAAAGGTGTTGTCTAACGTATTCAGTAAAACGTTTATCCAAAATCAATTTCTTGTTGAAGAAACGCTTCCATTATGATTTTATTCAACTGCATGCTGAATAATAACTGTACAATTTGTTTATTACAACTTCTGTAAAACTCTTGTTTACACTGGTTTGGAGAACCTGTTCAACTACAGCATTATATGTATACGCGGTATAGGAGTACAAGCAACTTTTATACAACGTTTATAGATACATATTTAAACTCAAGCTTTATTGTTTTGGTGAAAGCTCTTATACAACGTTTGTAGACACTTCCTGACAGCTGCTTTGAAATTTAGTAGAGAGGAAACCTAAGAGGCGTTTGTTACACTCTTTTATGACTCCTAAATATTAATTGAACAGCAAGCGGTGAATAGCGTTTATAGCACTTTTCAATGACTCCTTAATAACC
Organism: Ochlerotatus camptorhynchus; assembly: GCF_037179485.1. Lineage (NCBI taxonomy): Eukaryota > Metazoa > Arthropoda > Insecta > Diptera > Culicidae > Ochlerotatus > Ochlerotatus camptorhynchus. The sequence continues at coordinate 41,947 of NW_027040930.1, read as the reverse complement.
GTTGTGTAAGTACTCACAATATTCACAGATTAAAATTAGTTTAACCATTGTCGTGGTACGCCAAAATAATTGCTTGTACAGTTTTTATTAATTTAATTTATTTGTGCACATTGAAAAAATATGTAATTATGCCATAATTCACATTCTGTGATCATGGAGGAAGTAGTAACAAGCATCTGTTTAATCTTTGATTGATATTCTTTCAATTAATCTCTCTAATCAATAATTGAGAGAATTTATCTAGAAATGTTATCGTTGATTATATGATTTATGTCTTAAATTAATGTTTGCATTTATTAATAACACCTATATATATAATTTACCTCTACTCCACCGAGGGTTTCTCGAAGCAAGATTCGAACTCATGATCCCGGATTGCCAGCCGCTTCTGTTTCCATCTGCTCTATTCTTGAATACATATTTTGATCATATGAGAGAAGTACATCAAGCTCATCTTGAGTGACTTCTCTTGCAGTCGAATAATCATTGCCTTATGGTTATATAAACATGCCTATCACTTGTGCTATTTTTAGCAACAAAATTGTGATTGGTCGAACGTAAACAATCATTTAAGAGTGCTCCAAGCAGCTTTTGAAGCTTCTAACCAAAAAGGCAATACAACTACATTCTTGTTCAACTCTGGAAGCTATTATTCAACTTTTGATCAACTCAGGTGTTTTATAAGAGCTCCCAATGGTTTGTTTTGATGCGTTTATTCCACATCCTATATGGCTCCTGTCAAACAGTTTAACCGAACGTAAACAATCATTTAAGAGTGCTCCAAGCAGTTTTTGAAGCTTTTAACCAAATGGCAATACAACTACATTCTTGTACAACTCTGGAAGCTATTATTCAACGTTTGATCAACTCAGGTGTTGTATAAGAGCTCCCAATGGTTTGTTTTGATGCGTTTATTCCACATCCTATATGGCTCCTGTCAAACAGTTTAACCGAACGTAAACAATCATTTAAGAGTGCTCCAAGCAGCTTTTGAAGCTTTTAACCAAATAGCAATACAACTACATTCTTGTACAACTCTGGAAGCTATTATTCAACGTTTGATCAACTCAGGTGTTTTATAAGAGCTCCCAATGGTTTGTTTTGATGCGTTTATTTCACGTTCTATATAGCTCTTGTCAATCAGTTTAACAAAGGTGCTATAAAAGTTATCGTAGGTCTTATAAAGCATATAGTTAAACCGAACGTAAACAATCATTTAAGAGTGCTCCAAGCAGCTTTTGAAGCTTCTAACCAAAAATGCAATACAACTACATTCTTGTTCAACTCTGGAAGCTATTATTCAACGTTTGATCAACTCAGGTGTTTTATAAGAGCTCCCAATTGTTTGTTTTGATGCGTTTATTCCACGTTCTGTATAGCTCTTGTGAATCAGTTTAACTAAGGTGCTTTAAAAGTTATCGTAGGTCTTATAAAGCATATAGTTAAACCGAACGGAAACAATCATTTAAGAGTGCTCCAACAGCTTTTAAAACTTTTAATCAAATGGCAATACAACTACATTCTTGTTCAACTCTGGAAGCTATTATTCAACGTTTGATCAACTCAGGTGTTTTATAAGAGCTCTCAATTGTTTGTTGGGAAATTGTTTCAAAACTGTAAAAATCAAGGAGATGGAAGCGGTAAAGAAAATGCGGATAGTGATGTTATTTTCTTATATATTTACCAAGTTTATATTCACTTTCAGCTTTCATACTGCAGCATAAACCTGGAGCTGGATGCTTCCGATGCCGATTATGCAGCTGAGTTCCTTGACGAAGACGATCCTATTGGGAATATTGATAAGTTCCCGGACTACGACGAGACAGAACCTGCAGAACCTGAGCAAGAGCCGGAAGCTGACCATCCTTCAAGTGTTTTACCAGCACTGAAACGTAAACGATTGGAGGAAAGTACGTTTCATTTCATGATTTCCTGCTACAAGAAGGATTTTCGAGGACAACATCACGACAAAGGTAAAGCGGATGCGAAGGTGATTACCAGGGAATGTCATGTTTTTGGCAATTCACCCGAGGAGGTGTTGGAGCAAACTTGGGAGACTATTAGGAGTCACATTCGCCGGGAGGTAACTGTTTATGATGACCAAAGTTTGAAACGAGTTAAGTGGACTGAAGGAGTGGATCCTGAGTTCAAAGACATGGATACATTTGTGCTGTTCAAGGACCTTCAACGTAAACGCACATATCGAGTATCTGATTTGCAGGAAAAACCGGATGTAATGATAAGATGGAGAAGCAAGGTTATTGATGTTTACCTTCATGTGTATTCGTTGGCGGTGGCAAATCAAAAACTGTACGATCTAGTGAAGAAACTAGAAGCCCCAGATGACCAGGACAGATCAGGAGCATGCAGTAACAAATCATTTCAAGGGTTAATAAACGAGCTAAAGAGAATGCATCCAGAAGTATCAGCAGATTCATTCGTGTGGAACAACTCGGCGGAACATGTGAAAGCAGCACCGGGATACGGACTTGACTATGTGAAGCTGAATCCACCAGACGACATTCAATAGCACTTGAGACCTGCACCGAATGATGATTCAGCAATTCTGGAAGAAAACCGTCGAGGATTATTTTTCGCTAAAACTATAATTCGTGCCATGGAAGTTCACATTCAAGAGCTCAGAGAACAGTCTGTACACCTATAAGCCGTGGCCAAAAAAAAATGAAGAACGGGTATCGGGAATGGAAATACAGCTTAAAAGCTACAACGAAATGCTGACTTCAATGCAACGTTCACTTGCACCTGTGGAAAACGAGCTCAGTCGAGCACTGGCGAACTCTGTAACAGACGCAGAAGATGTTGATCATATGTAAAGAAAGATAAAATGGCATTCGAAAGAACCAGATCGTTCAAATTTTCGGATGTGATTGTCATTTGTTTGTATGTTAATGTTGTAAAATAAAAGCTGTTGAAACAAATTTCATTTATTTCCTGTATCAGTGATAGAAATAACTAGAATGATGTCCTACATGAGTCCTTCCTCAGATCACCTCTTTTGATTCGAGTTCCGAACAAAAATTGAAGTCTTCAATAGGTTTATTCAGCCCAACTTTAGGGTCAAATTTTCCTCCTTTTTTATAACCACACTTTCTCATGATTTTTGTGCAGTCATAATTTTTGAAGCTGAGTAAAGCATCGGCCACAACTGTCTTGAGGTCTTTAGAACTGTTTTCTTCGTAGTGCCGTCGTAAGTATCGCTTGATAATTCCAAAAACAATTTCAATGAGGTTGTAGAAGGGACAGTATGGAGGCAAAAATATAGGAACAATGCCGATAGACCTTAGGTACATAACAATGTGTCTATTGCAATGTATTTGAGCTCCGTCCATTATCCAGACCGAATAGAAACCCGGGTATGTCTCTACATTACCAGATTCAAGGGCAAACGTACGACAACACTCGAAAAATTTCTTCCGTGTAAATGTCCCTTTCGTCATGAATGAATCAAGAAGGCCACCTTGCCCTAGAAAACAAAGAGCTGAAACTCTCGGACGGTGACGAAATTCGCCACGGAAAATTAGCTTTTTTCCAACAAAACCATATCCCCTATTGCGTAGCATATTGCGGCTATCAAAAGCTACTTCATCCAGAAAAACTAAATTAGGTAAATCCCACTGAAATGATAACTCCTCGCAATATTTTGAGATATCAGCATTACGGATCTGCATGGCGCAACGTTCCAGTTTCTTCCAGCTCATACCCTCCGCGTGCAGGATCCTTACTATCGAAAATCTACTAATTGATGTTCCGAATCTATGATAAAAACGTTTCTGTGCCTCATCGAGAAACAAGATTGGTTCGGTCATATACAACTTTACAATCCACTGTCGTTTTGCCACTCCAAACTTTCTGTATACCAATTTCCGTTCCTTTTCCGAAAGGACGCCGTTTTTCTTGTACGATGTAATCCAGGCACTTATTGTAGATTTGCTTTTACCGTAAATTTCACAGAGTCGTTGTTTTGATAGTCCAAGAAAAAAAAGAATCCATAAATGCAATGATATTTAGTATTGTCGTCGTACATTATGCCAAATAATGTTGGACATTTTCTGAAACAATAACGTCACTTTTAGGAGGAATTTTCATGTAAATAGTGTTCATACTTACTGCTAATGTAGTGATACTGATGGTGATAATATTTTTGATTTTTTTTTTATTAATGTAATTCGTCACAATTTTCCTTGCAAGATGTGAATCAATGTTTATAATATTTATTTATTTTGATTGGCATGCAGATAATTTCATCAGCTGTCAGTCAACTTGACACAACCCATGACATATATACACCCGCGACGATTCCGGCGACGATTTCGTCAGCGACGATTTGAATTCGTCGCGTTCGATAAGGTGGAAAATTCACAATACAGTCTAAATTTCATTAAAGAATTTAATTACTGACCAAATTTTATATTTTAATTATTTTTCATTACATAAATTATCGTTAATTCTTTGTTGATTACATTCAATAGCGTCAATAGTGTCAAAAAGCACAAAGAAAGATACATTTCAAGACCAACAATTGAAATGGCCTTAACTCCATTTTGTAAACAAACCTTGTAAGGCCAACATAATGAACAGGTAGGGGAAATTCTCCTCTACCCAATTGTGGTTTAGGTTTGCGAATGAAGGTTTCGGTTCGCGAGAAAATGGCCTTACAAGGTTTGTTTACAAAATGGCCATTTCAATTGTTGGTATTGATTTATTCATACCAACAGGCCGAGCATGGAAAGCTGTAAAGGAACTTCAGAATGGATTCTTTTAAAAGTTTTTCGTTGCCGTGTAGACTTTGCCGGACCCCTCGGAAATTTAACGAAACTTGTCAAACGTTGTTGTCAACCGCGTTTCATGTGAATCACCCTGTAATGTAACGTAAACGTCAAAACGAAAATTTTACGGTGGCATCGATCGGCATCCGAAAGTTTGTTGTCTGAAAATTGTGAAAATTCATTGAAATTTTCGAGTGCTTAACATCCAAAAAGTGTTTCTGTCGGATCCTGGTGCGCGAATAAATCGTTGCAGTGCTTCGAACTATCCCATTCGCAACGGCAAAACTGCTATTCTTTGTTTCCTTTTTCGACTTTTTCCCCTTTCGAGAGAAGTGCGAAATATGTGCGTTCCATTGCGGCGGGTGTCGAAAATAAGATGTCTACACCTGTAAAGCGTAAAATTACACTCGAGCTCAATCCGAATAAAAAAGTTCTTCCCAAGGATCGCCCCAGCGTGTTCCAGCGGCTCGGAACCAAAAAATTCCAAACATCGGTCACTGGCGGAAGCGGTCCCGTAAAGCTACACCAGGAACAAGATTCGGTAAGTGTTACTGCGGTTCCAAAAATGGACGGTACCTAGTCTCGAAACGTAGATTAATGGTAATTAGTCACTTCCACAAGGGAACACGGAACCTAAAGATTCTTTCGTTTTGCTGCATAATCTCAGCAACATAATTGAGCGCGGGATGTATCGCCTTGACCTGATGCACAGCTTATACTAACAGGCTATCGTAACCAATAAAACAATAAATTACAAATTTAATTTAATTATTTATAAAACTTTGAACATTCTTGTAAGTGATAATTCATGAACTTCGAAAATGTACGTATAAATTATGAACATACAAAATTGCAATACCTATATTTGAACTAGGGTAAGTGTGCCAGTTTTGACACATGGACCTATATCAAAATTGTTTTTTTATGGTTTTATCTGCGTAGATATTTGCAGGGCTGTTACAACAGGCGCGGATTTCGCGAATTTCGCGGATTTCGCGATTTTCGCGGATTTGTCGCGGATTTGAATTTTCAGTCGCGAAAATCGCGGAAACATTAAATGATGTCGCGAAAATCGCGGAAACATTAAATGATGTCGCGAAAATCGCGAAGGGACTGATGTGCTGTCACAAAAATTGTGGAATTCATTGTCCGTCCCGGATTATTTAGCTGTCATCAATTTTGTTGTTCATTTGGCTCTCAATTTGTTATCGGTTCAAACCAAACACCCTGCAAATAATCGAGAAATGATCTCAATCCCATAAGTCACACCGGATTTACACGGAAATTCCGTGAGGTCTGTCCAATGAGAGACATTTTCATGTTTTATTTATTTCCAATATGAACATAGCATTTTTCGATGTCAAATCATAAACGAATCGTATATATGCGGGTAATTACCATGTATACCGGATATTATAGGTTCTCCAAATCGTCCTGGAGTTCAGTTGATTTGTTCAACTATATCAACCAAGACTGCAATAATGTCTGTAGTATCGAAATATGTCCAAACAGATTCAAAGTGAAGTAATGAAGTAATGAAATTGGGTTGTTAGCGGAATGCTAAATAAAACAGCAAAAAAGGTTATCTTCCATTTAATTCCACTTAATTAATTTTGGTATCCATGACAGATACGTATTTCGACTACAATGTGCAGTCTTCATCAGTGTCATTCCCACTAAAGAACTTATCAAAATCTAACCCCCTTAAGTACTCATCCCCTAGGTAAAAAAAGTCAAGATCATAGGTATAAAAATGAAACTACAATGTGTTGAATCGGAACCTACCTAACTAATAAAAACCAAAGATTTAAGTAAGCTAAAGGAGAAAAATCTATACAACTCTCTAATAAGGAAAATCCCCAAAGGCTTGGTAGCCATCATAATGAAGTATTTTTTTTTTTAGATTCAAAGTGTCTATGTGGATTGTGCCCGACCTATTGCTACGTATACAAGATGTTATAGGTTCTGAAATCATTCTGGAGATCAGATTATGTTTCTACTAAATCACCCATGCCTAATTCAATATCTGTAGTATCGAAATATGTCCAAATAAATTTGCAGTGTCTATGTGGATCATGCCAACCTATATTCGTGTATGCCAAATATTTCCTAAGGATTTCCATATCGATATTTCGATGCTACTAGATCATCTGGTATACGTGGAAATAATTAAACATTATCCATATAGCCACTACGAATATGTTTGGACATAATTCGATACTACAGACTGTATCCCAGTCATGGTTGATCTAGTAGAATAAATCATCTGAACTCCAGAACAATTTGGAGAACTTAAAACATCTGGTATACATGGCAATAGTTCATGCATGATTCACATAGACACTGTGCATCTGTTTGGAAATATTTATATATTAAAGACGTTGTCCCAATCTCGGTTGATCTAGTAGATCAAATTATCTGAACTCCAGGACGATTTGAAGAATTTACATCTGGATTACTCGGAAATAGATGATGCATGATCCACATAGACACTTTGAAACTGATTGGACATTTTTCGATACTACAGACATTATTGCAGTTTTGGTTGATCTAGTAGAAAAAATCAAATTTGTAAAACCTATCATTTCCAGTACACATAGTAATAAGTCGTGCATGATCCACAAAGTCACATATATATGATTCGGTTATGATTTGCCAACGAAAATACAATGTTTCACCATTGGACAGACCCCAAGGAATATCTGTGTAAATACAGAACCGCAACGTGACCAACAAGTGTGACTTATGAAATTCTGGTAATTTCTCGATTATGTGCAGGGTGTATGGTTTGAAACGGTCAAAAATTGAGAAAACTAGCGCCAAATTAACTTTAACATTTAGGACAGCAAAATACGTCAGAGACGCAAAGGTTAACTCTCAATAATTTTTTTTTAAATAATGCTTCATCAAATCTAGACCTGTATTATTCAATAGAAACATTCATAAACTAGGGGGCGACCACGCCAAAGTCACGAGTTCAAATCTCACCCCCGGACAAGTCACGAATGACTCAAGAGTGTTAAAGTGACCATAATAATAATAATAAAAAAAATCATAAATAACTGAATTTTTTTTTTCAAATGATACAAACGATACTCCTTTAGCTCAGTCGGTAAAGGCGCAGCTACAAAGCGAGGCCATGCTGGAGGCGACTGAGTTCGACTCCCGTTCGGTCTATTAATTTTTCGGGTTGGCAAATTTCTCTACTTCCTTGGGCATAGAAAGCTCTCAAATCAATGTGAAGATACTTCAAAGAACACTAAGTTCAGAGCAGGCAAAATCTAATATGCTATATGCAATAAGCTTGAAATGCCATGTAGTAGTATACAAATGGTATTTTTAGGCAATGAAAACAGTTTTTTTTTGTCGCGGATTAGTATTTGAAGTCGCGGATTTCTTTTGAGAAATCGCGGATTTCTTTTGAGAAATCGCGGATTTCGCGGATCAAATTTTGAAAATATTGTAACAGCCCTGTATTTGGCAAAAGCTATGTTCTTCTTGTATTCAAAATTTGTTTGAAAAGAATGAAAAATTTATAAATTTAAGATAGGGCTAAAAACTGGCACACACCCTACCCTGACAAAATGTTAGGGTCATTCAAATTTGAACTAACATTTTGCTAAATTTGAATCAAGGGATGTCCAAGAAATCCCTGAACTTACAGGAGTCTCGAAAGTCAAGAACCTTCACAGTGCAATTATTTTAGATATCATGGGCCATATTTTAATTATGTCACGGTAAATTGAGAAAAAAATACTATCTCCCCCCTTTCGTCACGATTTTCATATACCTAATATGTACATTACCCCTCACCGGTATCTCTGGAACTCTAGGTATTTACGGCCTTTTGAGAAATTCAGATTATTTCATCCTTTTACCGGATTCGGTCCACAAACCCAAAAAAAAACGTACTGGCGAAAGGAACGCTAGAACCTAGATATCTGAAAGTTCCAGGAGTTCTTGAAGTTATCCTACGCAAGTTTTAGTGTTTTGGAGGTGCTGGTAGAACCCAAAGTATCACAATATCCGAAGATTATGTCAGGCGATTTCACGAGTTTTGAAAGGTATTGAAGTGTTCCGTGAGTTACTACAGTTCGGATATCAACAACAGTTTCTGGAAATTCCTAAAGTTTTAAGCAATTGCCATTGCTGTTCTTAAGCTGCTGTTTTCATTTTTCCGACGTTTTTTTTTTGTTTGTCTTGTCTGTGCGAGAAAATTACTGTGCAACTATTGCAGATTTCGCACCTCAGGTTTATAAATAATATAAAAATTATTACCTTCCCCTAAAATGTTCAACGTTTTCTTAGAATAAATTTTTCTAGAGATGCTTTTAGCATATGGCTTAAGAAATAGTTCAAGGAATATAAAATGTAAGTATGCCGGAGCTTAAGCTACATTAATGAATTGGAGCCCCACAACATTATCAGAATTTCAATTTTTAATCTAATGCGAACATAAGGACTGTTCATTAATGAAAGTAGACACCTGTTTCTCAAAGGAAAATATTTATTTTCGAACAAATTCATAAGTTTACTTCTCATTTCTGAAGAACGCTCGATCTTTTCGTTGTGCTGCAGACCAAATTTTCTTGAAGCAGTCAACAGAGCTTGCTTCTCTTCCATATTTCTTTAGATGCCGTTTAATTACTGCCCAGTATCTTTCGATAGGACGCAGTTCAGGGCAGTTTGGGGGATTTTGGAATTTTTCAACAAAATCGATTTTTTTCCCTTCTTGAGCATCTCCAACGTAGCAGAAGCATAGTGAGCAGATGTCAGACCCAGCCAAAACAATGGATGATGGGTAGAAGCCGTTTTTTGATGTATTCTTTTTTGTAATTTTCTCCATTGATTGTGGCCGTTGTGAAATACGAAGAACTCTTTAAGCCACAGGAGCAAATGGCTTGCCACACCAAAACCTTTTTTCGATTTTTTTCGGTTTGGATGTATCGCAAATCATCAGGCACATGTGTCCTCTGCTCTGCGTTGAAATATTGCGGCCCGGGAAGTGTACTGGTATCCAATTTGACGTACGACTCGTCGTTCATCAAAATGCACCGGTCATACAAGTTCCGTGACCGTATTTTCGAAGAAGCTTTCTGTGAATCCGTCCTTTTGGGTGCTTTTTGCTTCTTGTAGGTTCTGATATTGTTACGTTTTTTTTTGATATTCTGCACAGTTCCGACGCTAATGTTCAATTGTTTGGCAATTTCACGAAAAGGACACGGTTTATACGATTTCAAAAGGCGTACTGCTGCCAGCTCCTTTTTCTGGTGCGATGCCCCCTTTTTGCGCCCAGATCTCGGTAAATCTGCAAGAGAACACGTTTCTCCAAACTTCTTAACAATCTTTAACACTGTAGATTTGCACTTCACGCTTTTTGCCAGTGGCGTCGCCTTAACCTCAATCTACCTGTGCACCAACTCTCAAAACATAAACAATTATCAAAATATTGATTGCAATGATAACTAGACGATTAAGTGTATTTTTCAACCGATTCGAGTATGAATATGGCATTAAATCTGTTTTTGAAGGTTGGTGCACAGGTAAAAAGTGAGGTTACGCGACGCTACTGCTTTTTGCCAATTCTCGAAACGACAACTTTTCGGAAACCATCTGTGCAGAAATAATCTGCGCGTTGATAAGCTAATCCGACCCATCTTTCGAAATTTCTCACTTTTTTTTTTATTTTTCGTGTGTTGCCAAATAATCAATGTTTTTACATACTGAGCGTAAATTCACAATTTTTCATTACGTTTTAACCCTAAACCATTGATAAACAGTTGTCCACTTTCTTTAATGAACAGTCATTATTACTTTAATTAGGTGTGAAATCTGTAATACAAACATGTTAAACTCCGAAAATAATCAAAAATATTATTTGGCAACCATTTCTACTGAACGGGTATATGTAAAAGTTTCAATATCTCTCTTTGCAAAGTTTGTGGCACGTGCGATAGTAACCAGAATATGAAATGAAGCTTTTTAGGCTCTGAACCATTTGGTGGATTATTTAAACTTTTGATTAAAATTTGACAGATGGAAAGTTATCGATTAACCCTGCTATCCAAGCGTGGTTACTTCTGACAGACAAGAAGTTAAATTTTGACAACCTTGGCTAAGTTCTTCTCGAAAACCGGTCGATCGACAGCACAGGGATTTTCGAACATAGAAAATAGCTTTCGAAATGTCACTTTTAACCAAGAGTTAAATTTAACTCAGCAAATGGTTAACAGCCTAAGGGTGTGAACCATTTGCCGAGTTAAATTTAACTCGTGGTTAAAAGTGACATTTCGAAAGTTATTTTCTATGTTCGAAAATCCCCGTGCTGTCGATCGACCGGTTTTTGAGCCACAGTTGTCAAAATTTAACTTCTTGTCTGTCAGAAATAACCATGCTCGGATAGCAGCGTTAATCGATAACTTTCCATCTGTCAAATTTTAACCAAAAGTTAAAATAATCCACCACATGGTTAACAGCCTAAAAATAGCAATTCAGCATTAGACTGTGTTCCATTTTGTGAATTTTCACTTAAATTTGACAGATGGAATATTTTCTTACTTCTGACAGACAAGGAATCAATTTTGACAAACACCTTTCAGGGTTGCTTCCACTCACTTGTATGTATGTATGTATGTATGTATATACAATCCAACTTCCACTGTCCGACAGTGTTTTTATGGAAGAAAATGTTTGCAATATAATCTGTTATTATCTTATACTCATCCCATTGCAAACAATTTTAGCCCGGAAGTTGAAAGGTGATAGCTCTGTTGAGATTCTGTAATCCATTTCAGAATACCTGGTCACTCACGTCCATTCCGAGGTTACTTTCACTTCCAACAAGCCCCGCATACACGTAGTACCGATATAAAATGTATATTGGTACTGCGGGTACACTTCCATCATCAAAGCAATTCCTGCTTTGTAGATAGCACGTATTTAGTAGGATGCATTTTTTTTATATCTTTATTTAGGAGACTTTCAGCCCTGGGCTGGTTCGTCTCCGGAAAAGGATGCATTTCATATTTTTATATCTAGTTGTAATCAGTTAGATCTCACCGCTTAGGTATTGTGTCAGTGGCGTTGCGTCCACATGTGCAACCTGTGCACGACACAGGTGTAAATAATAAAAAAATGCGTTTAGATTTTTATAGATGTTATGGTCACATTATAGCTGTTCTTCTTTACTCCAGACCACAAGTCAAGCTAAACATCTAATGCAATGTCTAAGTAACATTTACAGATTCTCTTTGCATTTCCCACGGTCATGTAAAGACATTCCCAAGTATTTTCAGCACAAAAATCGATAAAAGAAGCTTTTATCTAGCATCTAATATGACAAACACATCAAGAAACGGTTCTGTGCTCAAGTTATTAACGAAAGAGAAAATCGACGAAGGAATCGATCAATGTTACTTAGGACCTAATGCAATGTTCAGCTTGAAGTGGCCAAGAATACACTATATCAGTTCGAATGGTCTGCCTAATTCCTAATGCATTGATTTATAAGCATGTCGATATCACTACCTTGACATAACTCGTTAAATAGTGCACCTAAAAGCGAGCTTTTTTGGGTGACGGGTAGCAAGTTTGTGAATGCCTGATGTAGGCCAAGCAGACCTTCTATCACCTCTTGAAACACACCTAAAATTTTCCACAATACATGGCGGTTTGCACCACTACTTGTAATTGAAACTTTCAGCAGTCACGCATCAAACGGGAGCAACACGGAAACAGCAGTCTGCTAAGCTTTGGACGTGTATCGTAATGTTTGAATGTGTGAGTTTAACATTTGTGATGTATAAGTGCCTAAAGCGTGCATTTTTCGTTGTGCACGTGGATATCAGATTGCATGCAAAGAGAGTAATGGAGAAAGAGAGCGCAAAAGCTCGCTCTCACTCTCATGTCAGGTGTAAATCTCTCAATTCAGGGGAAACATGTCAGAAGGGTCTAACTCGAAACCTAAACAATGACTTGGATCGTCGGTTTCTTACGAATGACAACACACCCACTCAAACTAACTAAATCATCTGACAGATAAATGTTTGTTCTATGAGCTGGTGTAGTCAGATTTCGTGGGTGTGTAGTCATTCAAGAGAAATCGACGTTCAAAGTCATTGTTTACGTTGCGAGTTGCCTATCAAAACTTATGAGCTTCCCCTGGTTCATTCTGATAGTGTTGCTCTGATGAAGAAAGAATTGATTAATTCAAGTTTGCTACCCAGGGGACTTCATGAATTTTCTCTAGATTTTGACACTGTTTTGTATTAAAAAATGTTTTCGGAAGTGTTTGACGGATATTCTTTATTACACTTCAGTCGAAAGAGTTAGCCTTGTGACAAAAACGAGAATTAGTTAAGTTTTGCAATTCCTCCTTCTTCGGTTAGCGCGAAACGGGCCATACAAGTTTTGTTTACACAAGATGATAGGCCCTTCAAATGTTACGTAAGGTAGTGATTGATATAGTAATTGAGAACATGTCCCTCGAATTCATGGAGCATTGAAAAATAAAACAAAAACTAATATGTGGTGGTAAACTATAACGAACAAAGTTTGGAGCACAGGTAAACAAATGAGGCACGTGACGCCACTGTTTTGTTGCCTTGCTGCTGAATCTTTGTCATCTCGATTCTCGTTGAGTCCTGTTGAATAATCGGCATATGTAGTGGAATACTCTTCTCTCTCTTTCTCTATCACTTTACGATGTTTTTCGTATCTCTTCAATAAATCATGGTTTCTATTTTTTTCGAAAACACTCTCACTTGAAGAAATGACACATAACACATATCAACGAAACGACACATTTTCTCGATCTCTCATAGCAAAATTTCCGGCATGAATCTTCATGAAGTAATGAAGTAATGAAATTGGGTTGTTAGCGGAATGCTTTAATAAAACAGCAAAAAAAGGTTATCTTCCATTTAATTCCACTTAATTAATTTTGGTATCCATGACAGATACGTATTTCGACTACAATGTGCAGTCTTCATCAGTGTCATTCCCACTAAAGAACTTATCAAAATCTAACCCCCTTAAGTACTCATCCCCTAGGTATAAAAGTCAAGATCACAGGTATATAAATGAAACTACAATGTGTTGAATCGGAACCTACCTAACTAATTAAAACCAAAGATTTAAGTAAGCTAAAGGAGAAAAATCTATTCAACTCTCTAATAAGGAAAATCCCAAAGGCTTGGTAGCCATCATAATGAAGTAATGAAATTGGGTTGTTAGCGGAATGCTTTAATAAAACAGCAAAAAAAGGTTATCTTCCATTTAATTCCACTTAATTAATTTACCAAATACCAAAATTAATTAAGTGGAATTAAATGGAAGATAACCTTTTTTTGCTGTTTTATTAAAGCATTCCGCTAACAACCCAATTTCATTACTTCATTATGATGGCTACCAAGCCTTTGGGATTTTCCTTATTAGAGAGTTGAATAGATTTTTCTCCTTTAGCTTACTTAAATCTTTGGTTTTAATTAGTTAGGTAGGTTCCGATTCAACACATTGTAGTTTCATTTATATACCTGTGATCTTGACTTTTATACCTAGGGGATGAGTACTTAAGGGGGTTAGATTTTGATAAGTTCTTTAGTGGGAATGACACTGATGAAGACTGCACATTGTAGTCGAAATACGTATCTGTCATGGATACCAAAATTAATTAAGTGGAATTAAATGGAAGATAACCTTTTTTTGCTGTTTTATTAAAGCATTCCGCTAACAACCCAATTTCATTACTTCATTATGATGGCTACCAAGCCTTTGGGATTTTCCTTATTAGAGAGTTGAATAGATTTTTCTCCTTTAGCTTACTTAAATCTTTGGTTTTAATTAGTTAGGTAGGTTCCGATTCAACACATTGTAGTTTCATTTATATACCTGTGATCTTGACTTTTATACCTAGGGGATGAGTACTTAAGGGGGTTAGATTTTGATAAGTTCTTTAGTGGGAATGACACTGATGAAGACTGCACATTGTAGTCGAAATACGTATCTGTCATGGATACCAAAATTAATTAAGTGGAATTAAATGGAAGATAACCTTTTTTTGCTGTTTTATTAAAGCATTCCGCTAACAACCCAATTTCATTACTTCATTATGATGGCTACCAAGCCTTTGGGATTTTCCTTATTAGAGAGTTGAATAGATTTTTCTCCTTTAGCTTACTTAAATCTTTGGTTTTAATTAGTTAGGTAGGTTCCGATTCAACACATTGTAGTTTCATTTATATACCTGTGATCTTGACTTTTATACCTAGGGGATGAGTACTTAAGGGGGTTAGATTTTGATAAGTTCTTTAGTGGGAATGACACTGATGAAGACTGCACATTGTAGTCGAAATACGTATCTGTCATGGATACCAAAATTAATTAAGTGGAATTAAATGGAAGATAACCTTTTTTTGCTGTTTTATTAAAGCATTCCGCTAACAACCCAATTTCATTACTTCATTATGATGGCTACCAAGCCTTTGGGATTTTCCTTATTAGAGAGTTGAATAGATTTTTCTCCTTTAGCTTACTTAAATCTTTGGTTTTAATTAGTTAGGTAGGTTCCGATTCAACACATTGTAGTTTCATTTATATACCTGTGATCTTGACTTTTATACCTAGGGGATGAGTACTTAAGGGGGTTAGATTTTGATAAGTTCTTTAGTGGGAATGACACTGATGAAGACTGCACATTGTAGTCGAAATACGTATCTGTCATGGATACCAAAATTAATTAAGTGGAATTAAATGGAAGATAACCTTTTTTTGCTGTTTTATTAAAGCATTCCGCTAACAACCCAATTTCATTACTTCATTATGATGGCTACCAAGCCTTTGGGATTTTCCTTATTAGAGAGTTGAATAGATTTTTCTCCTTTAGCTTACTTAAATCTTTGGTTTTAATTAGTTAGGTAGGTTCCGATTCAACACATTGTAGTTTCATTTATATACCTGTGATCTTGACTTTTATACCTAGGGGATGAGTACTTAAGGGGGTTAGATTTTGATAAGTTCTTTAGTGGGAATGACACTGATGAAGACTGCACATTGTAGTCGAAATACGTATCTGTCATGGATACCAAAATTAATTAAGTGGAATTAAATGGAAGATAACCTTTTTTTGCTGTTTTATGAATCTTCATGTTTTTGAATGATTTACGGAAAACTTTTGGAGACTTGGTGAAGCACTAAGTGCTTCGTGAAATACTATCTGTAATGCCCTGCACAAACTTAAACGTGTTTAAACTTTCCTTTACCCTGTTTTTCGCACTTTTTTTTCGTTTTCACGCAGTTAAAACTACAATAATCTGATGCAGATCCTCCACATTTCTGGTCTGCCAGATTCACTCCTAAATTGGCTCACTACTTGACTAGCCTATTGGTCCCTAGCAAATCGATTACCGTACTCCATTCTAGTCGAAATTCTAGTACTACACTATGTTTGTTTTGATTCGCCATGAAAGTTTGACAGATAAACTGAGGGGTTCGTGGATTTTCCTATGTTTCGAGGGGTGTATCGATTAGTGTATCATACAAGCGTTCGTACAAAGTGTCTTTCGTTTCGAGATGCGCAATGTGCCCCCTGGTCTTAGAGTTACCTCTATGGTACAATCCAATAGTAATGTTGCCATGTGGTACACTGAAAAATTGCAATAGCAGGTTCGTCACCAAAGTTTTCGAGCCGCTCTGTCACTTCGTTTGTAGTGCAAACGATCAAACTGACATTTGTCAGAAAACAAGCAGAGCCGATCTTGATACCCGATCCAGGTTGGAACTGAATAATAAACAAATTCTCTAGAGGTAACTCTAAAACCAGAAGGCAGCCCCGTAACGTGGGTAGATCACCTTTTCGTGGTACGTTACGGGATGTAAGATCTACCACCGATTCCTAGTCCCGACTACTTCAAACTAGGGGAACAGGATTTTTCAGTAATCAAAGGAACACATCTTAGTCCTTGTTACTTTTTATGCCTTGTTGATAGTGACAAGATTCGGCTTTGTCCACCGAGGATGATCTTGAAACAAGGAAAAAATCAGTTAGTTACACACTAAAAAAATCTGAATTTTACTGGTGATGTAAACATCCATGCATGCAAACATTCATGCATGTAAACTTCCTTTTCACGTAAACTAGCAGCTTGCAAGAAATGTTGCAAACAAAGGTGGAAAGTTGCATACAATATATGGAATATTGCATGACATGTCTCATAAATTTACACGATTTATAATGTAAATTTGTATGATTTATGACGCTCCATTTATGTGCATCATAGTAACGGAAATTTACACTACTTTTTTTAGCTGTGTAGTCTTCATCTCGAGGGGGACGAAAGTAATCCATTCTGCATTTAATTTAACAGATTTCAAATAAATTTGCTGAATAATTACGATAAACACCGGATAAATTCGATCCGTAATGATTTATAACACGTGTCTTCAGATGTCATCCGATTTCATCCACTATTAATCGATAATATTGGATATATCGGATAATTCTGCTCGTTACTGCTGATGTTATGTTTAGTGTGTATCGCAGTGTTACCTGTCAACGGGGAAAACCGGAAACTGCTTGTCATCTCGCTTGTGATTCAAATTCAAAAATGGAAATCAATATTAGCAATTTTTGGAAAGAGGTTTCCAAAATTACGGGGCCAATTCCAATAAGTGTTCGGGCGGCGCTGGAAGGAACAAAATATCTCCATGGAGGGTTGGCATCCATTGATGACCGAACCATAGATGCCATTGAAGCTGATGTTCGCTGGATGCCGGAGATACTGGGAAAATCTGTTGAGGAGGTGAAGGAAATGTTCGGTAATATACCCGGAGATATTCGTGAATTTCGTTTCGTGACCGGTGAAAGAAGTGCAATGAAACTTGTGGCAGACTGTATCAAACAACATGGAATAAAGCGGTTTTGTAAAAGGTTGTCCGGACAACAAACTCTGAACGTGACTGCAGCACAAGATGCCTCACGATCTGTCCACAATAAGATTTTGGACTACTACAAAAAAAGGTTTTATCATTATTGAAATCTTAGCTTTCCTGTTATTTTACGACCCCATTCTATTACAGAGACGACACAAGTATTGATTTGTTTACAAAACTGGCTAAGTTATCACTAAACATTCAGCAGGATAACTGTGGTATCAAAGCATGTATCCAATGTCCATTTTGTGGTAACATCGTCACGATACGGCCTGAAAAATCAGGAACTTGGAAAATATCCAACTTTTCAGCTCACGTTAAGGCCAAACATTCAACTGCAGATCACATTACGAGTACAAAACCTGGGAACAACTCGGAGCGCAAACCAAATAAACGACTTCGTCTAGACACCAGCGCAAATGTTACGCCTCACCAATTTGACCAGGATGTAGTCACACCAAGCTGTAGCCGGACTATTAAAAACAGTTTTGCAACAGCTGAGCTCACGATCGAGAACATTGACGAGTACCCTTGCGAGTACCTGGAGGCCTGGAGCAAATGCGGTGAGAAACCAGAGCCGGATGATCTAAATACCGATGTGAAGCTAAACGACGGTGAGGAGCTGGAAAACGATGAGATAGATGTATCCAATGAGGAAGTAGATGCCAATGCAGAGCTAGACGCTGATAAGCAGATAGAATCCGATCCGGTAAGCAGTGCTGGTGAAGAACTGGAATCCGATGAGGAGCTAGTGAGCAATGAGAATCTAGAGGCCGACAATGAAGTAAAAAGCGCTGAGGACCAAATGGTAGAGCAGAATCAGAAAGCCGACGATGATGCTGGTGAGGAAGTAGAGTCCGATGAAGATGCGGAACGCAGTTCCGGTGGAGAACTATCGTTTGAAGAGGACCAACAGGATCGAAAATCCGATGAAGATGACCCTTTAAACTAGATAGATACTGCGATTTGGCCAGTCGCAGTATCGAGGATAAACAGGCTCATACGGGAAGCATACTGAACCTGCTTACCGCTTGCGAAGCACGATTGGCTGGTATACATCCAAGAGGTAGACTTTATACTGATAAGGAGCTTGATTATTTCACATACAAATATGTACAGTGTGGCAAATCGGCTTACGAATTTGAACACGCAAATTCCGTGTCGCCGGATATTAGAACATGTCAGCAACATTTGAAAAAAATGAGCAGAACTGTAAAACCAGATTGTCTGAGACTGCCGGAATTCTCTCGATATCTTGAGCTCAACGATTTGCCAAGGGTATTCGTATTGAGTGAAGATGCAACCCGTATCTCTGGTGGGGTTAGCTATAACTCTATCAAAGATGAAATATATGGTCTAGTTCCACCTGTCGATACCAACGGAATGCCCATCAGGAATTTTTTTGTTGCTTCCTCCCCAGCACAGGTTAAAGAATTCCTTCAGCGGTATCCAGTTGGTCGGAACCTTTATGTTACCATGGCCCAACCGTTAAAATCAGGTTCTGAGGCATTCTGCCTGATGTTCACTTGTTCGGACAATAGATTCACCACAAAAGATGTTCTCAGAAGATGGAAACACACTGAAGAGAAGTGTAAAAAGCTTGGAATACTAATGATATGCAGAGCATCTGATGGTGATCCACGATTGGTTCAGGCCATGATGAATCGCATGAGAATTCCAATCAAAGACGAAAATCGAATCGGTGAATGGTTTTTTGCTGACTGTTCTACGGACAACATTTGTATCCAGGACACAACCCATCTTGTTAATAAGTTTCGGGTACGGCTGATGAAACAAGACCGTCATATAATAATAGGTATTTAAAAAAAATAAAACTTACTGATAATATCACATCAATTTTACGCTAAACACTTTACAGGAAATCATACTATATCGAGTGTTCACCTTCAGCAGCTGATACTTTTGCCTAGAGATCAACATGGACTTTTTCCGTCTGATCTTAGCATGCAGGATAAAATGCGTTTCCGCCCGGTTGAAAAAATGACGGAACGTCGAGTTATTGATGCGTTAAACAGTAATTTTCCGGAAGCTGAAGGCACTGCAATATATCTCCAATTGATGTCCAAAATCATGACTTCATTTATGGATCCGAACCTGAACGCTTCAGAAAGAGTTTATAGAATTAGGTTAGTATGATTCATTATAGCTTCATAAACATTGAAATAAACGCATAAAGGCTTGATTATGATGCACTGTTTAATATTTTTTTTACAGGTATGCCCTTTTCTTCGTAAGAGCTTGGCGTAGTTGGTGCGTTTTAAAATATAAAACAATCAAAAATTGCATTACAACTAACTGCTACTGGAGCCTGGAAATAAACGCTCACGCTTTGGTCAACTTTCTCAGACTTTGTCGCGAAAAGGGGTACGAATTTAATATAAATCTTTTGCAAAGCCAGACATGCGAAAGCTTCTTTAGATTAGCACGATCCTTCACTACAACAGAATTTACGGTTGTAAATTTTACCACGCAATCCTTTGAAGCGCGATTGAATAGGATCGAAGCGAAATCTCACTTTATACATAGCAGAAAAGATGAGTTTTGCTTTCCTCGCCAAAAGTTATCCGATACCTATACGCCACAATCACAGCTGCCGTCAGATTCGGATATTGTATCCACAATTTCAAAAGCTAAGCTCGAAGTACGCTACCAGCTGGAAAAGTTAGGATTGGAACCGAAAGACATATCGTTCGAAGAATGCGTATTCATCAGAAAACCTAAAGCAAAACTTGACCCCGCTTGCGGAGAATTTGCGTATATTTCTATACCGGAGGAATCTTTTGAAAGTGACGAAGAGATCCATAATGCAACCGACTTATTTGGAAACGTTGGCGCTGAACTTAACATAAAAGATTCATCAGCTTTCAACTCACGAAATACGTTTCAAATTCGAAATCGCAACGGAAGCATTGTGCGTGTGAAAAAATCTACATTCCTTTGGATGCTGATGTCGGAAACGGAAAAGTGTTCCTCGGACAGAATTTACAGATTTCAAGGACCAGCGCACAGAATTACATAATAACAAACGTTATTTTTCAGTAATAAAATCAAACACTATTCACACAAAATTTATGCATCATAAGGCTTTTGAGTGGGGGCCATGGCCCATACCGGCAGTATCCCCCATCAGGACTCGATCGGTAAACATGGCATAGATCCGATAGGGCTGCAGCGGTTCCAACTTCGTCGCCAACACGGATCTGTCGTATCGCAGGAGATCGATATTCATGTTGAAGTACACCCCGTCGAACTTACACAGGAACAGGTTTTCCATCTCCCGCCGCTGGCCAGCCAATTCCGCGTTGAAGTAGATCATCGAGTAAAAGTTGAGGTTTTTCGACACCTGTGCATCGAGCGTGTACAGTTGCTCCGGCAGAGGGACCTTCACTGAAAGTGGGGGTGTAATCAGTGTGACGGCAATAATGGTCGTCCTTAGCGGTGATCACTTTCGGTGCCATCAGTACCTTGAACACATTGCCGAGATTCTCGATCGTTTCCATGACCTTTTCAATTACCAGTTTCAGGCCTTTCAGCCCGTTGGCTTTCTCCGGCGTTGAGGTTGTCATGGCTAAAACGATATTTCTGATAACTACTGCATTATTTAATACTGCTGAGTGATAAATTTACCATACAAAGGTGGAGCAATCAAATCAATCTTGATCCAAAGGTTCCTCCGTCGAGAGATCTAGGCCAGCCCGCAGCGCAGTCTTGACTGCATCGATACCCTCGTAACCGTAGCAAGCAAATCCAATATTTGCTCGGATCTTAACCACTTGCTAGGTAAGCTTCCGCTTGATGTTACTCAACAGAATTTCTTTCACTTCCCGTTCCAGCCGCATTCGTCCGAGATGGCTCACTGCAATATCTATTAGATAATTACAATCTAAACCCATAATCCACAAGCAAAATCTACTTACATGACACACTGTTCGAACACATCATACGCAACGGCCTTGCTCTTGAGCTTCTCCTCGAAGCGCCAGGCGGTCTTTTCATACAGTTCCTCCAACTGCTCGTTAAAGAACTTCATATCAACCAAATGCCGGAGGATCGAATTCACTGCCTTGGCCTTGGCAAATCGCTCCGTACATGTTTCCACATCTTCCGGCGAAACTCGTCCCTTGAACAGATCGATGTATCCCTTATTAGTCCACACGGATTATGACCACTGGTTCGGTTTTACGGATAAATCTGCGGAACAATTCTGACAACAAACGAATGTTGCAATACAATGTTTTGCTAATTTGAGGCAAAAATGTCACGTCACCTTTCATTAGGTCCTATCTACATTGATCGATTTTATCATCGACTCTCTCTTTGAATCACCATGGCTGCGCAAACAAATTTTGCGCTATTTTTTTCACATAGTTGGATAAAATAAGGTACTAGCTAGCGAGCTAGCTAGTACCCAGAATGTCAAACATAACAGATAATGTTGTTGCTACTGAGTTATTAACGAAAGCGAAAGTCAATGAAGAGATTCGATCAATGTAGATAGAACTTAATGAAAAGTGACGCGAGAAATCTCTTCTGTCAAAACAGCTGTCACCGTAATCTGTCACATGAAAATTAGATATGTGACCCGATATGTCAGAGATGTGATCGATAAAAACGATATTTTTATTTTTTAGAGATTTAAGCTCGATAATATCGGATAAAATGGATTTGGCTGAATATTAATGAAATCATTAAACTGAAGAGATTTTCTTGCTAAATTCGAATAAATCTGGGACTTTCGCCCCCCTCGCTTCATCTATGTTGTTCCTAATCTTCTATTCGTTGTTCTCTGGTTAAGACTAGGGTTCTGATGCATGGTCATTATCGGTGTCATACCTTAATTTTGTTGCTAAGGAATTCAATTTTGACTGACAAAGGGGCGCGCCTTTGGAGGGTATTCCAACACTCCGAAGGGTATAAATAGCGGGACCTTTCAATTAGAGTCGGATCCTTGCAATAAATGCAAGAATGACAACTGTACAAAATCGAACACTTCATCATTTCTCAATAGTGATGAGTAATACGACATGCACTAAACTAACGACACCGGATATACTACAATAGACCAAATTACTGGTCGCAGTGGTGTTTGGTCCCGATCAGAGAAAAAAAAAGCCCAGAAGGTCCCGAAGAAACGTGCTCAACTTTTTGGCTCATCTATGGTACTCTCTTCGGTCCCAAGCTAATCGATGCACCCCTCGAAACAAAGGAAAATCAACGAACCCCTCATTTTATATGTCAAACTTTTATAGCAAATCAAAACAAACCAACTGGCGACTCTGTAGCTCTTTACTTCAATGTTAAATCCATAAGCAAACGTCAGATTGTGCGTGAAACATGGCGGACTTCGTACTATCCTTTCACTCCACGGAAAATTCCCATAAGAAACTGTCAATCTTTGCTAGAATAGACGATTTTTCAAGTAGTCAAGTAGTGAGCCAATTTAAAATCGTTAGTTTCCACCGGCTGCTATTACTGTCCTGCCTGTTTTGTTTTTAGTCTGAGAAGCGGAGCGATGGCATGCGTCTAGAATGAGCTTCCAAAGGAAGTTTCTTTTAGAAACTTCTTAAGAAGGTTCTTCTGAAAGCTTCTTAAGAAGGTTCTTCTTGAAGCTTCTTTTAGAAACTTCGTTTAAAATCTTCTTTAAAATAGTTGAAGATGCTAATTTCAAATAACAGACTAAAGTGGTAACTTTTATACGATAGATGAGGAGATGAAAGTATAGAGTTGATAGTTCCGTTAGGGTACGGCAGTGTGAAATTGTTTATATAGAGAGTAGAAAGCGAGCAAGGTATAAAGGTACAAATTGGATTGATCATCTCTCTTTACCAAACTTCCCCGTTGGAGAGGGATGGTGAGGGGTATTCCTCTCAAGATTGAACACTCACGAATAACATCTCAAAAGAGTGAAAATTGCTCAAATTATGCGACAAGTGAATTTTAACCTACGAGTATCTCGAAAATATCAACTTTGGGCAATTTAAGCATTATGAGCTTTTTGGTTGTAAATTCAATGTGTTTTAATATTAACACTATTTTAAAGATATTCAATAACTGTAGGTAGTATTTTTGAAAATACTTATTTTTTTCAATAATTCATAACTTTTTTATTTATGATTTGCCCAGCAAATGCACAGTGTCAGTAATTATAACTTTATCTAAACTACAAAATAAATATAAAAAAAATTATGTAAAAAATTTTACAATTTGAGTAATTTTAATTTTTTTTTTTGTAAAAAAAAAATAATTTTTTACAGTGTATATTTTTTCTTGGAAGGCACAATACTTGTCCGCAACTTCTTCTAAGACACCATCTCGATCGAACAAATCGTTCACGAGATATGTATTTTTCTATTGATGTGTTTAATTTTTGCATAAGCCCTTTTCAAGTGTTAGTCGTGTACAAAACTAGAGAACCAAATATGTAAAATGGCATGTTGGACAATAACAAACATTTGTGCAAAGTTTCAACATAATCGTAGAAGGTCGATCTAAAAATTTAAAAAAAAAATCGTCATTTAAAATGGAACTGCTGAGATTCGAAATTTGAAAAATTATAGAAAATTTACTATTTACGTCTTTTTAATTCTATTACTATTGCATCACTTTCACATTCACTAATTCACTATTCACTTACATTATCACTTTAAAACACTATAACAGGATACGTATTTCGTTTACTACTTGCAAACTTCTTCATTGGCGAAGTTTGCCATTAGTGAACGAAATATGTATGCTGTTTTAGTTTGTTTTAAATGATAGTGAAAGTTTCAACAAACAATTTGAGTTGATTAATAGCTGAATGAGCCATTTTTTAGCTGAAGAAGCTTATTTTTGCCTGAATAAGCTCTTATAACATTCAATGCTTGTTGGGTAGTGAATTAGGGAAAGTGAAGGTGATACAATAGTAGTAGAATTAAAAGGAAGAACAAGGTAATAAGGTATACAATTATTCTACTAAAACGATCATCAATCAATTTAAACTAGAGTTGGTTGGAAATGCGAACATGAAGCTTTAGTGTGATAGTTTATTACCTAGATAATGATCTTTAGAAGAGGGTAGCTCGGTTCGGTTAGAGTACGGCAGTATGAAAATTGAATAGAAGTTGAAAATGAGCGAGGGCCATTAATGCGACAGTACAAAGTCAAACGCACACCTTTTTGCCTAACCCGTACGATGTACGCAGAGATTTGAAGTATGTCTTCTAATTTACAGGCAAAAAGATGTGCGTCCGCCTTTGCTCATTACTGACTGCGGCTGTGGACTAGTTCTAGTGAGGTTTCATCACTACCTAAATTTAAACTATTAATTGCTAAACTCTAAATTTCCTGCCAAAATTCCTAGAATTACAAAAGTCGGTCTGGCAAAATAAATATACAAAAGTGTCAAAGGGGAAGCGATCTATTTGATCGATTCAGGAGCACAGTGCAAATTGTCCAGGAATTCAATGATCGTGCCCCCAAAAAATCCTGAATTTTGAGATATGCCCTATTTATCAGGTTGTGAATTTGACCACGTGTCAAGCTCTCCGTTAGATCACGAGTTTAATTATCTGTAGTACCGATCGAGTATTTTCAGCTAATATATATTCTTTTTTTTTTGTTTTTAATTTTCCGCAGACTGTCAACAAGGAAGAGATCGTCAAGCGCATTGTTGGCTGTGACGATCCCGAACCGGTTCCACCTCCGAAGATTGTACCGGAGAGTGTCTCGGCGCACGCCAGACTCATTGAAGCGCAGCTTGCAGCCAAACTCGGCAAGGTTATAGTTAGCAGAGGCGAAACTATTGGCGCTGTTGTAGGCCCATCGAACGTGGGTAACGTTTCCAACCGGAGCGAAGCGGAACGTGGTAGTGGTGGTGGTGGGGGTGGACACAGCGTTACGTCGACCATAGAACGAGGTGGGCCTGGTGGTGGTAGTAGTTCCGCACCATCAGGTGGAGGCGGCGGAGGTGGTGGCTGGGATCAATCCAGTCTGGAGAATGCTGATCAGGACATTCTAGAGCGCAAACGAAAAGAATTACAGCACGAGCTGAAACTAGAGATGGACGCCAGTGGAGGTGGAAGCAGTCATCATCACCACCATCATCATTCTTCATCGTCAATGATGAAGCAAAAATCCGCTAAGGAGACGCTGGTAGTGAAGAAGATTCGCAAGGTACCGGCACCACGTAGGTCTTCCTCTAGTTCGGATAGTTCGAGCAGCAGTGGATCGGATTCATCAGACTCGGATTCAAGTTCTAGCTCGAGCAGTTCCAGCCGAGATTCTAGAAGAGTGAAGAAACGAGCCGTTAGGCAACGACGCGATTCTAGCTCTAGCTCGGATGGGGGCGGAGGCAAAAAAGTTGCCAAGAAGCATGTCAAAAAGGTTTCTGCAGATGGAACTAAGCGAATTGTAACTAAGAAAATCGGAGGTCATTTAACTAAGATTCGCGTCAAGAAAGTTACGAGCCCTGGTGGAACAACCAGTCATATTCGTAAAGTTGCCAGGGAAGTTTCTCCTAGCGGAAAGACACCGACAAAATACACCGTCAAAAAAGTGGTGGCTTTGAAGAAAGAAAAACATGTTGCCGTTGTTGATGCACGTGAACGTGTTCGCGAAAAGGAACGTGAATTAGCTCTCCGGGAGAAGGAACGCGAAAGAGAAAAAGAACGTTTGCGTCTTCGCGAAAGAGAACGGGAACGGGAACACGTCAAGAGTCGCTCTCCAAGAGCGCACATCCGATCCCGTTCGCCACGGGCACGAATATCGCCGACTGTTGTACCGGTTTCTGCCCGCGGAAGAGAGAAGAAAAAATCTCCTGAAGGATCTAGATATAGAGAACCGGTTGCAGCCGTGGTTAGACGACCAGAGCGTTCCCCGGAACGCATTGACGATCGGCGAAGACATGAAACGCTGAAAGATCGTGAACGTCGTGAAAGGCAGGAACGGGGAGAACTTGCCAGGACCAAGGAACGCGAAGAAGCGCTTGCTCGTTGTCAGGAGCGACAGCGTGAACGGGAACGCCTCGCCGCTGCTAAAGAGAGACCAGCTCCCCGACGCGAACGAGAAAATCCTGTTGATGGCGGTTTGGACAAACCCGATCGCCATCGGCCAGTTGAACGACTTTTGCCACGTCCAGCAGAACGTGCGCGAGCTTTGGCTGCTGCTAGATCTCCTGGTAAAATCGATCACGACCGTAGCCGTACTCCTAACTCACCGAGAAGCCGTGATCGGCTCGCTCCTCGGGAGCGATCATTTGACCGTGGTGTCGTGGAAAGAGGTAAAATCAAAATAATTATGCAACTTTAGCCCCACTAACGGAGTTTCTAATTACAGGATTTATAGAACATCATGATCGTCGTACTCGTTCCAGGGAACGAGAATATGTGGCCCCTATTGTTAGGGGCGCAAGGAGCCGTGATAGTCCATATGACCGTCATGCAGCTGCCCCAGCTCGAGATACCCGAGAGTACAGGGAACCTGAAGGCCGGCCCGCTTACGACAGAGAAAGAGGTCGCAGCCAAGACTATGGTCGCACCGAATACCCGGATGATCCTCCACCAAGACGAGAACTTGATAGAGAATGGGAACGGAACCGTGAACCAGATCGTGCACCACCAGCGCCGCGTACGTATGAAAGACGTGAAGAACACGGTCGAGATTGGGATCGTGAGCACTGTCGTCCACCACATAGCCACAGCCATGAACCTGATTCTTATCAAGGTCCGTCTAGGAACTGGGATGAATCACGCTGGAAAGAAGCTGATGGTTGGGTTAACGAAAAGGAACGGAATGAATGGAAGTTCAAGGAGCGTGCATGGGAACACGACGATCATCCAGCTGTGGGGCCGCCGACGCATTCTCACAGTCATAGTGGTGGTCGTCGATGGCAACATACACATCCTGAGCCGAACCAAGGACCAAATTGGCATGGTAAACCAAAAGAAGATATGGAGTTTGGCCCACGCCACAAATTGGCCGGAAGGCTCGGTGATAGAGTCGGGAATGACAACACAATGTTCCGACGGCAGCACCAAGGCCATCAGCCAATGTTTCAACGCCACGGTCGTAATGGACCCCCCGCAGGAATAGCTCCAGGTCGTTTTGGAAATCAGAATAAGTATAGCATCAATCGCACTCAGCAAAATCTTGCAGCCCAACATCAACATCCACACCAACATCCGCCACTCCAACAACGGCAGCAGCAAGAACAACAAACACAAGGATCACAACCTATTGGCCCAGGACCCTCTAATCAGTTAAGTCAATCAGGACCAGCCCCACCAGGTCCATTAATCATCGACTCCAACGTACAACCACCGGTCTCAACGCCAACGACAACTTCTAATGAACCTAAAGATGATCTTCCACCTCTGATTCACCCGATTCCCCAAGTATCTGAAGGGATTCCAGCTGTTAAACCCGTCGAAGAATCACAAACTCAACAAAGTCCATTAACTGTTGTTACCGTTACTACTGCTGCTCCTGTAGACAGTGCAACATCTACTGGACCTGCCGAAAGCGTCGAATCTACAGATAATGCAGCAATACCCGACGCAGTGGAACAAGGTACGGTAACCAACGCAGCGGCCACGACAGAGAAACCTCCCGAGCCGGTTGTTGCTCCTCCTGAGCCCATGGATGAGGACAATCTCAGCGAAATCAGCGACGATCCGGATGATATCTTGACTAGAGAAGAAGTGAGTATATTTTTTTGCTTTTTCCTCCCCTTTTAGGCATGTTTTCTGGAAACTCCCAGTTGAAAATCAAACATTAATCTCTTTGCTTCATGCTGCGCGGATTGACTTTTGATTTCGCGTAACAGGATGATGATTTCACCGATTCCTTACTGGTTGCCGGAGAGGCTAGTGATCAGCCTAATACGGCCAAACTCTCAGGATCTGCACCAGTCGTTCTCAATTCGTCCTCTATGATGATTCCATCGCAAGTGATTCAAAATCATTCACAACAGTCTCAACCACAACAACAACAACAGCAACAGCAGCAAAATCAACAGCAACCCTCCGGCATAAAGCGTCCTTTTTTATCTAAAGCTCGCTACAAATCCTACGATGGGTGTATCGGGGGATCAATCCAAGATCTCTACGCGAATATCGATGACGTTGGGACGTCGTTTCGAACCGGCCCCGGAGTAAGCCGTTTGAAGTTGTTGTCTTTTTGTCTTGAGTTGATTTGTTGCTTTCCCGTTGTTGTGTTATCTACTAGAAAAGGAAGTCTAGCATAACCTTTGGGAAAAAAACAGTACTATGAGCCTACGACACGAGAGATTATGCTCATCCATTTCCCTTCTCATAGTACTGTTTTTCCCAAATAATGGTAGATGTTCCTTTTTTGTTGCATTGCTTTTGGTTTTTTTTTTTCATTTGGAAGAGAATGCCAGTCAAGGCTCTATAATTAATTTCAGTAATTTTGAATATACTTTTTGATGGATGTACCATTAGGAGTGACAAAATCTTTCGTTAATGCATGCGATAACACAATTTTAGCCCCACGCATTTTTGCGATTTTCCGCTCACTATACCCATTATTTACATAAAGTGAGGAA
Organism: Ochlerotatus camptorhynchus; assembly: GCF_037179485.1. NCBI lineage: Eukaryota > Metazoa > Arthropoda > Insecta > Diptera > Culicidae > Ochlerotatus > Ochlerotatus camptorhynchus. The sequence continues at coordinate 12,667 of NW_027040930.1, read as the reverse complement.
TCCTTATTCCCTGATGGTTAGTTCGCTGAAAAGGATAGCATATCCGGTCAGCATTCTACCTGTCGAAGTTCTAGCATCTAGGAATACGGACAAAGAAAAAGCATCCGGGAATAAGTATATCCGTTGTATCTTTTTTCGGATTTCAAAGTGTTTACGTGTATGTGTGTCTTTTATAATAAGAGGAAACTTTTAAAAAGCCATAGAGCGACTACTTCATGAATGGGGATTATACCCACCAAAAACTCTTACTCGCCTTGTCTGTGTGCCACTCTAGAGTACTACTTCGGGGGAAGCTAGATATATCTACTCATGCACTTATGCATTTATTAGAATAAGGTGGGGCAAGATGGGTCATCTATGGGTGGTGGAAGTATTGTGATCGTGCGATAATTTGGTTCTTTAAGAGCACCCGCACCAATGCGTTGCTAAAGCTATTTTAGCAACCTCCACCATAACGCAGTAACCGCACTGGGGGTTGTTATTAAAGTGCGGAAAATAAGAATCTGCCTCTCGGTGAACAGCGGGTTGACAAATATAGCAGCGCGAAAGCAACCGGCCCAAGCGTTGCTATCTACGAAATGTTTGGTTTGTTTTTCATTTGAACATTATGATAGATGAATAAATTTGGATTTAGGACAAAAATGTGGACCCAAGGGACGGCAAAGCATGCCTCTGGAAGACCCGGAACATGCGTAAATGTAGAAAATTAATAAAGAAGGATCTAGATTGTTTTAATCAATTTGTTGTTATGCTGCATGAACTAATTTGGATTTGAAACCAGTATGTGCACTCTGGTGGCCATGGAGTACCTGAGTACCTGATGGGCGACGACTCGTTGAATTCAAATCTGCGCCGAACGAAGTAACCGTCTCCATTGGTCTCGGTCCTGAGCCAATCGCTTCCAGTCGCCTTGGACGTTCAAGGACCTAATGTCCTCCTCAACTGCACAAAGCCAACGCGTGCGTGGCCTACCCCGAAGCCGACGTCCTCTTTCAGGTTCCCTGCTGAATATTGACTTCGCTTGACGCTCTTCCGGCATTCGTGCCACATGCCCAGCCCACTGTAGCCTGCCGTGTTTTATAAGCTTCACAATATCCATGCCGCTTTATACTTGGTACAACTCGTGATTCATGTGACGCCGCCAGATGCCATTTTCCAGTTTACCGCCGAGTATTGTTCGCAGCACTTTACGCTCGAAGACACCGAAAGCTCTCCGATCGGCCTCTTTCAATGCCCACGATTCGTGGCCATAAAGGGCTACCGGCAGAATCAACGTCTTGTACAGCACGAATTTCGTTTTCGTACGCAAGCTGCGGGACTTCAGCTGGCTACGCAACCCGTAGAAAGCCCTGTTCGCGGCTGCAATACGCCTTTTCACCTCGCGGGTAACATCATTATCGCGCGTCACTAAAGTATCAAGATAAACACACAACTTCAAATTTTTCGCCATCTAGCACCACTTCACTACCAACACCACTATTGCTCCCACGCTTTCTACCGGCGACCATGTACTTCGTTTTGGTAGAATTTATCGTGAGACCAATCCTCGCTGTCTCCCTCTTAAAAGGCGCGAACGCCTCTTCCACTGCTCTACGGTCGATTCCGATGATGTCGATGTCGTCCGCAAAACCAAGGAGCATGTGCGACTTTGTGATGATGGTACCGTTCCTCTGCATGCCAGCTCTCCTAATCGCTCCTTCGAGGGCGATGTTGAATAGCAAGTTCGAAAGAGCATCTCCCTGCTTCAACCCATCTAAGGTCACGAACGAGGCCGAAATCTCGTCTGCAACCCGTACACATGATTTCGAACCATCCAGCGTTGCACGAATCAGCCTAATTAGTTTCGTCGGAAAACCGTTTTCTTGCATTATCTGCCATAGCTCGTTTCTCTTTACTGAATCGTACGCTGCATTGAAATCTATGAACAGATGATGAGTCTGCAAGTTGTATTCCCGAAACTTCTCAAGGGTTTGACGCAGGGTAAACATTTGATCCGTCGTTGATCGACCCTCACGAAAACCAGCATGGTATTCGCCGACGAAGGATTCCTCAAGCGATCTCAATCTGTTGAACAGAACACGTGATAATATTTTGTACGCCGAATTCAGAAGCGTGATTCCTCTGTAATTTGTAGAGGGGACAAACGAGACCATCCAACCAACTAGCGGGCAATTCTTCCTCCTCCCATAATCTGAGCAGTATACGGTGGATCATCTGGTGCAGCTGCTCACTTCCGTGTTTGAGAAGTTAGGCCGGGAGCTCGTCCTTCCCCGCAGCCTTACTGTTTTCCAGCTCTCGTATAGCCTTTTTCACCTCTTCTAGCGTTGGTGGTTCCACAGCTTGACCATCGTCGTCGATGTGTGTTCTGTTTGTAGATGCTCTCTCGTTCTCTTCGTTCAGCAACACCCAACCGAGGGATGTAAGATTCGCTTACAATTATGTGGGATTCATCATCAGAGGATGTTAGTGGAGACCGCATGACCGCATGAACCTAGCTGCGGTCCAATGCAAGAAAATTGGAGACCGAAAATGTAGAGTGTATTAGTGAGGTAAATTAGTTATGTCGAAAAAAATAGGAAGCCGATTGCCGACTGGACTCGAACCAAGAACGCTTAGATTATCAGACCTGTGCTTTCTCCACTGCTCTCTACATGCTCCTGAATATGGATAGCCTAAAAGCAAACATGAAGCGCTCATTTTCTCGCATACTCGACTTCGTATGCTTTTTCTGCTGGAGAGATTCGAGTTAAGTGTGTGCGTCGTTCTACAATGTTCTACAATGTGCATCGTTCTACAAGCTTACTGGTATAGTCGAAAGCGTAGATAGAACACGAAATGAAAAAGACAAAAAACCATTACATCGCCTGTAAGGTCAACTTCTAACATTCGCTGCGATGTTCATGAACAGAGGATGATAGGAAACGGAACTAACATTCATTGTAATAGATTTTTGGTTTGCGTGAACGTCTCGAAGTACTCCTTCCACCTGGCAGCCACCATCGTTCTATCTGTCAGCAGATTACCTTCACGGTCATAGCACATGGCGGGAGACGGCGCTGTCTTACTCCTCACGCCATTGACAGTTGCGTAAAACCTTCGCATATCATTCTGCTCCATACTTTCTTGCGCCTCAGCAATAACGCGTTCCTCGTACTGCCTTTTTTTTCCTGCGATGGGTTCGTTTCTCGGCTGACCTTGCTACCCTGTACCGCTCTCTGTTCGGACGGGTACCAGACACCAACATCCGGCTTCTGGCGACGTTCTTCTCCTCTGTCACTCGCTGGCACTCCTCGTCAAACCGCCCGTTCCGGGGGCGTCTCTGAGCTGTACCTATCACCTGGTGGCCATGGAACGGTCCTTCAAAAGATCCGGAACATCCGTAAAGGGGGCCAATTCGTAGAAAAGATCCTAGAGCTCCGTATTTGGATCTGGGACCAGCATGCGAACTCTGCTGGCCACAACCCGGTCTTTCGGAAGGACCGGACCATGCGTAAAAGTGATAAAAAAAATTCAAGAGCTTCACGAATCACTTATTCTGAAGCTATATGTATGAATTAGGATCTAGGACTAGCAATCAGGTAGCGGTGTGGTTCTCTGGAAGATTTTGAACATCCACAAAAGTAGTCAATTCGCGTAAAAATCCTAGTTTTATTTGGGTTTCCCTGAGGATTTGAATCTTTCCTGAAGTTGATTAATTTTTCTATTGTTCCGGAAATTTTAATCATATTTATAAAATATTCTGAAGACCTCGCATTGTTTTTGAAGCATCGCAAAATTTATGAAATTATAAAAATATCCCATAATTCCTTTGAACTCTTTGAAATATCCTGCAATTTTCCTTAAATAAATGAAACTGATATGAAGATCTCTAATCATCAACGAAGTTCCGGGAACTTCCCAAAATATAATGAAACTACCAAAAAATCTCTGTACTTCTCTGAAGGTCTCTAGACGTTCTTGAAGATTTCTGAACATTTTAAAAGATCTCGCGATTTTTTTGAACATAATCTGATCGTCGCTGAACATCCTGCATTTTTTGCAGTTCTTTAAACTGCATTGAATACCATGGAACTTCCTTAAAATGATCTCACATTTTCCTGATCCCCATGTAAGATCTCTTATGTTTCTGAAATTTAAATAAAGGTCTTGGTACTTTGATGAAGTTTCGGAAATTCCCTCAGTTTCTTGGAACTTCTTAAACATTCTTCAGTTTGCATGATTTTTTTTTTTTAATTTATTTATTTATTTTTTTCCATTCCTGAAGTACTCTCAATTCAATTGGTACTCTGGTTCTCTGGATATCCCTGAATTTCTCAAATTTTCTCAAAAGTTCCTGCAGTTTCCTGAAGCTTTTGGAACTACTTTAAAAATCCTGAAGAATGCCTGAAGTTCACAAAAAAATTCCCGCAGTTTGCCTATAAAACTTTTCTGATGATGTTCCTGGAATTGTTCAGAAATTAATGGAATTGCCCAGAAGATTTTTAAATTTCCCTTTAAACACGGATCTTATGTGTAGTTTTCTTAATGTTTTTAAGTTCATTCCCTGAAGTTTTTTTTACTATCCTTAAATTTTCGGAACTTCTTGATAATTTCCTCTATTTTACTGAAATAAATAAAACTGCCATAAAGTTCTCGAAATGAACCTAAAGTTTAAGGAACAGCCCTTAAGTTCTCACAGTTTTCCTGATATTCATGGAACTGCCCTGACATTTTCAGAACTTACCCGAAGTTCACGTAACTTACTCAAATGTCTTTAAGCTTAAATTTTCCTGAATTTGATGGAACCGCCCTGAAGCTCTTAATCTTCGCTGAAGTAAATTTTCCAGAAATCTATCCAGTATTTTACGATCGATTGTGGCCGCCACAACCTGGCTGAGTTTCTGGTAGGGAACATAAGATTTGAAGTTTGGCTTGTGACGTTTGACGTGTAAACGATCAAATTTGAACGTTTACACGTCAAACAACACAACGCAAGCGTCAAATCATATGTTCCCTACCAAAAACTCAGCCAGATTGTGGCGGCCATAAGCGCTCGTAAAATGCTGGATTAGATTTCCCTCGAGCTCTCGAAGATCTAAAGATCTTTTAACTTCCCACATTTCTATCAATCAAACTTCTTAAAGGTTTCAAATTTTTTCTGATGTTAATAGATCTACCGTATTAAATTCGACCAACCGAGCTTGATACATTCACAAGCTAAAATATGTAATCTAGTAATCCAGATGGGCATCCAAAAATGCCTTTATGCATTTTGGTGCGCAACTTTTATAAGATGAGCATACGAAGATCGATATTTCGATCATTTGAATTGAATTGACCACTTTTATGGATGTTCCGGATCTCCCAGAGGGCAGTTTCGTGACCACCAGTGTGCGCATGCTGGTCCCAGATTCAAATTCATTCATGCAGCATCACAACAAGTGATTTCAAAAAAAAATTCCCGGGCTATTCGGGGACCATTTCTCGAGTACCTGGGTCTGTAGTTAGAGCTTAACCTTCAATCTGAAGTCTTTGTGGTTAGGTATATCAATATTGTTGAAAAAAAAAAACAATCACGAAACTCTGTGATCAATTTCAGTTCGAAGTTCAGTTTAGCAACCATCGTTGCAAAAGCCGAAAACGTAAATTCACAATCGTGATAGCAACGACCGGTGCGTAAACAAGTTGCTAACCAAAATAGCAATGGCTAAAGTTGTCAAACTAGCGGCCCGAATAACAACAATGGTGCGGGTGTTCTAAGGGTATTGAGATAATGCATATTCGTAATCTGCATTAAAAACGGAACCGAAATCCAAAATCCCATTAATTTTGGTACAGTGGAACTATTTTAAGTAAATGCGATTACATTGGCAAAAATCACCATCTTAGCGCCCCTCGGTGACTTTGTATGCACTTAACGAAAACATCCTCAATAATTCGAATGATTATTATATTGCTCGAGCCCTTTAACAATATGCTGTCGAATTGCCTTATGATTGAATTCGTCATCAATAGATGAGCATCCATATGACTATCCTCCGAATAATGGATGATGTTTATTTGAATATTGGCTGCACAGCATTCAGAGGACAACAATTTAAGGAAAAGATTACTTTCAAATGCTTTAGATTAGATTTAAAATTCGATTGTTTACATTTCCATATTGAATAGCCATGAACAGCAATTCATCATGAATACAAAAATCAGTTAGTGGTAGAGGAAATTTCCTCCACCACGAAATAGACTATCTTCGGTTTCCACGGTTTACCAATGTTTGTACCACCTCTGATAGCGATGGCTATGCTTCCACCTCGTGTGTCTGCTCTGATCTGACGTTTGATAGAATCATTTACGTCATCGTTTTAAATGATTTGCATTATGAGGCTAAACAAATACCATATGCATTTCAATTTAAGATGACAATCATTCTGCAGAGAGCAGTACGCATTTCAACTGAAGGCCCTATCCCTTCTCATAACAATGGTCATCCTGTATTAGAGAGGAAAATCATCTGATTTCAAAGCAACTGTCATCCGATTGCAGCTATCATTCGAAGAAGCGATTTCGATGTTTCGATTTGTATGGTCTGAGGTTTCATTCGAACAGAGGACGGTATTTTGGTACAGTGTGGTAGCGAGCTTGTTCTTCTTCTTTTTCACATGTCAAGCTTATTGCTTATCGCATATGAGCTTATTGCGTGCTCTCAACTTAGAGTTCTAGATGCACGTCCACAGTTATTAATGGAGACCTTTCGATGCCTGTACAATCGCCGATTTCTCGCAAATTAAAGCTCAATCTAAAAAATTACCGACATAAACAAGTAGAGAAATGATTCCTCTATTGTTCGCGAGATTGAGTTTCAATTTACAAGAATTCTCCGGAATTGTATATATTTGCGAAAGTAAACTTGAAAAATTTTGTGCACTGCGTGTTTTAAACGATGGATTGTTGTTTGTTTATTGTTGTTTTTGGGTTGAGCAAAAATTATGTATAAGGTGCTAAACTGCGGAGTTTCAGAATAAAATCCAAATTAAAATAGAAAAAAATATTTTACATTCCTGGCATCATTGGTCAAATCCGTCAAACACCACGCACAACTTTCCGAAGAGCATTCTTCAAAAACGGTACGCGTAAACGGAAGCTGTTGAGCTCACTCACCAACACACTCACATAAGCAAGCAAAGCAGCAATTGCTCCAAACGAGCACAGATGAGTGTCGTGATTGTCGGGAATGACCAGATCGGTGATGGATCAACACCGAAGACAACATTCACCAGTTGCTTTTTACTTCTTTCATCAACTTGATGGATGGTCATGGAGAGTGCTTCGACAAACACATTGATGGAATGTACTACCATCAGCTGTTTGACGATCGTGATTGTGATAGGTCGCAACTCTGATTATAATACTGCTATTAGAAAAAAAGCAAGGCTTCTGAGGCTAACTTAGTATCTGTTGACTTACTCTTTGCATATCCCAAGTACTGTGTAAAAATAAACTAAAAATTATGCCATCGAAAAAGCGGGCCATTTGGGCTAAAGCATGTTCATTTGACCGATTTAAAATGGTAGATGATTTTCCGGGAAATGTCATACAATCGTGATTTTGATCGACTATTACAATAATTTTACTATATTACTATCGCGGCGCGAGGGGGAAGACGACTGTCATTTGAGTACCTCTTTTACTCAGAGTTGCTCAGAGTTATTCTGGTTTACTCTGGGATCTGATCTAATTTGTGACGAAACCAGAATTAGTAGGGCATATCGTTTTAGAATCTGAGCATTCAAATTACAGTTCGACAACGAAACGTAAACAACAAAAGAAGGAATGCAATGGATGCAATATTTAAATTAAGGAAATTATATACACGAAACGAAAATCAATTATTTAATTCATGTGTTTCACTTATACATTTTTGCCAAAGCATCAGCCTTATACATTCCATAAGACAAACCACATAGGTCCTATTAGAATGCGTAAAAGGTATGTGTGACCGCTTATACATTTCATTTGACACATGATCTTTATTAACTTTTTGCAAGGCGTCTGCTTATTAGTTGACTTATACATTTTATGAATAATCAGCAATGGAAATTTGCCAAAAGGTATAAGGAGATTGCTATCCGTGTAGTTTTCTACCAGTTGATTGATGTTTTGACTAGAAAGTCAAACTGCAGGACACTTTTTCACTTTGCAATGGTAATGAAATTGACCAGGATCTTTTAGGTCCATGGTAGAACTGAGCATCCAGATGCTTAGAGCAAGTGAATAGATATTCCCATCCGGCTACCAGCTCCGGTGGAGACATGTACTTGAGGATGAGTGCTGCGAGGGTTCTCTGTTACAGGAAAATACATCCATGAGCTTAATCGAACAAGACTATACTACCAAACTACCAAGAAACCTCCCTAGCTCTATTTATTTTGTATCTGAGCAGCAACGTTCTTACGTGGTGTTTTGTTTGCTAGCAGGTTCTCCGATGGATTGGTGAATACTGTTAGCATTGATCGGTACGACGATCACTTTCGTCGTGCAAAAAACGTTTCAACGCACTCTTTGGACAGCGTCTTGATCCCAGAGGATGAACTGCCATTGAAGATTAATCGGCCTTTCATGTCACGGGAACTCGACCTAGCTCTATCCAAGGCTACCGGGAAATCTGCTGCCCCAGATGACGTCGGATACTCCATGCTAAAAAACCTATCACCGGAATGCACACACTCCTCAGACTTCTCAATAGAGAATGACTGGAAAATTTCATTCCAGAGGACTGAAGACACAGTCTAGTCGCCCCGATCCCGAAGCAGGTAAGATGCTGGAGAGAATGGTCAACCGTAGGCTCGTGCTCTACTTGAAAAGTAACGGCTAGATCGACCTCCGCCAGCACGCTTCCCGTCCTGGACATGGCACTGGGACCTACTTCGCCACTCTTAACCAGGTAATTCGAGACGCGAGCGACTACTCGTTACGCTAGACATCTCTAAGGCTTATAACAGGACATGGACACCCGACGTTCTTGCTCAACTCACGGACTGGGGTCTGTCGAGCCACGTTCTCCACTTTTTGAAGAACTTCCTCCGACATCGTACTTTCCAGGTATGCATCGGAACTTTAGATCAAGAGGTTTCCCAGAAGAGATTGGCGTCCCGCAAGGTTCAGTAATCGCAGTCACGCTGTTTCTTATCCGGATGAACGGAGTGTTCCACAGCTTACCCCAGATGATATCGTCTTGGTGGCGGTCGGCTCCACACTAATGGCCCTTCGCAGAAAACTAAACGCAGCCACGAACGCAGTTCTACGCTGGGCCAAATCCGTCGGATTCCACCTCATGCCTTATCAATCACCAGGTGCTCCGCTCTCCTATCAGCGTCGACGGAAGGATCATGTCGTTTAAGAAGTCTATCCGCGTCCTCGGCATACGCCTGGATCGACATTTAAACTTTAGAGATCATTTCGACGAAGTGAAAGGTAATTGCCAAACGAAAATCGGCCAGCTGCGAGCATTAGCCAGAAGGCATCTAGCGAATAACCGTGCTGTCCGGATGCGCGTGGCTAAAGTGGTAGTGTAGAACTGACTTGGCTGACTGCCGACAGGATGATTTCCCAACTGTCCCCGGTATACTATCAGGTCATTAGAATCACATCTGGTCTCCTCCCCTCCACCCCCAGGCTGGCAGCTTGTGTGGAGAGTGGGCGGTTACCCTTTGTAAAATTCATCGTTGCTACCGTTTGCAAGCGGGCAGTTGACTTCGCAGAGAAGACAACTGGAGCAAGTGGTGAAGCTCCCACTGGAGCCAGGGGTTGGCACTCACCCGGGCTTTCTATCAACTTGGCGATAAAAAACAGATTCCGGGCGGGAACCAACTCCCCCGCACTAGTGAGATCGGTGGCCGAACTACAACGAACCAAGTACCCAAATCACCTACCACGATACACTGACGGAGTTAGGCACCTTCTACCGACTTCTGGACCCTAGCAGCGTTTTCTCTGCTGAAGCTGCCGCCATATTAGTAGCCGCCACCTCAAACGTGTCGCCATATTTTTCTGATTCGGCCAGCGTATTAACAGCTCTTCAGTCCGATACAGCCAAGCATCCTTGGATTCACGCTACCCAGAAGCTCGCTCATAAAGGAACAACTTTCATCTGGATCCCAGGACACTGTGGTATCAGAGGAAATGAGGAAATCGACTATCTGGCGGCATCCGTAAGACAGGCAAACCTCTATACCCAAAAGGTCCCGGCTCAAGACATCAAGCGGTGGATCGTGGCTACAGTATGGAATGACCACAATACTCGGACACAAGAACAAGCGACGACAATGGATTATGAAAAGGACCAACTACTTTACACACCGCCAGTTATTTGAATATCGGCCAACTGAAACAACTCTGTTATTATAACTCTGTCTAATACAATTGTCAGTGTTCACTCGGCTGTCGACAGAAGCAGGCCACTCTCGATTAAAGCCCTACAGTTAAAGTATGGACGTCTGTCAAAAGTTGTTCCAATCGAACCGTCAAAATGCACCACTTTGCTTGATTGGAACAGCTTTTTTCAGTTTTGTGGTGACAGTCGTCCACACTTTAACTAGAAGGCTTTACTCTCGATGTGTGTCACGCGATCGTCTGTTTACTCAACAGCAACCATTGTGTGGTATTCCTCATTGTTCTTCATCAGCAGTTCTTTCAGTCGATGCATCGTCGACTTTGGAAAGCAACCGTTCCGTGATGAGTGTGTGCTGACTACGCTTTGCGTCCATTGCTACAATAGAAGCGCTCTGTCCCCCGATGGCGATACTGTCAAACAATGAAACCATTGGAAGCGGCTCCCATTCTGATGGAGGAGGCTTTTTGGATAGCGAAAAATAAAGTGTTTATTGTGTTGTACACACTTAATTTTTTTCGCCGAGATTCCAACAGCCGAGTAGTTCTGCAATTTAGTTTGCTGAGGTTCAGTAAAATAATTGCCGAGACTCAGCTAACAAATATCATTTTGCTGCGATATCAGCTAACAAACATATATTTTGCAGGTATATCAGCAAAAGTAAATGCCGAGGTAATCGGCTGTTGGAGATTTTACCGAGCCAGATTAAGTGTGTACCTTTCGACTATAGTTAAGATGTATTGTATAGTGAACTAGAATCCTCGCCACTGTAAAGTTAATTCGATTGAGCCTTATCAAATAAATTTATAAACAACAATAATACAATTGTACCCTTTACTCAATTTGGGGGGGGGGGGGAGTACACTCTCTGAAGCCCTTTTTCCCTTTTTAAGTGACGAACGAGCCACTGGTTGAAAGTCACTCTAATGAAGAAAAAAGCAACTTCTCTGCTCTGTCAGCTCATTATCCTCGTCCATATAAATTCTTGGGAATTCAACTGAACTACTATTGAAAAACAATTCAAATACTATTGGTAACAAAAGCTTTGTGTAACGAATTCGATAAATTTAGGTTGTAAGAAACATCTTTTGTTTTAAAGTTTTTTTCAAAATCTCATTTTTGCATCTCAAAACAACAAAAAACCTTCCAAAAGTGCGTCAAATTTAGACCTACATCAAGTATGGTGCTTACACGGTATCTACTCATAACAATTATTGTAGCCATCCAAGTTATACAAACCACGTTATCGTTACCGTTATGGGGGAATGGCTCTGCAACGATTACAACGTCATATTTTGTTTATGTTGTGGATTGCTATAGAGCATTTCCAGCCCAAAACGCAAACCGGTTGGTCATGAGTGTTTCCGATTTGAATGAAACATTTCTCACGTGTTCGCTGCTACTAATGGTTGCATTTTTCATTTAAATATGATTTTTTCCTCCAGAGTAACTTTTGAAAAGGGCGTATAAAAAAATGGATTATTTTTTTTTTCAAAAAATCATAACTTGAAAACTATTGATCTGATCAAAATGGCATATGAGAAGAAGTTTTAGGTAGTTAAGTTATCTTTGCGGAAAAAAATACACTGAAAGAAAAACTTAGTAAATTAGTATTTAAAAAACATTAAACGATGATTATCTCAAAACACCCCCCCTTCGATCTTTATAATTTTTTTTTTTCAAGAAAACTGAAAAAATGCCCTAATATTTTGTGAAGAGTGTATACTGGTAACTTTCTTAAAAAAAAATTTATAATTTTGAAATTTTTGTTGGTTTTTACAAGTTGGTGAAATGGCATATTTTTTAGTAAAATAGTAATTTATTTGGATTTTACGCATAATTTTCAAAAACATTGCACATAGAAACTTTTTTCCTAAGTCCAGCCGTTCTCAAGTTAATGCAATTTAAAAAAAAATAATTATAATAATTTTCTACATTTTGGGCCATTTTCAAATGTTAGTCGTGATGTCCAGCAACGAGATGTTTTTCCATGAATATATATTAAAAAACAGACAATTCATTCTCAAATATGGTAGCTGTCAGACTTACCCGTTTCTATTTAGACGCAGCGGAAAAGAAACAAGTTTATAAGTAAATACTCTCAAATATACCCAAATAATCAACAAACCCACTCATGTGCCTTTTTTCTGTCCTCTATTAGTTGTATACCTGGATAGAATTGTGTATGTCATAACAGAGGCTCAAAACATAAACAGGTAAACAAATATGTTATTAAACCTGTAATTGAGATAAATTCTCTAGGTACTTCTCTGACGTATACCATATTGTGCCTTAAGAGCT